>NC_061111.1:4449585-4469227 GCF_002878395.1 Capsicum annuum
GTTCGGGACCTTCCAAAAAAATGAGATTTTAATTTCTGTTCAGGACCCACCTGAAAAATGGAACTTTACTTTATGTTCTGGACCTTCCAGAAAAATCGAATTTTACTTACTTTTACGGACCCTCCTGAAAAATGGGATTCTACTTTCTGTTCAAGACCCTCTTGAAAAGTGAGATTTAACTTTCTATTCAGGACCCTCCTGAAAAATGAGACATTACTTTATGTTCACGACCCTCCTGAAAAATGGGATTTTACTTCCTGTTCAGGACCCTCCTGAAAAATGGAATTTGACCTTATGTTCAGGACCCTCCTAGAAAATGGGATTTTACTTTCTGTTCAGGACCCTCCTAAAAAATGGGATTTTACGTTCTGTTCAAGACCCTCTTGAAAAATGCGAATTTACTTTATGTTCAGGACCCTCCTGAAAAATGGGATTTTACTTTCTGTTCAGGCCCCTCCTGAAAAATAGGATTTTACTTTATGTTCAGGGCCTTCCTGAAAAATAGGATTTTACATTATTTTCAGGACCCTTCTAAAAAATGGGACTTTACTTTCTGTTCAGGCCCCTTTTGAAAAATGGGACTTTACTTTATGTTTAGGACCCTCTTGAAAAATAGAACTCTACTTTCTGTTCAAGTCCCTCTTGGAAAATTGGATTTTACTTTCTGTAAAGGACCCTCCTGGAAAATGGGATTTTACTCTATGTTTAGGACCCTTCTGAAAAATAGGACTTTACATTCAGTTCGGGACCCTCCTGAAAAATGAGATTTTACTTTCTGCTCACGATCCTCCTAAAAAATGGGATTTTACTTTCTTTTTGGCTCCTCCTGAAAAATAGAATTTTACCTGTTGTTCACGACCCTCCTGAAAAATGGGATTTTACTTTCTGTTTGGGACCCTCTTGAAAAATGGGATTTTACTTTCTGTTCAGGACCCTCCTGAAAAATGGGATTTTATTGTTTATTCAGGACCCACCTGAAAAATGAGATTTTACTTTCTGCTAACGACTCTCCTCATAAATGGGATTTTACTTTCTTTTCGGAACCCTCCTGATAAATGGGATTTTACTTTCTGTTCTGGACCCTCATGAAGAATGGGAATTTACTTTCAGTTCAGGACCCTCCTTAAAAATAGGATTTTACTTTCTTTTCAGGACCCTCCTAAAAACTAAGATTTTACTTTCTGTTCAGAACCCTCCTGAAAAATGGAATTTTACTTTTTGTTCAGTACCCTCTTGAAGAATGGGAATTTACTTTCCTCTCTGGACTCTCCTGAAAAATAGGACTTTACTTTCTGTTCAGGATCCTCCTGAAAAATGGGATTTTACTTTCTGTTCAGGACCCTCCTGGAAAATGGGATTTTACTTTCCGTTCAGGACCCTCCTGACAAATGGGATTTTACTTTCTTTTCAGGACCGTCCTGAAAAATGAGATTTCACTTTCTATTCAGGACCCTTTTGAAAAAAGGGATTTTACTTTCTGTTTAGTATCCACTTGTAGAATGGGAATTTTCTTTCTACTCAGGGCTCTCCTGAAAAATGGGACTTTACTTTCTGTTCAGGACCCTCCTGAAAAATGGGATTTTACTTTCAGTTGAGGACCCTCCTAAAAATGGGACTTTACTTTCTGTTCAGGATCCTTCTGAAAAATGGGATTTTACTTTCTGTTCAAGACCCTCCTGGAAAATGGGATTTTACTTTCCGTTCAGGACCCTCCTGACAAATGGGATTTTACTTTCTTTTCAGGACCGTCCTGAAAAATGAGATTTCACTTTCTGTTCAGGACCCTTCTGAAAAAAGGGATTTTACTTTCTGTTTAGTATCCTCTTGAAGAATGGGAATTTTCTTTCTACTCAAGGCTCTCTTGAAAAATGGGATTTTACTTTCTGTTCAGAACCCTCCTGAAAAATGGGACTTTACTATTTATTCAGGACCCTCTTGAAAAATGGGATTTTACTTTCTGTTCAGGACCCTTCTGAAAAATGGGATTTTACTTTTTGTTTAGGACTCTCCTTAAAAATGGGATTTTACTTTCTGTTCAGGACCATCTTTAAAAATGGGATTTTACTTTCTGTTCAGGACCCTCCTAAAAAATGGAATTTTACTATTTATTCAGGACCCTCCTGAAAAATGGGATATTACATTCTGCTAAGGACTCTCCTGAAAAATGGTATTTTACTTTCTGTTCAGGACCCTCCTGAAAATTGGGATTTTACTTTCTGTTTAGGACCCTTCTGAAAAATGGGATTTTACTTTCCTTTTAGGACCCTCCTGAAAAATGGGATTCTACTTTTTGGTCAGGACCTTCTTGAAAAATGGGATTTTACTTTCTGTTCAGAACCCTCCTGAAAAATGGGATTTGACTATTTATTCAGGACCCTCCTGAAAAATGGGATTTTACTTTCTGTTCAGGACCCTGCTGAAAAATGGGATTTTACTTTCTGTTCAGGACTCTCCTTAAAAATGGGATTTTACTTTCTGTTCAGAATCCTCATAAAAAATAGAAATTTACTTTCAGTTCAGGGTTCTCCTAAAAAATGGGTCTTTACTTACTGTTCAGGACCATCCTGAAAAATGAGATTTTACTTTATGTTTAGGACTCTCTTGAAAAATAGAATTCTACTTTCAGTTCAAGACCCTCCTGGAAAATGGGATTTCACTTTCTGTTCAGGACCCTCCTGGAAAATGGGATTTTACTTTATGTTTAGGACCCTCCTGAAAAATTGGATTTTACATTCAGTTCGGGACCCTCCTAAAAAATGAGATTTTAATTTCTGTTAAGGACCCACCTGAAAAATGGAACTGTACTTTATGTTCTGGACCCTCCTGAAAACTGGGATTTTACTTTCTTTTTAGGACCCTCCTGAAAAATGGGATTCTACTTTCTGTTCACGACCCACTTGAAAAATGGGATTTTACTTTCTGTTCAGGACCCTCCTGAAAAATGGGATTTTACTATTTATTCAGGACCTTCCTGAAAAATGGGATTTTATTTTCTGTTAAGGACTCTCCTGAAAAATGGTATTTTACTTTCTGTTCAGGACCCTCCTGAAAAATGGGATTTTACTTTCTGTTCTGGACCCTCATGAAGAATGGGAATTTACTTTCAGTTCAGGACCCTCCTAAAAAATGGGAATTTACTTTCAGTTTAGGAGCCTCTTGAAAAATGGGATTTTAATTTTTGTTCAGGATTCTCCTGGAAAATGGAATTTTACTTTATGTTCAGAACCGTCCAAAAAAATGAGATTTTATTTTTTGTTTAGTACCCTCCTTAAAATGGGATTTTACTTTTTGTTCAGTACCCTCTTGAAGAATGGGAATTTACTTTCTTCTCAGGAATCTCCTGAAAATTGGGACTTTACTTTCTGTTCAGGACCCTCTAAAAAATAGGATTTTACTTTCTGTTCAGGACCCTCCTGCAAAATGGGATTTTACTTTCTATTCAGGATCCTCCTAAAAAATGGGATTTTACTTTCTTTTCAGGACCCTCCTGAAAAATGAGATTTCACTTTGTGTTCAGGACCCTCCTGAAAAAAGGTATTTTACTTTCTGTTTAGTACCCTCTGGAATAATGGGAATTTTCTTTCTGCTCAGTACTCTCCTGAAAAATGAGACTTTACTTTCTGTTCAGGACTCTCCTGAAAAATAGTATTTTACCAACTGCTCAGGACCCTCCTGAAAAATTAGATTTTACTTTCTGTTCAGGACCCCCCTGAAAAATGGGAATTTACTTTCAGTTCAGGACCCTCCTAAAAAATGGGACTTTACTTTCTGTTTAGGACCCTCCTGAAAAATGAGATTTTACTATATGTTTAGGACCCTCCTGAAAAATTAAATTCTGCTTTCTGTTCAGGACCCTCCTAGAAAATAGGATTTTACTTTCTGTTCAAGACCCTTCTGGAAAATGGGATTTTACTTTATGTTTAGGACCCTCCATAAAATGGTACTTTACATTCAGTTAGGGACCCTCCATAAAAATGAGAATTTATTTTCTGCTCAGGATCCTCCTGAAAAATGAGATTTTACTTTCTGTTTAGGCCCCTCCTGAAAAATAGAATTTTACCTTTTGTTCATTACCCTTCTGGAAAATAGGATTTTACTTTCTGTTTCGGACCCTCCTGAAAAATGAGATTTTACTTTCTATTCAGGACCCTCTTAAAAAATGGAATTTTACTTTCTGTTCAGTAACCTCTTGAAGAATGGGAATTTAATTTCTGCTCAAGACTGTCTTGAAAAATGGGACTTTTCTTTCTATTCAAGACCCTCCTGAAAATTAGAATTTTACGTTCTGTTCAGGATCCTCCAGAAAAAAGGGATTTTAATTTATTTTCAGGACCCTCTTGAAAAATAGTAATTTACTTTCTGTTCAGGACCCTGCTGAAAAATGGGTCTTTACTTTAAGTTCGGAACCCTCCTGAAAAATGGGATTTTAGTTTCTGTTCAAGACCCTCCTGAAAAATGGGACTTTACTTTGAGTTCAGGGCCCTCCTGAAAAATAGTAATTTACTTTCTTTTCAGGACCCTCCAGAAAAATGGGACTTTACTTTCAGTTCGAAACCCTAATGAAAAATGGGATTTTAGTTTCTGTTCAGGACCTTCCTGAAAAATGGTACTTTACTTTCAGTTTAGGACCCTCCTGAAAAATAGTAATTTACTTTCTGTTCAGGACCTTCCTAAAAAATGGGACTTTACTTGCAGTTCGAAACCTTCCTGAAAAATGGGATTTTAGTTTTTCTTCAGGACCCACCTGAAAAATGGGACTTTACTTTGAGTTCAGGACCCTCCTGAAAAATAGTAATTTACTTTATGTTTAGGACCCTCAAGAAAAAAAAATGGGACTTTACTTTCAGTTCGAAACCCTATTGAAAAATGGGATTTTAGTTTCTGTTCAGGACCCTCCTGAAAAATGGGATTTTACTTTCTGTTCAAGACCCTCTTGAAGAATGGGAATTAACTTTTTCCTTAGGACTCTCCTGAAAAATGGGACTTTACTTTCTATTGAGGACTCTCCTGAAAAATGGTATTTTACTTTCTGTTCAGGACCCTCCTGAAAAGTGGGATTTTACTTTCTGTTCAGGACCCTCCTGAAAAATGAGTTTTTACTTTCTGTTCTGGACCCTCATGAAGAATGGTAATTTACTTTCAGTTCACGACCCACCTGAAAAAAGGTATTTTACTTTCTGTTCTGTACCCTCTTGAAGAATGGGATTTTACTTTCTGTTCAGGACCCTCCAGAAAAATGAGATTTTACTTTCTATTCAGGACACTCCTGAAAAAGGGGATTTTACTTTCTTTTCAGGGCCCTCCTGAAAAATGAGATTTCACTTTATGTTCAGGACCCTCCTGAAAAAAGGGATTTTACTTTCTGTTTAGTACCCTCTTGAAGAATGGTAATTTTCTTTCTGCTCAGGACTCTTCTGAAAAATTGGACTTTACTTTCTGTTCAGGACCCTCCTGAAAAATGGGAATTTACTTTCATTTCAGGACCCTCCTAAAATATGGGACTTTACTTTCTGTTCAGGACCCTCCTGAAAAATGAGATTTTACTATATGTTTAGGACACTTCTGAAATATTGAATTCTGCTTTCTGTTCAGGACCCTCCAAGAAAATACGATTTTACTTTTTGTTCAAGACCCTTCTGGAAAGCGGGATTTTACTTTATGTTTAGGACCCTCCTGAAAAATGAGACTTTACATTCAGGTCGGGACCCTCCTAAAAAATGAGATTTTACTTTCTGCTCTGGATCCTCTTGAAAAATGAGATTTTACTTTCTGTAAAGGCCCCTCCAGAAAAATAGAATTTTACCTTTTGTTCAGGACCATCCTGGAAAATAAGATTTTACTTTCTGTTTAAGACCCTTCTGGAAAATGGGATTTTACTTTATGTTTAGGACCCTCCTAAAAAATGGGACTTTACATTCAGTTTGGGACCCTCCTGAAAAATGAGATTTTACTTTCTGCTCGGGATCCTCCTGAAAAATGAGATTTTACTTTCTGGTCAGGCACCTCCTGAAAAATAGAATTTTATCTTTTGTTCAGGACCCTCCTGGAAAATAGGATTTTAATTTCTATTCAGGACCCTCCTGAAAAATGGGATTTTACTTTCTTTTCAGCACCCTCCTGAAAAATGATATTTTACTTTCTGTTCAATAACCTCTTAAAGAATGGGAATTTACTTTCTTATCAGGACTCTCCTGAAAAATGGGACTTCACTTTCTGTTCAGGACCCTCCTGAGAAATGGGATTTTACTTTCTGTTCAGGACCCTCCTTAAATATGGGATTTTACTTACTGTTCAGGACTCTCCTCAAAAATATAAATTTACTTTCAGTTCAGGGTTCTCCTAAAAAATGAGACTTTACTTACTGTTCAGGACCCTCCTGAAAAATGGGATTTGACATTATGTTTAGGACCCTCTTGAAAAATAGAATTTTACTTTCTGTTCAAGACCTCCTGGAAAATTAGATTTTACTTTCTGTTAAGGACCCTCCTGGAAAATGGAATTTTAATTTATGTTTAGGACCCTCCTGAAAAATAGGACTTTACATTCAGTTCGGGACCCTCCTGAAAAAATGAGATTTTACTTTCTGCTCACGATCTTCCAGAAAAATGGGATTTTTTACTTTCTTTCATGCCCCTCCTCAAAAATAAAATTTTACCTTTCATTCAGGACCTCCTAGAAAATGGGATTTAACTTTTTGTTCAGGACTCTCCTGAAAAATAGGATTTTACTTCCTGCTCAGGACTCTCCTGAAAAATGGGATTTTACTTTCTGTTCAGGACCCTCCTGAAAAATGTGATTTTACTTTCTGTTCAGGACCCTCCTAAAAAATGGGATTTTACTTTCTTTTTGGAACCCTCCTGAAAAAGGGTATTTAACTTTCTGTTCAGCACCCTCTTGAAGAATGGAAATTTACTCTCTGCTCAGGACTCTCCTAAAAAATGGGACTTTACTTTTTGTTCAGGACCCTCTTTGAAAATGTGATTTTACTTTATGTTCCGGACCCTCCTGAAAAATGGGAATTTACTTTCTTCTCAGGACTCTCCTAAAAAATGGGACTTTACTTTCTGTTCAGGACCCTCTTGAAAAATGGGATTTTATTTTCTGTTCAGGACCCTCCTGGAAAATGGGATTTTACTTTCTATTGAGGACCCTCCTGAAAAATGGGATTTTACTTTCTTTTCAGGACCCTCCTGAAAAATGAGATTTCACTTTCTGTTCAGGACCCTCCTGAAAAAAGGGATTTTATGTTCTGTTTAGGACCCTTTATAAGAATGGGAATTTTCTTTCTGGTCAGGACTCTCCTGAAAAATAGGACTTTAGTTTTTGTTCAGGACCCTCCTGAAAAATAGTATTTTACCTTCTGTTCAGGTCCTTCCTTAAAAATGGGATTTTACTTTCTGTTCGGGATTCTCCTGGAAAATGGGATTTTACTTTCTGTTCAGGACCCTCCTGGAAAATGGGATCTTACTTTCTATTCAAGACCCTCCTGAAAAATGGGATTTTACTTTCTTTTCAAGACACTCCTGACAAATGAGATTTAACTTTCTGTTCAGGACCCTCCTAAAAAAAGGGATTTTACGTTCTGTTTAGTACCCTCGTAAAGAATGGGAATTTTCTTTCTGCTTATGTCTCTCCTGAAAAATGGGACTTTACTTTCTGTTCAGGACCCTCTTGAAAAATAGTAATTTACCTTCTGTTCAGGACCCTCCTGAAAAATGGGATTTTACTTTCTGTTCAGAAGCCTCCTAAAAAATGGGATTTTACTTTCTTTTCAGGACCCTCCTGACAAATGAGATTTCACTTTCTGTTCAGGACCCTCCTGAAAAAAGGGATTTTACGTTCTGTTTAGTACCCTCTTAAAGAATGGGAATTTTCTTTCTGCTCATGTCTCTCCTGAAAAATGGGACTTTACTTTCTGTTCAGGACCCTACTGAAAAATAGTAATTTACCTTCTGTTCAGGACCCTCCTAAAAAATGGGATTTTACTTTCTGTTCAGGACCCTCCAGAAAAATGGGAATTTACTTTTAGTTCAGGACCCTCCTAAAAAATCGGACTTTACTTTCTGTTCAGGACGCTCCTGAAAAATGAGATTTTACTATATGTTTATGACCCTCCTGAAAAATTAAATTCTGCTTTTTGTTCAGGACCCTCCTAGAAAATAGGATTTTACTTTCTGTTCAAGACCCTTCTGGAAAATGGGATTTTTCTTTATGTTTAGGACCCTCATGAAAAATGGGACTTTACTTTCATCTCAGGACCCTCCTGAAAAATTGGATTTTACTTTCTGTTCAGGACCCTCCTGAAAAATGGGATTTTACTTTCTTTTCAGGACCCTCCTGAACAATGGGATTTTACTTTCTGTTCAGGACCCTTTTAAAAAATGGAATTTTACTTTCTGTTTAGTAACCTCTTGAAGAATGGGAATTTACTTTCTGCTCAAGACTCTCCTGAAAAATGGGACTTTTCTTTCTGCTCAGGATCCTCCTGACAAATGAGAATATACGTTCTGTTCAGGCCCGTCCAGGAAAATAGAATTCGACCTTTTGTTCAGGACTCTCCTGGAAAATGGGATTTTACATTCTTTTTAGGACCCTCCTAAAAAATGAGATGTTACTTTCTGTTCAGTACCCTCTTAAAAAATGGGATTTTACTTTCTGCTCAGGACTCTCCTGAAAAATAGAATTTTTCTTTCTGTTCAGGACCCTCCTGAAAAATGGGATTTTACTTTCTGTTAAGGACACTCCTGAAGAATGGAAATTTACTTTAGGTTTAGGACCCTCCTGAAGAATAGAAATTTACTTTCAGTCCATGACCCTCCCGAAAAATGGGACTTTACTTTTTGTTCTGGACCCTCTTTGAAAATGGGACTTTACTTTCTGTTCAGGACCCTCCTGAAAAATGAGATTTTACTTTCTGTTCAGGACCCTCTTAAAAAATGGAATTTTACTTTCTGTTCAGTAACCTCTTAAAGATTGGGAATTTAATTTCTGCTCAAGACTCTCCTAAAAAATGGGACTTTTCTTTCTGTTCAAGACCCTCCTGAAAAATAGAATTTTACGTTCTATTCAGGATCCTCCAGAAAAAAGGGATTTTAATTTCTGTTCAGGACCCTCCAGAAAAATAGTACTTTACTTTCTGTTCAGGACCCTCCTGAAAAATGGGACATTACTTTTAGTTCGGAACCCTCCTGAAAAATGGGATTTTAGTTTCTGTTCAGGACCCTCCTGAAAAATTGGACTTTACTTTGAGTTCAGGACCCTCATGAAAAATAGTAATTTACTTTCTGTTCAGGACCCTCCTGAAAAATGAGATTTTACTTTCTGTCAGGACCCTTCTGAAAAATGGGATTTTACTTTCTGTTCCGGACCCGCCTGAAAAATAAGATTTTACTTTCTGTACAGGACCCTCCTGAAAAATGGGATTTTACTTTCTGTTCTGGACCCCCATGAAGAATGGGAATTTACTTTCAGTTCAGGACCCTCCTATAAATTGGGACTTTACTTTTTGTTCAGGACCCTTCTGGAAAATGTGATTTTACTTTATGTTCAGAATCCTCCTGAAAATGGGATTTTACTTTCTTTTCAGGACCCTACTAAAAAATGAGATTTTACTTTCTGTTCAGGACCCTCCTGAAAATTGGGATTTTACTTTCTGTTCCGGCCCCTCCTGAAAAATAGAATTTGACCTTTTCTTCAGGGCCCTCCTGGAAAATGGGATTTCAGTTTTTGTTCAGGACCCTCCTGGAAAATAGGATTTTCCTTTATGTTCAGGACCCTCTTAAAAAATGGGAATTTACTTTGTGTTCAGGACCCTCCTGATAAATGGGATTTTACTTTATTTTCAGGACCTTTCTGAAAAATAAGATTTCCATTTCTGTTCAGGATCCTCCTGAAAAATGGGATTCTACTTTCTGTTCTGCACCCTCTTGAAGAATGGGATTTAACTTTTTCGTTAGGACTCTTCAGAAAAATGGAACTTTACTTTCTGTTCAGGATCCTCCTGAAAAATGGGATTTTACTTTCTGTTCAGGACCCTTCTGGAAAATATGATTTTACTTTCTATTCAGGACCCACCTGAAAAATGGGATTTTACTTTATGTTTAGGACCCTCCTGAAAAATAGGACTTTACATTCAGTTCGGAACCCTCTTGAAAAATGAGATTTTACTTTCTGCTCACGATCTACCTGAAAAATGGGATTTTACTTTCTTTCAGGCCCGTCCTGAAAAATTGAATTTTACCTTTTGTTCAGGACCTCCTAGAAAATGGGATTTAACTTTTTGTTCAGGACCCTCCTGAAAAATGGGATTTTACTTTCAGCTCAGGACTCCTGACAAATGGGATTTTACTTTCTGTTCAGGACCCTCCTAACAAATTAGATTTTACTTTCTGTATAGGACCCTCCTGAAAAATAGGATTTTACTTTCTGTTCTGGACCCTCATGAAGAATGGGAATTTACTTTCAGTTCAGGACCCTCCTGAAAAATGGGAATTTACTTTCAATTCAGGACCCTCTTGAAAAATGGGACTTTACTTTTTGTTCAGGACCCTCCTGGAAAATGGGATTTTACTTTATGTTCAGAACCCCCTTGAAAAATGAGATTTTACTTTCTGTTCAGGATCCTCCTAAAAATGGTATTTTACTTTTTGTTCAGTACCCTCTTGAAGAATGGGAATTTACATTTTTCTCAGGAATCTCCTGAAAAATAGGACTTTACTTTCTGTTCAGGACCCTCCTGAAAAATAGGATTTTACTTTCTGTTCACGACCCTCCTGGAAAATAGGATTTTACTTTCTATTCAGGACCCTCTTGAAAAATGGGATTTTACTTTTTTTTCAGGACCGTCCTGAAAAATGAGATTTCACTTTCTGTTTAGGACCCTCCTGGAAAAAAGGGATTTTACTTTCTGTTTAGTAACCTCTTGAATAATGGGAATTTTCTTTCTGCTCAGGACTCTCCTGAAAAATGGGACTTTACTTTCTATTCAGGACCCTCTCGAAGAATAGTATTTTACCTTCTGTTCAGGACCCTCATGAAAAATGGGATTTTACTTTCTGTTCAGGACCCTCCTGAAAAATGGGAATTTAGTTTCAGTTCAGGACCCTTCTAAAAAATGGGACTTTACTTTCTGATCAGAACCCTCCTGAAAAATGAGATTTTACTATATGTTTAGAACCCTCCTGAAAAATTGAATTCTGCTTTCTGTTCAGGACCCTCCTGGATGATAGGATTTTACTTTATGTTTAGGACCCTCCTGAAAAATGGGACTTTACATTCAGTTCGGGACCCTCTTGAAAAATGAGATTTTACTTTCTGCTCAGGATCATCCTGAAAAACGAGATTTTACTTTCTGTTCAGGCCACTCCTGAAAAATAAAATTTTACATTTTGTTCAGGACCCTCCTGAAAAATGAGATTTTACTTTCTGTTCAGGACCCTCCTGAAAAATGGGATTTTACTTTCTGTTCTGGACCCCCATGAAGAATGGGAATTTACTTTCAGTTCAGGACCCTCCTAAAAAATGGTACTTTACTTTTTGTTCAGGACCCTTCTGGAAAATATGATTTTACTTTATGTTCAGAATCCTCCTGAAAAATGGGATTTTACTTTCTTTTCAGGACCCTCCTAAAAAATGAGATTTTACTTTCTGTTCAGGACCCTCCTGAAAATTGAGATTTTACTTTCTGTTCAGGCCCCTCCTATAAAATAGAATTTGACCTTTTCTTCAGGACCCACCTGGAAAATGGGATTTCACATTTTGTTTAGGTCCCTCCTGGAAAATGGGATTTTCCTTTATGTTCAGGACCCTCCTAAAAAATGGGAATTTACTTTGTGTTCAGGACCCTCCTGAAAAATGGGATTTTACTTTATTTTTTGGACCCTTCTGAAAAATAAGATTTTCTTTTCTGTTCAGGGCCCTCCTGAAAAATGGGATTTTACTTTCAGTTTAGCACCCTCTTGAAGTATGGGAATTAACTTTTTCGTTAGGAGTCTTCTGAAAAATGGGACTTTACTTTCTGTTCAGGATCCTCCTGAAAAATGGGATTTTACTTTCTGTTCAGGACCCTTCTGAAAAATGTGATTTTACTTTCTATTGAGGACCCTCCTTAAAAATGGGATTTTAGTTTATGTTTTGGACCCTCCTGAAAAATAGGACTATACATTCAGTTCGGAACCCTCTTGAAAAATGAGATTTTACTTTCTGCTCACGATCCACCTGAAAAATGAGATTTTACTTTGATTCAGGTCCCTCCTGAAAAATTGAATTTTACCTTTTGTTCAGGACCTGCTAGAAAATGGGATTTAACTTTTTGTTCAGGACCCTCCTGGAAAATGAGATTTTACTTTATGTTCAGAACCCTCCTGAAAAATGAGATTTTACTTTCTGTTCAGGACCCTCCTAAAAATAGGATTTTACTTTTTGTTCAGTACCCTCATGAAGAATGGGAATTTACTTTCTTCTCAGGAATCTCCTGAAAAATAGGACTTTACTTTCTGTTCAGGACCCTCCTGAAAAATAGGATTTTACTTTCAGTTCAGGACCCTCCTGGAAAATGGGATTTTACTTTCTATTCAGGACCCTCCTGAAAAATGGGATTTTACTTTCTTTTCAGGACCCTCCTGAAAAATGAGATTTCACTTCCTGTTTTGGACCCTCCTGAAAAAAGGGATTTTACTTTATGTAAAGGACCCTTCTGGAAAATGGGATTTTACTTTATGTTTAGGACCCTCCTGAAAAATAGGATTTTACATTCAGTTCGGGACCCTACTAAAAAATGAGATTTTAATTTCTGTTCAGGACCCACCTGAAAAATGGAACTTTACTTTATGTTTTGGACCTTCCTGAAAAATGGGATTTTACTTTCTTTTAAGGACCCTCCTGAAAAATGAGATTCTACTTTCTGTTCAGGACCCTCCTAAAAAATGGGATTTTACTTTCTTTTTGGTACCCTCCTGAAAAATGGGATTGTACTTTCTGTTCCGGACCCTCTTGAAAAATGGGATTTTACTTTCTGTTCAGGACCCACCTAAAAAATGTGATTTTACTGTTCATTCAGGACCCTCCTGAAAAATGAGATTTTACTTTCTGCTAAGGACTCTCCTAAAAAATGGCATTTTACTTTCTGTTCAGGACCCTCCTGAAAAATGGGATTTTACTTTCTGTTCAATAAAGTATGGGAATTCACATTCAGTTTAGGACCCTCCTGAAAAATGAGACTTTACTTTTATTTCAAGACCCTCCTGGAAAATGGGATTTTAATTTATGTTCAGAACTCTCCTGAAAAATGGGATTTCACTTTCTTTTTCGGACCCTCCTGAAAAATGAGATTTTTACTTTCTGTTCAGGACCCTCCTGAAAAATGGGATTTTACTTTCTGTTCAGGATCCTCCTGGAAAATGGGATTTTACTTTCTATTCAAGACCCTCCTGAAAATGGGAATTTTCTTTCTTTTCAGGGCCCTCCTGAAAAATGAGATTTCACTTTCTGTTCAGGACCCTCCTGAAAAAAGGGATTTTATGTTCTGTTTAGTACCCTCTTTAAGAAAGGGAATTTTCTTTCTGCTCAGGTCTCTCCTGAAAAATGGGACTTTACTTTCTTTTCAGGACCCTCCTGAAAAATAGTAATTTACCTTCTGTTTAGGACCCTCCTGAAAAATAGGATTTTACTTTCTGTTCAGGACCCTCCTGAAAAATGGGAATTTACTTTCAGTTTAGGACCCTCCTAAAAAATGGGACTTTACTTTCTGTTCAGGACCCTCCTGAAAAATTAAATTCTGCTTTCTGTTCAGGACCCTCCTAGAAAATAGGATTTTACTTTCTGTTCAAGACCCTTCTGGAAAATGGGATTTTACTTTATGTTTAGGACCCTCCTGAAAAATGAGATTTTACTTTCTGCTCAGGATCCTCCTGAAAAATGGGATTCTACTTTCTGTTCAGGACCCTCTTGAAAAATGGGATTTTATTTTCTGTTCAGGAACCGCTTGAAAAATGGGATTTTACTGTTCATTCAGGACCCTCCTGAAAAATGAGAGTTTACTTTCTGCTAAGAACTTTCCTGAAAAATGAGATTTTACCTTATGTTTAGGACCCTCTTGAAAAATAGAATTCTACTTTCAGTTCAAGACCCTCCTGGAAAATTGGATTTTACTTTCTGTAAAGGACCCTCTTTGAAAATGAGATTTTACTTTATGTTTAGGATCCTCCGGAAAAATAGGATTTTACATTCAGTTTGGGACCCTCCTAAAAAATGAGATTTTAATTTCTTTTCAGGACCCACCTGAAAAATGGAACTTTACTTTATGTTCTGGACCTTCCTGAAAAATGGGATTTTACTTTCTTTTAAGGACCCTCCTGAAAAATGGGATTCTATTTTCTGTTCAGGACCCTCTTGAATAATGGGATTTTACTTTTTGTTCAGGACCCTTCTGGAAAATGTGATTTTACTTTATGTTCAGAACCCTCCTGAAAAATGGGATTTTACTGTTTATTCAGGACCCTCCTGAAAAATGGGAGTTTACTTTCTGCTCAGGACTCTCTTGAAAAATGGTATTTTACTTTTTGTGCTGGACCCTTCTAAAAGAATGAGCTTTTATTTTATGCTCAGGATCCTCATGAAAAATGAGATTTTACTTTCTGTTCAGGAGCCTCCTGAAAAATGGGATTTTACTTTCTATTCAGGACCCGTCTGAACAATGAGATTTTACTTTCTGTTCAGGACACTTTTGAAAAATGGGATTTTACTTTCTGTTCTGCACCCTCATGAAGAATGAGAATTTACTTTCAGTTCAGGACCCTCCTGAAAAATGAGATTTTACTTTCTGTTCAGGACCCTCTTGAAAAATGGGATTTTACTTTCTGCTCTGGACCCTCATGAAGAATGGGAATTTACTTCCAGTTCAGGACCCTCCGAAAAAATGGGACTTTACGTTTTGTTCAGGATCGTTCTGGAAAATATGGTTTTACTTTATGTTCAGAACCCTCCTGAAAAATAGGATTTTACTTTCTTTTCAGGACCCTCCAAAAAAATAAGATTTTACTTTCTGTTCAGGACCCACCTGAAAATTGGGATTTTACTTTCTGTTCAGGACCCTCCTGAAAAAAATGGGATTTTACTTTCTTTTTCGGACCCTCCTGAAAAATGAGATTTTTACTTTCTGTTCAGGACCCTCCTGAAAAATGGGATTTTACTTTCTGTTCAGGATCCTCCTGGAAAATGGGATTTTACTTTCTATTCAAGACCCTCCTGAAAATGAGAATTTCTTTCTTTTCAGGACCCTCCTGAAAAATGAGATTTCACTTTCTGTTCAGGACCCTCCTGAAAAAAGGGATTTTACGTTCTGTTTAGTACCCCCTTTAAGAATGGGAATTTTCTTTCTGCTCAGGTCTCTCCTGAAAAATGGGACTTTACTTTCTGTTCAGGACCCTCCTGAAAAATAGTAATTTACCTTCAGTTTAGGACCTTCCTGAAAAATGAGATTTTACCTTCTGTTCAGGACCCTCCTGAAAAATGGGAATTTACTTTCAGTTCAGGACCCTCCTAAAAAATAGGACTTTACTTTCTGTTCAGGACCCTCCTAAAAAATGAGATTTTACTATATGTTTAGGACCCTCCTGAAAAATTAAATTCTGCTTTCTGTTCTGGACCCTCCTAGAAAATAGGACTTTACTTTCTGTTCAAGACCCTTCTGGAAAATGGGATTTTACTTTATGTTTAGGATCCTCCTGAAAAATGAGATTTTACTTTCTACTCAGGATCCTCCTGAAAAATGGGATTCTACTTTCTGTTCAGGACCCTCTTGAAAAATGAGATTTTATTTTCTGTTCAGGAACCACCTGAAAAATGGGATTTTACTGTTCATTCAGGACCCTCCTGAAAAATGAGATTTTACTTTCTGCTAAGAACTTTCCTGAAAAATGGTATTTTACTTTCTGTTCAGGACCCGCCTGAAAAATGGGATTTTACTTTCTGTTCAGGACCCTCCTGAAAAATGGGATTTTACTTTCTGTTAGGACCATCCTGAAAAATGGGATTTTACTTTGTTTTCGAAACCCTCCTGAAAAAAGGTATTTAACTTTCTGTTCAGTACCCTCGTGAGTAATGGGAATTTACTTTCTGCTTAGGACTCTCCTAAAAAATGGGACTTTACTTTATGTTCAGGACCCTCCTTGAAAATGGGATTTTACTTTATGTTCTGGACCCTCCTGAAACATGGGATTTTAGTTTCTTTTCAGGACCCACCTGAAAAATGGGATTTTACTTTCTTCTCAGGACTCTCCTAAGAAATGGGACTTTTCTTTCTGTTCAGGACCCTCCTGAAAAATGGGATTTTACTTTCTGTTCAGGACCCTCCTGGAAAATGGGATTTTACTTTCTATTCAGGACCCTCCTGAAAAATGAGATTTCACTTTCTATTCAGGACCCTCCTGAAAAAAGGGATTTTATGTTCTGTTTAGTACCCTCTTGAAGAATGGGAATTTTCTTTCTGCTCAGGACTCTCCTATAAAATGGGACTTTACTTTCTGCTTAGGACCCTCCTGAAAAATAGTATTTTACCTTCTGTTAAGGTCCCTCCTGAAAAATGGTATTTTACTTTCTGTTCAGGATCCTCCTGAAAAATGGAAATTTACTTTCAGTTCAGGACCCTCCTAAAAAATGGGACTTTACTATCTGTTCAGAACCCTCCTGAAAAATGAGATTTTATTATATGTTTAGAAGCCTCCTGAAAAATTAAATACTGCTTTCTGTTCAGGACCCTCCTAGAAAATTTGATTTTACTTTATTTTCAAGACCCTTCTGGAAAATGGGATTTTACTTTCTGTTCAGGACCCTCCTGGAAAATGGGATTTTACTTTCTATTCAGGACCCTCCTGAAAAATAAAATTTTACTTTCTTTTCAGGACCCTCCTAAAAAATAAGATTTCACTTTCTGGTGAGGACCCTCCTGAAAAAAATGATTTTATGTTCTGTTTAGTATCCTCTTGAAGAATGGGAATTTTCTTTCAGCACAGGACTCTCCTGAAAAATGGGACTTTACTTTCTGTTCAGGACCCTCCTGAAAAATAGTATTTTACCTTTTGTTCAGGTTCCTCCTGACAAATTGGATTTTACTTTCTGTTCAGGACTCTCTTAAAAAATGGAATTTTACTTTCTGTTCAGTAACCTCTTGAAGATTGGGAATTCACTTTCTGCTCAAGACTCTCCTGAAAATTGGGAATTTACTTTCTGTTCAGGACCCTCCTAAGAAATGGGATTTTACTTTCTGTTCAGGACTCTCCTTAAAAATGGGATTTTACTTTTTGTTCAGGACCCTCCTGAAAAATAGAAATTTACTTTCAGTTCAGGGTTCTCCTAAAAAATGAGACTTTACTTACTGTTCAGGACCCTCCTAAAAAATGAGATTTTACCTTATGTTTTGGACCCTCTTGAAAAATAGAATTCTACTTTCAGTTCAAGATCCTCCAGGAAAATTAGATTTTACTTTCTGTAAAGGACTCTCTTGAAAAATGGGATTTTACTTTATGTTTAGGACCCTTCTGAAAAATAGAATTTTACATTCAGTTTGGGACCCTCCTAAAAAATGAGATTTTAATTTCTGTTCAGGACCCACCTGAAAAATGGAACTTTAGTTTCTGTCTGGACCTTACTGAAAAATGAGATTTTACTTTCTTTTAAGGATTCTCCTAAAAAATGGGATTCTACTTTCTGTTCAGGACCCTCTTGAATAATGGGATTTTACTTTTTGTTCAGGACGCTCCTGAAAAATGGGATTTTACTGTTTATTCAGGACCCTCCTAAAAAATGGGAGTTTACTTTCTGCTCAGGACTCTCTTGAAAAATGGTATTTTACTTTCTATGCTGGAACCTTCTGAAAAATGAGCTTTTATTTTTTGTTCAGGATCCTCTTGAAAAATGAGATTTTACTTTCTGTTCAGGACCCTCCTGAAAAATTGGATTTTACTTTCTGTTCAGGACCCACCTGAACAATGAGATTTTACTTTCTGTTCAGTACCCTCCTGAAAAATGAGATTTTACTTTCTGTTCTGTACCATCATGAAGAATGGGAATTTACTTTCAGTTCAGGACCCCCCTGAAAAATGGGACTTTACTTTTTGTTCAAGACCCTTCTGGAAAATGTGATTTTACTTTATGTTCAGAACCCTCCTGAAAAATGGGATTTTATTGTTTATTCAGGACCCTCCTGAAAAATGGGAGTTTACTTTCTACTCAGGACTCTCTTGAAAAATGGTATTTTACTTTCTGTGCTGGACCCTTCTGAAAAATGAGCTTTTATTTTTTGCTCAGGATCCTCCTGAAAAATGAGATTTTACTTTCTGTACAGGACCCTCCTGAAAAATGGGATTTTACTTTCTGTTCAGGACCCGCCTGAACAATGAGATTTTACTTTCTGTTCAGGACCCTCCTGAAAAATGGGATTTTACTTTCTGTTCTGGACCCTCATAAAGAATGGGAATTTACTTTCAGTTCAGGACCCTCCTGAAAAATGGGACTTTACTTTTTGTTCAGGACCCTTCTGGAAAATGTGATTTTACTTTATGTTCAGAACCCTCCTGTAAAATGAGATTTTACTTTCTTTTCAAGACCCTCCTAAAAAATGAGATTTTACTTTCTGTTCAGGACCCTCCTGAAAATTGGGATTTTACTTTCTGTTCAGGACCCTCCTGAAAAGAGGTATTTTACTTTCTGTTCTATACCCTCTTGAGGAATGGGATTTTACTTTTTGTACAGAACCCTCCTGGAAAATGGGATTTTACTTTCTATTCAGGTCTTCCTAAAAAAAGGATTTTACATTCTTTTCAGGACCCTCCTGAAAAATGAGAATTCACTTTCTGTTCAGGACCTTCCCGAAAAAAAGGATTTTACCTTCTGTTCAGGACCCTCCTGAAAAATGGGATTTTACTTTCTGTTCAGGACCCTCCTGAAAAATGAGAATTTACTTTCAGTTCAGGAGCCTCCTAAAAATTGGGACTTTACTTTCTGTGCAGGACCCTCCTGAAAAATGAGAGTTTACTATATGTTTAGGAACCTCCTGAAAATTTGATTTCTGCTTTCTCTTCAGGATCCTTCGGAAAAATGGCATTTTACTTTCTTTTCAGGACGCTCCTGAAAAATGAGATTTCATTTTCTCTTCAGGACCTTCCTGAAAAAAGGGACTTTACTTTCAGTTAGGGACCCTCCTGAAAAATGAGAATTGACATTATGTTTAGGACGCTCTTGAAAAATAGAATTCTACTTTCTGTTCAAGACCCTCCAGGAAAATTGGATTTTACTTTCTGTAAAGGACCCTCCTGGAAAATGGGATTTTACTTTACGTTTAGGACCCACCTGAAAAATGATATTTTACTTTCTGTTAAGGACCCTCTTAAAAAATGGAATTTTACTTTCTGTTCAGTAACCTCTTGAAGAATGGGAATTTACTTTCTGCTCATGACTCTCCTGAAAAATGGGAGTTTACTTTCTGTTCAAGACCCTCTTGAGAAATGGGATTTTACTTTCTGTTCAGGACTCTCCTTAAAAATGGGATTTTACTTTCTGTTCAGGACCATCCTGAAAAATAGAAATTTACTTTCAGTTCAGGGTTCTCCTAAAAAATGAGACTTTACTTACTGTTCAGGACCCTCCT
>NC_061111.1:4472227-4480525 GCF_002878395.1 Capsicum annuum
TTTACTTTCTGTTCAGGACCCTCCTAAGAAATGGGATTTTACTTTCTATTCAGGACTCTCCTTAAAAATGGGATTTTACTTTCTGTTCAGGACCCTCCTGAATAATAAAAATTTACTTTCAGTTCAGGGTTCTCCTAAAAAATGAGACTTTACTTACTGTTCAGGACCCTCCTGAAAAATGAGATTTTACTTTATGTTTAGGACCCTCTTGAAAAATAGAATTCTACTTTTTGTTCAAGACCCTCCTGGAAAATTTGATTTTACTTTCTGTAAAGGACCCTCCTGAAAAATGGGATTTTACTTAATGTTTAGGAGCCTCCTGAAAAAAGGTATTTTACTTTCTGTTCTGTACACTCTTGAAGAATGTGTTTTTACTTTCTGATCAAGACCCACCTGAAAAATGGAACTTTACATTTTGTTCAGGACCCTCCTGAAAAATGGGATTTTACTTTCTTTTTAGGACCCTCCTAAAAAATGAGATTTTACTTTCTGTTCTGGACTCTCTTAAAAAATGGAATTTTACTTTCTGTTCAGTAACCTCTTGAAGAATGCGAATTCACTTTCTGCTCAAGACTCTCCTGAAAAATGGGACTTTACTTTCTATTAAGGACCCTCCTGAAAAATGAGATTTTACTTTTTGTTCAGGACTCTCCCTAAAAATGGGATTTTACTTTCTGCTCAGGACCCTCCGAAAAAATTGGGATTTACTTTCAGTTCAGGACCCTCCTAAAAAAGGGGTCTTTACTTACTGTTCAGGACCCTCCTGAAAAATGAGATTTTACTATATGTTTAGGACCCTCTATTCAGGATTCTCCTTAAAAATGAGATTTTACTTTCTGTTCAGGACCATCCTGAAAAATAGATATTTACTTTCAGTTCAGGGTTCTCCTAAAAAATGAGACTTTACTTACTGTTCAGGACCCTCCTAAAAAATGAGATTTTACCTTATGTTTAGGATCCTCTTGAAAAATAGAATTCTACTTTCAGTTCAAGACCCTCCTGGAAAATTGGATTTAACTTTCTGTAAAGGACCCTCTTGGAAAATGGGATTTTAATTTATGTTTAGGACCCTCCTGAAAAATAGGATTTTACATTCAGTTTGGGACCCTCCTAAAAAATGAGATTTTAATTTCTGTTCAGGACCCACCTGAAAAATGGAACTTTATTTTATGTTCTGGACCTTCCTGAAAAATGGGATTTTACTTTCTTTTAAGGACCCTCCTGAAAAATGGGATTCTACTTTCTGTTCAGGACCCTCCTGAAAAATTAGAATTTACTTTCAGTTCAGGACCCTCCTAAAAATGGGACTTCACTTTCTGTTCAGGACCCTCCAGAAAAATGAGATTTTACTATATGTTTAGAACCCTCCTGAAAAATTGAATTCTGCTTTCTGTTCAGGACCCTCCTAGAAAATAGGATTTTACTTTGTGTTCAAGACCCTTCTGGAAAATTGGATTTTACTTTATGTTTAGGACCCACTTGAAAAATGGGACTTTACATTCAGTTCGGGACCCTCCTGAAAAATGAGATTTGACATTATGTTTAGGACCCTCTTTAAAAATAGAATTCTACTTTCTGTTCAAGACCCTCCTGGAAAATTGGATTTTACTTTCTGTAAAGGACCCTCCTGGAAAATGAGATTTTACTTTATGTTTAGGTGCCTCCTGAAAAAAGGTATTTTACTTTCTGTTCTGTACCCTCTTGAAGAATGTGTTTTTACTTTCTGTTCAGGACCCACCTGAAAAATGGAACTTTACTTTTTTTTCAAGACCCTCCTGAAAAATGGGATTTTACTTTCTTTTTAGGACCCTCCTAAAAAATGAGATTTTACTTTCTGTTCATGACACTCTTCAAAAATGGAATTTTACTTTCTGTTCAGTAACCTCTTGAAGAATGGGAATTTACTTTCTGCTCAAGACTCTCCTGAAAAATGGGACTTTACTTTTTTTCAGGACCCTCCTGAGAAATGGGATTTTACTTTCCGTTCAGGACTCTCCTTAAAAATGGGATTTTACTTTCTGTTCAGGACCATACTGAAAAATAGAAATTTACATTCAGTTCAGGGTTCTCCTAAAAAATAAGACTTTACTTACTGTTCAGGACTCTCCTGAAAAATAAGATTTTACTTTATGTTTAGGACCCTCTTGAAAAATAGAATTCTACTTTTTGTTAGGGACCCTCCTAAAAAATGAGATTTTAATTTCTGTTCAGGATCCACCTGAAAAATGGAACTGTACTTTATGTTTTGGACCTTCCTGAAAAATGGGATTTTACTTTCTTTTAAGGACCCTCCTGAAAAATGGGATTCTACTTTCTGTTTAGGACCCTCCTGAAAAGTGGGATTTTACTTTCTTTTTAGGACCCTCCTGAAAAATATGATTCTACTTTCTGTTCCGAACCCTCTTAAAAAATGGGATTTTACATTTTGTTCAAGACCCACCTGAAAAATGAGATTTTACTTTCTGCTCAGGACTCCTGAAAAATGGGATTTTACTTTTTGTTCAGGACCCTCCTGAAAAATAGGATTTTACTTTCTGTACAGGACCCTCCTAAAAAATGGGATTTTACTTTCTGTTCTGGACCCTCATGAAGAATGGGAATTTACTTTCAGTTCAGGAACCTCCTGAAAAATGGGACTTTACTTTTTTTTCAGGACCCTCCTGGAAAATGGGATTTTACTTTATGTTCAGAACCTTCCTGAAAAATGAGATTTTACTTTTCGTTCAGGACCCTCCTGAAAATGGGATTTTACTTTTTGTTTAGTACCGTCTTGAAGAATGGGAATTTACTTTCTTCACAGGAATCTCCTGAAAAATTAGACTTTACTTTCTGTTCAGGACCCTCCTGAAATATAGGATTTTACTTTCTGTTCAGGACCCTCCTGGAAAATGGGATTTTACTTTTTATTAAGGACCCTCCTGAAAAATTGGATTTTACTTTCTTTTTAGGTCCCTCCTGAAAAATAAGATTTCACTTTCTGTTCAGGACCCTCCTGAAAAAAGGGATTTTACGTTCTGTTTAGTACCCTCTTGAAGAATGGGAATTTTCTTTCAGCTCAGGACTCTCCTAAAAAATGGGACTTTACTTTCTGTTCAGGACCCTCCTGAAAAATAGTAATTTACCTTTTGTTCAGGACCCTCCTGAAAAATGTGATTTTACTTTCTGTTCAGGACCCTCCTAAAAAATGGGAATTTACTTTCAGTTCAGGACCCTCCTAAAAAATGGGACTTTACTTTCTGTTCAGGACCCTCCTGAAAAATGAGATTTTACTATATGTTTAGGACCCTCCTGAAAAATTAAATTCTGCTTTCTGTTCAGGACCCTCCTAGAAAATAGGATTTTACTTAATGTTCAAGACCCTTCTGGAAAATGGGATTTTACTTTATGTTTAGGACCCTCCTGAAAAATGGGACTTTACATTCAGTTCGGGACCCTCCTGAAAAATGAGATTTTACTTTCTGCTCAGGATCCTCCTGAAAAATGGGATTCTACTTTCTGTTCAGGACCCTCTTGAAAAATGGGATTTTACTTTCTGTTCAGGACCCACCTGAAAAATGGGATTTTACTGTTCATTCAGGACCATCCTGAAAAATGAGATTTTACTTTCTGCTAAGGACTCTCCTGAAAAATGGTATTTTACTTTCTGTTCAGGACCCTCCTGAAAAATGGGACTTTACTTTCAGTTCAGGACCCTCCTAAAAAATAGTATTTTGCCTTCTGTTCAGGTCCCTCCTGTAAAATGGGATTCTACGTTCTGTTCAGGATCCTCCTGAAAAATGGAAATTTACTTTCAGTTCAGGACCCTCCTAAAAAATGGGACTTGAATTTCTATTCAGGACCCTCCTGAAAAATGAGATTTTACTATATATTGAGGACCCTCCTGAAAAATTAAATTTTGATTTCTGTTCAGGACCCTCCTGAAAAATGTGATTTTACTTTCTGTTTAGGACCCTCGTGAAAAATGGAATTTTAGTTTCTTTTCAGTACCCTCTTGAAGAATGGGAATTTAGTTTCTGCTCAAGACTCTCCTGAAAAATGGGACTTTACTTTCTGTTCAGGACCCTCCTGAGAAATGGGATTTTACTTTCTGTTCAGGACTCTCCTTAAAAATGGGAATTTACTTTCTATTCGGGACACTCCTAAAAAATGGGATTTTACTTTCTTTTCAGGATCCTCCTGGAAAATGGGATTTTACTTTCTATTCAGGACCCTCCTAAAAAATGGGATTTTACTTTCTTTTCAGGACCCTCCGAAAAAATGAGATTTCACTTTCAGTTCAGGACCCTCCTAAAAAAAGTAATTTTATGTTCTGTTTAGTACCCTCTTGAAGAATGGGAATTTTCTTTCTGCTCAGGACTCTCCTGAAAAATGGGACTTTACTTTCTGTTCAGGACCCTCCTGAAAAATACTATTTTACCTTCTGTTCAGGTCTCTCCTGAAAAATAGGATTTTACTTTCTGTTCAGGATCCTCCTGAAAAATGGAAATTTACTTTCAGTTCAGGACCCTCCTAAAAAATGGGACTTTACTTTCTGTTCAGGACCTTCCTGCAAAATGAGAATTTACTATATGTTTAGGACCCTCCTGAGAAATGAATTTCTGCTTTCTGTTCAGGACCCTCCTAGAAAATTGGATTTTACTTTATGTTCAAGACCCTTCTGGAAAATGAGATTTTACTTTATGTTTAGGACCCTCCTGAAAAATGGGACTTTACATTCAGTTCGGGACCTTCCTGAAAAATGATATTTTACTTTCTGCTCAGGATCCTCCTGAAAAATGAGATTTTACTTTCTGTTCAGGCCCCTCCTGAAAAATAGAATTTTACCTTTTGTTTAGGACCCTCCTGGAAAATTGGATTTTACTTTCTATTCAGGACCCTCCTGAAAAATGGGATTTTACTTTCTTTTCAGCACCCTCCTGAAAAATAAAATTTTACTTTCTGTTCAATAACCTCTTGAAGAATGGGAATTTACTTTCTTCTCAGGACTCTCCTGAAAAATGGGACTTCAGTTTCTGTTCAGGACCCTCCTGAAAAATGGGATTTTACTTTCTGTTCAGGACTCTCCTTAAATCTGGGATTTTACTTACTGTTCAGGACTCTCCTCAAAAATAAAAATTTACTTTCAGTTAAGGGTTCTCTTAAAATATGAGACTTTACTTACTGTTCAGGACCCTCCTGAAAAATGGGATTTGACATTATGTTTAGGACCCTCTTGAAAAATAGAATTCTACTTTCTGTTCAAGACCTCCTGGAAAATTAGATTTTACTTTCTGTTAAGGACCCTCCTGAAAATGGGATTTTACTTTCTGTTCAGGACCCTTCTAAAAAATGGGATTTTACTTCCTTTTCAGGACCCTCCTCAAAAATGAGATTTCACTTTCTGTTCAGGACCCTCCTGAAAAAAAGGATTTTACTTTCTGTTTAGTATCCTCTTGAAGAATGGGAATTTTCTTTCTGCTCAGGACTCTCCTGAAAAATGGGACTTTACTTTCTGTTCAGGACCCTCCTGAAAAATAGTCTTTTACCTTCTGTACAGGACCCACGTGAAAAATAGGTTTTTACTTTTTGTCCAGGACCCTCCTGAAAAATGGGAATTTACATTCAATTCAGGACCCTCCTAAAAAATAAGACTTTACTTTATGTTTAGGACCCTCCGAAAAAATGAGAATTTAATATATGTTTAGGACCCTCCTGAAAAAATTGAATTCTGCTTTTTGTTCAGGACCGTCCTAGAAAATAGGATTTTACTTTCTGTTCAGGACCCTCCTGAAAAATGAAATTTTACTTTATGTTCAGTTCCCTCCTAAAAAATGGGATTTTACTTTCTGTTCAGGACCCTCTTGAAGAATGGAAATTTACTTTCTGTTCAGGACCCTCCTGGAAAATGGGATTTTACGTTTTGTTCAGGACACTCCTGAAAAATGGGAATTTACTTTCTGTTCAGGACCCTCCTGGAAAATGGGATTTTACGTTTTGTTCAGGACGCTCCTGAAAAATGGGGATTTAGTTTCTGTTCAGGACCCTCCTGAAAAATGAGATTTTAATTTTTGTTCAGGACCCACATGAAAGATGGAACTTTACTTTATGTTCTGGCCCTCCTGAAAAATGGGATTTTACTTCCTGTTCAGAACCTTCCTAAAAAATGGGATTTTACTTTTTATTCAGGACCCTCCTGGAAAATGGGATTTTACATTTTGTTCAGGACCCACCTGAAAAATGGGATTTTACTTTCTGTTCAGGACTCTTTTAAAAAATGGGATTTTACTTTCTGTTCAGTACTCTCTTGAAGAATGAGAATTTACTTTCTGCTCAGGACACTCTTGAAAAATGGGACTTTTCTTTCTGTTCAAGACACTCCTGAAAAATGGGATTTTACTTTCCGTTCAGGCCCCTCCAGAAAAATGGAATTTTACCTTTTGTTCAGGACCCTCCTGAGAAATGGAATTTTACTTTATGTTCTGGACCCTCCTGAAAAATGGTATTTTACTTCCTGTTCAGGACCTTCCTGAAAAATGGGATTTTACTGTTTATTCAGGACCCTCCTGGAAAATGGGATTTTACTTTCTGTTCAGGCCACTCCTGAAAAATGGGACTTTACTTTCGGTTCAGGATCCTCTTGAAAAAAGGGATTTTACGTTCTGTTCAGGACCCTCTAGAAAAATGGGATTTTAATTTCTGTTCAGGATCCTCCTGAAAAATAGTAATTTACTTTCTTTTCAGGACCCTCCTAAAAAATGGGACTTTACTTTCAGTTTGGAACCCTCCTGAAAAATGATATTTTTTTTCCTGTTCAGGACACTCCTGAAAAATGAGATTTTAATTTTTGTTCAGGACCCACATGAAAGATGGAACTTTACTTTCAGTTCGGTACCCTCCTAAAAAATAAGATTTTACTTTCTGTTCAGGACCCTCCTGAAAAATAGAATTTGACTTTTTGTTCAAGACAATCCTGGAAAATGGGATTTAAATTTCTGTTCAGGACTCTCCTGATAAATGGAATTTTACTTTCTTTTCAGGACCCTCCTGAAAAATAGGATTTTACTTTCTGTTATGACCCTCGTGATGAATGGAAATTTTTTTTTGCTCAGGACCGTCCTGAAAAATGGAACTTTATTTTCTGTTCAGGACCCTCTTGAAAAATTGGATTTTACTTTCTGCTAAGGACCCTCCTGAAAAATGGGACTTTACTTTCATGTTCAGGCTCCTCCTGAAAAATGGGATTTTACATTCATGGGATTTCACTTTCTGTTCAGGACCCTCCTGAAATACGGGACTTCACTTTCAGTTCGGGTCCCTCCTGAAAAATGGGACTTTACTTTCTGTTCAGGACCCTCCTGAAAAATAGTCTTTTACCTTCTGTATAGGACCCTCCTGGAAAATGGGATTTTACATTTTGTTCAGGTCCCTCCTTGAAAATGTGATTTTACTTCATGTTCCGGACCCTCCTGAAAAATGGGATTTTACTTTCTTCTCAGGACTCTCCTAAAAAATGGGACTTTACTTTCTGTTCAGGACCCTCCTGAAAAATGGGATTTTAGTTTCTGTTCAGGACCCTCCTGGAAAATGGGATTTTACTTTCTATTCAGGACCCTCCTGAAAAATGGGATTTTACTTTCTTTCCATGACCCTCCTGAAAAATGAGATTTCACTTTCTGTTCAGGACCCTCCTAAAAAAAGGGATTTTATGTTCTGTTTAGTACCCTCTTGAAGAATGGGAATTTTCTTTCTGCTCAGGACTCTCCTGTAAAATGGGACTTTACTTTCTTTTCAGGACCCTCCTGAAAAATAGTATATTACCTTCTGTTCAGGTCCCTCCTTAAAAATGGGATTTTACTTTCTGTTCGGGATCCTCCTGAAAAATGGGATTTTACTTTCTATTCAGGACCCTCCTGGAAAATGGGATCTTACTTTCTATTCAAGACCCTCCTGAAAAATGGGATTTTACTTTCTTTTCAGGACACTCCTGACAAATGAGATTTCACTTTCTGTTCAGGACCCTCCTGAAAAAAGGGATTTTACGTTCTGTTTAGTACCCTCTTAAACAATGGGAATTTTCGTTCTGCTCATGTCTCTCCTGAAAAATGGGACTATACATTCTGTTCAGGACCCTCCTGAAAAATATTAATTTACCTTCTGTTCAGGACCCTCCTGAAAAATGGGATTTTACTTTCTGTTCAGGACCCTCCTGAAAAATGGGAATTTACTTTCAGTTCAGGACTCTCCTAAAAAATGGGACTTTACTTTCAGTTCGGGCCCCTCCTGAAAAATTGAATTTTACCTTTTATTCAGCACCCTCCT
>NC_061111.1:4480625-4502659 GCF_002878395.1 Capsicum annuum
GAAAATAAAAGAAAACTATTACTGTTACGGTCTTCAACAACTGAAGATGAAGAGGTTAATATATATACCGCATTCTTGAACTCGTCCTGCTGCATCACCAAAGCAGTTCATGTGATCAACAGAAGTACTAGTAACCTGCAAAATCATGTTAGCTCCTTTAAACATGGACAGAACGCATAGACACACGGTTAAAAAAGTACCAAAGTGCCAAACTGTTTAAACTATAGCTGAAAAAAGTGCCAAAGACCCAAATGTGATGCTTAGAAGTAATAGTATCAAAAAGATTGAGAATTCAATACACAATCAAATGCTATGAGCCACAAACCCCGTGTTGTCTACCCAGATGACAACTGATTCCATTTACGAAAATTTACCAGCAAAGAAACAAGATTACCATGAAGCCTGTTGATCATCAAAACCATACTTTTCTAATCCAATAACTACTACTACTTCCCTCAAAACCCCAAACTAGTTGAACGTAGGCTATCTGAATACTAAACATTCATTTCGCTTCATTTACGTCAGTTGCATTCAACACTTAATGAATTGTAGCTTCTCTAAATATCACATTTATCCCCCCCAAACCAAATTAAAAAGATCATTTTTATAAGTAATAAACAAATTAAAAGAACTCTTATCAGACACTGAACCTCAATCCAAACGGTAAAGAGACAAATATATCCTCGAACTATTATACACACTCTGTCGTACTTTGGGTACACATATGCACCTAATATTAATGACATGGTACATATTTGTCCCTCACACTACCGCTATGTGCGATGTCCGGGGAAGGGCCCCACCACAAGGGTGTCGTATGCAGCCTTACCTTGCATTTCTGCCAGAGTTGTTTCCAAGGCTTGAACCCGTGACCTCCTAGTCACACTAACGGTAAGGGCATGTATACCCAGAGTATGACGGAGGATATATATGTACCATTAATCATAGTTCGGGGTATATGGTCCCTTTTCCATTTTAATTTCTTTTATCACAGGTAATTAACCCAAACCCGCTACCCGACCCAATAAACCCATATGATCGGATGTTTTCACTTTTCGAATCCATTAATTCACTTCTACATGTCACATTTCATTTCTCGAAGGTCAATTTAACTGATATTGGTAGCTAAACTGAATAAGATTAATCCAATACATCAAAAATGAAAATTTTAAATAAGTTGCAATTAGATACCTCTGATAATGCCGAGCGTAGAGAAGCAAAAAGACAAGTGTAGCTATGTGCGATAGCCATAGAATCTCTCTCTACAACTTGTATTGCTTTCATTATTTCTTCGCCATTTACTAACGACGATGACGATGACGATGACGATGTTTGACTTTCCGAATTTCCG
This sequence comes from Capsicum annuum, assembly GCF_002878395.1. Taxonomy (NCBI): domain Eukaryota; kingdom Viridiplantae; phylum Streptophyta; class Magnoliopsida; order Solanales; family Solanaceae; genus Capsicum; species Capsicum annuum. Next base: position 4,481,977 of record NC_061111.1, read on the forward strand.
TTATCACCACACTCCTCTCTTTCATCGGAATTCAGCTGAATCGTCTCCTTCTCTGAAACTAGGGTTTGATTCGATTCCATTTTCTGAATTTTTTCAAATTCGGGTCGTCCCCAATCTTCTGAAGAATTTGTTGGGCTTTGGTATTAATGGGCTTAGCTTTGGCCCAGGACAAAAGCCTACTTTCAAAATAACATAAACATACACCTTAACTTACCATATTTACACAAATCACCATCATTACGAAGTAATTACAAAAATTTCAACTAATTATGTATCTCGACAGATTCAAAATCGATAAAAATATATCAGAAGCTAATTATGCATCTTTACAAAGGAAAAGATGTATCTCGACAGACTCAAAATAAAAAAAATATATCGAAAGCTTATGTATCCTTACAGAGAAAAAAATGTATCTTCGTTGTATATATTATGTTCTCGACAGACCCAAAATCTAAAAAATTTGTATCGGGGGATAGTTATGTATCTTTACAAAGGAAAAAATATATCTTCGTTGGATGTATCGAGCGCTAATTATGTATCTTGACAGACCCAAATCGAAATTTTCAATAATTACGTAAAATGTGATTGTAATTGCGCTCCAAACTGTTCGAATTTATATTGTTTGTCCTTCTTTCTTTTGGGTCCAAAGAGTTTGCAATATAGTCCATCCTCTTTGGTAATTTTTAGTGTAGGTTTCAAAATGATTCCTTAATTAGCTTGTATAATTTTAGTTTTTTATTTAAAAAAATGACATCCCGGCCTATGTGGAGTATGAACAAACATGATTGTTCAATTTACTAGAATCTATAACCCCCCTCCCCCAACCCTCCAACAACCAAAAAAAAAAAAAAAATGTTACTCTATTGGTTAAAAAAAAATAAAAAAAATTATTCCTTATGACATATCACGATCACTATCTTTAACTTTAACCTTAAATTTGAACGTCAATCTTTTCTTTTATTGTTGTGTATTTATCTAATTTTTTAAACACAAACACTAATATTCCTTCCTTCTCTATTCGTTCCTTGTCTTCTCTTTTATTTTAAACCGAGAACCTTTCAATAATAGTATTTCTATCACATCGATGCAAAGATAAAAGTTCATACATCCTATCATCTTCATATCAAACTCGTGGAATTATACTAAAAATATTATTACTATTATTATTGACAGTTATTTAACTTATCAAAGTAATAATATTATCGATCATTTCTTTTCGTGAATGGATTATTTCTATTTTTCTTAAACATCATATAATTTGTACAGATTCTTTTCTTTGGTAGATGGAATGGAATAAAGCCAAAAAATTGAAATATATATATATATATATATATATTTTTTTTTTTAAAAAAAATGAATTATATTGGTAAACCCATAAGCTATGCACGTTTTGTGATCGTGACTACAACTCTACTTTTTAGATCTCGAAGGTTTGTTTGTTATTATAATATCAATAATATTTTGTTTAAAAAAATACTCTAAGATATAAGTGTTGGTTATTATAATATTAATATTTTTTTATTTAAAAAAATATATATAATGGATTGGACCCACCTCAAAGTGTATTGCCACGTGTAGTATTCTAAAAATGTCAAAACAAGAAAAAAACATAAGATAACAAATAGTATAAGGCGGGAATACCATTCCAAAAACATTAATGGTGGACCACACGTATTATCAATTTTTGAATTTTTGAAAAGGAAATATTTAATTTATGGTATTCAAAAAAGTACAAAAATTAGGCAAACCAAACAGAGAATTCAGAAAATTGACAGTAGTTTTTATTTATTTTTTCTTTTTTGGGGTTCACATATAGTGAAATGGAGAAAAAAAAAATCAATTAAATAGCATTGATTGGACATTTACTATCAAATATTGTGATCGAGTGGTAACTATTATTTTCATTCTTAATCAGAATTTTAGGTTCGAGCATTAATAATGAAATTGTCTTTGATGGATCGCATCAGCCTCAGAGTGGGATTTATAGCATAAATATGAATTAATCGGATTTCAAAACGAGTAATTATATGAAATAGAAAACAAAAAAGAAGCCAAATAATCGAGAAAAAATTTAGTACAGTATATAACTTAAGCTTATTATTTGAAGATAAAGAGTTTTTTGTTGATGAATATTAAATGTGCCTAATTTGTTAATTTGTTTGCAAGTTTTAAACTTAAATTATGTAATGATTTATGAATCTGACTCGAGTATTACAATAACATGCACAATATAATGTAATCTATAACAATAACATGCACAATATAATGTTGCGATATGCAGCGTGTTATGTATCTTGTGCAATACACTAATACCTCCAAAGCGTTGCTAGGTCTCAATGGATGGTTAGACAAATGTCGCGTGCAATATCAAAGACAGCGTTATCAATACGATTTAGAAAAATATCTCTAAAGAACTGGTCGATAACTAATTCGTTGGTCATAAAATTTGTATGAAAATAAAATAATTAATCAACCTATTACTCCCATCATGACATGCAACTGCATCTTTCAGTCTTTATAACTTAATAAAAAAAAAAATCGATACGTAACTCAAAAAGAAAATGTATCATCAAAAGAAAAATACGTAAATATCATGATATTATCAAGTAAGCTAATGAAAAACGTTAATAATAATACCATTATAATGTCACAAGCATACATAAATCTTATTAGAACCTACATAATATATAAAATATGTCTTAAAAGACTATTATCCTAATTAGAAACACCAACAATAACATATCCAGGGACATACAGAGTGAGTACAGGTATTACCAACTACCGCGTGAAGATAGAAAATCTGTTTTCGAAAGACCCTCGGTAAAACATTTATTTAATAAAGAAAAGAAGAAACAAAAGTTCATTTTAATTTTTTTCTTAAAGATTTTGTTTTTTTATTAATTTTTTGAAAATTCTAAGAATAGTAAACTAAAACCTGAATTTCCAAGAATTCCAAAGAAATAGGGAGGGGGCCCTTTACAATGTCATCATCATCGTCCCTTTGCTTCTAAAAAAAACAATAACCGGTATTTCAAGAACAAGCAAAAAAGGGCTTAACAAATATATATCAAGATTCAATTTTTACTTTAACAAAAGCCAAGTGAAATGATTCAGCAATTTCTTGATCCAGCTGTTTAATTTGCTTCAAATTTCTCAAGATCTTGTACATTTCAGCTCATTCTGGTAGGTACTTTACCAACATTCTTAGTTTCTCTTTTTGTATGGTAAATTTTTTTAATAATAATTTTAAGGGGTTTTCTTGATGTGGGGTTTGGTCAGTTTTTTAGTTTTTTGATTGTTGACAATTTTTTTTTTTTTTGAAGTTCTCAAAGATTCTTGATTTTTCATATTTTGGGTGGAAAAATGTAGTTGAATTTTTTCGTGAAGGGGGGAAATAACAAAATGGGTGTTGGTTGTTTCAGCATTGTTGTGGTGAAAGAGTGAGGGTTCTTGATTAGGGGTTCCAAGTCTTGTGTGTTTGAACCAAAAATCTTCTTTGTTTTAGTTGAATCTGTTTTCATGGAGCTGCCCATTTTAGGTTAGTGTGTTTTGGGTGTAAAAGCACAGCTGAGTACTGATATTCTTGTTTTGTTGGCCATGTAGTTCTTGAAGTTTCTTGCTTTTTCATATTTTGGGTGGAATAATGCACTTCATATTTTAACATATAAGGCGTTGTTTCAGCATTGTTGTGCTGTGTGTGTGTGTGTGTGTGTGTGAGGGAGTATGGTTTCTTGTTCAGCGGGTTGTTTAAGTTAAATCTGGTTCGGGTTGTCGCCTGTTTGTATGGAGCTACCCATTTTAGCTCAATGTGTTTTGGGTGTAAAAGCACATCCGAGAACTGAAATAATTGTTTTTTTTGGCCATGTAGTTCTTGAAGTTTCTTGCTTTTTTTTTACATTTTAGGTTGAATAATGTAGTTGGAATTTTTCATGAAGAGGGGAAATAGAAAAATGTGTGTTGATTGTTTGAGCATTGTTGTGGCGAGGGAGTGAGGTTTCTTGATTAGGGGTACAAAGTTTTGTTCTTTTAACTTGCTTTAGTTAAATATGCTTTTATGGAGCTGCCAATTCTAGCTTAGTGTGTTTTGGGTGTAAAAGCGCAGCTGAGTACTAAGATTATTGTCTTTTGTGGCCATGTAGTTCCTTTTTTACATCTCGGGTTGAATAATGAAGTTGGAACATTTCATTAAGGGGGAAAGAACAAAATAGGTGTTGATCGTTTGAGCATTGCTGTGCAGTGTGTGAGGGAGTGAGGTTTCTTGATTAGGGTTGCCAAGTTTTATTCTTTAAGTTGTTTGCCTTGAAACTCTTGAAGTTTCTTGCTGTTTCACATTTTGGGTGTAATAATGAACGTGAAATTTTTCATAAAGGGGTGAAATAGAAAAACGGGTGTTGATTGTTTCAGCATTGTTGCGGTGAGGGAGTGAGGTTTCTTGATTAGGGCACCAAGTTTTGTTCTTTAACTTGTTTTAGTTAAATATGTTTTTATGGAGCTGCCAATTCTAACTTAGTGTGTTTTGGGCGTAAAAGTTTTTGGCCATGAAGTTCTTGAAGTTTCTTGCTTTTTTTCACATTTTGGATGGAGAAATGCAGTTGAAAGTTTTTCATTAAGGGGGTAAATCGCAAAATGGGCGTTGATTGTTTGTGCCTTGTTGTGCAGAGTGTATGTGAGTTGTCTTGATTAGGGGTTTGTTTAGTTAAATCTGTCTCAGGCTCTTGCCTGTTTGTAAGAAGCTGCCCATTTTAGCTTAATGTGTTTTGGGTGTAAAAGTACAACTGAGTACTAATACTCTTGGTTTTTTATTCATGAATCATGTATTTCCTTAGCTTTCTTCCTTTTTCACATTTTGGGTGGAAAAATGCACTTGTAATTTTCATAAAGAGGCAGGGGAGGGTAGCAAAATGGGGGGTTGATTGTTTCAGCATTGTTGTTAGGGGTGTGCATTACTCGGATTAAACCGAAAAATCAAACCAAATCAAACCGAATTTTGATTTGGATGGGTTTTTTGGTTTGGTATAAGAAATACTGGAGGGAAGTGATTAGACGTGACATGGAGCAGTTACAGCTGACTGAGAACATGATCCTGGATAGGAAGGCGTGGAGGAAAAACATTATAGAGGGTTAAGGTGGGTGGATGAGTCGTAGTCAGTAGGTAGGAGGGCTTGGGTGTCTTTTGTTTGGCAGTGTTGCATATTTTTGTGGATGACGTATCTATGTTTTTTATCGTGTTCCATGCTTTTGATGTTTTTATATACTGTCCTTTGTCTTGAGCCAGGGGTCTATCGGAAACAGCCTCTCTACTTCGTTAGAGGTAGTGGTATGGTCTGCGTACACTCTACCCTCCCCAGACCCCACGATGTGGGAATCTACTGGGTTTGTTGTTGATTTGGTTCCGTATTTACAAAAATAATAACCGAGAAACCGAAAGAAACGAATTATTTTGTATACATATATAATATTTAAGTTTAGAATTAGAGTTCGAATTTACCACTTTTAACCCACTTAATTATTGCCTTTTTTTTGTTAGGATACTCTCGTATTTGCATATTAAGTATTGCATTTAATTATTGCCCAGTTAATTGCATTGGAACTTTCATTATGATTTAATTTATATTTTATGTTAGGACATCTTTTGGTATACTTTTAAGTATTATGTTTTAAAGTTTTGCTCGTGACTTTTATTAGAAAGTATTTTTAAGAGATTCAACATTATTACTTCTCCCTGTGTATAATTTTTATTTTTTTTCTAGCATGCATATATAACTTTGATTGTGCTATTAATTATTGACATAACCGAATAGCCGAACTGAAAAAAGCCAAACCAAAAGGGAAAAACCAAACCAAATCAAATTTATTTTGGTTCAGATTGGTTGCAGTTTTTTAAAACCAAAAACCGAAACTGAATAACACTAAACCAAACCGAAAGACTGAAACTGAATAACACAAAACCATACCGAAAGACCGAATGCACACCCCTAATTATTGTGCACTATGTGTGTGTGAGAGAGAGAGTGAGGTCTCTTGATTAGGGGTATCAAGATTTGTTCTTTAACCAAAAATATCTTTGTTTTAGTTAAATGTGTTTGTGTGGAGCTGCTCGTTCTAGCTTTGTGTGTTTGGGTATAATTTGTAAAAGCACAACTGAGTTCTAATTTTGTCTTTTTTTGGCCATGAAGTTCTTGAAGTTTCTTGCTTTTTTTCACATTTTGGATGGAGAAATGCAGTTGAAAGTTTTTCATTAAGGGGGTAAATCGCAAAATGGGCGTTGATTGTTTCAGCATTGTGTCTCCATGTGTGTGTGTGTATGAGGTTTCTTGATTAGGGGTTTGTTTTAGTTAAATCTGTCTCAGGTTGTTGCCTGTTTGTATGGAGCTGCACATTTTATGCTTTTTGTTTGTTATATTGGTGTTTGTCCTGAGTCGAGGGTTTATCTAAAACAACCTCTACTTCATTTGTGATAGTGGTATGGACTGCATACACTATATCCTCCTCAGACCTCACGTTGTGGGATTACACTGGGTATGCTGTTGTTGTTGTTAAGTTTTGGGTGTAAAAGCGCAGCTGAGTACTATAACTTTTCTCTTTCTTTTTTTTTGTCCGTGAAGTTCTTGAAGTTTCTTGCTTTTTCATACGTTGGGTGGAGAAATGCAGTTGAAAGTTTTCGGGTAAATAGAAAAATGGGTGTTGATTTTTTGTGCAGTGTGGTGTGTGAGGGAGTGAGGTTTCTTGAATAGGGGTTTGTTTTAGTTAAATCTGGCTCGTGTTGTTGCTTGTTGTATGGAGCTGCCAATTCCAGCTTAATGTGTTTTGGGTGTAAAAGCACAACTGAGTACTTATATTCTACATTTTTTGGCCATGTAGGTCTTAAAGTTTCGTGCTTTTTCATATTTTGGGGTGGAATAATGCACTTGAAATTTTTTATTAAGGGGGAAATGGAAAAATGGGTGTTGATTGTTTGAGCATTGTTGTGCAATATATGTGTGTGAGGGAGTGATGTTACTTGTGTCTGTTGCTTGTTTGTATGGAGCTGTCATTCTAGCTTTAGTGTGTTTTGGGTGTAAAAGCACAACTGAGTACTAATATTCTTGTTTTTTTTTTGGCCATGAAGTTCTTGAAACTTCTTGCTTTTTCACATTTTGGATGGAATAATGCAGTTGGATTTTTCATGAAGGGGGGAAATAGAGAAATGAGTGTTAATTGTTTCAACATTATTGTGGTGAGGGAGTGAGGTATCTTGATTAGGGGTAACAAGTTTTGTTCTTTAACTTGTTTTAGTACAATCTGTTTTTTTATGGAGCTGCCAATTCTAGCTTAGTGTGTTGTGGGTGTAAAAGCACAACTGAGTACTATAATCTTGTTATTTTGGCAATGTAGTTCTTGTAGTTTCTTGCTTTTACATATTTTGGGTGGAAAATGCAATCGAAATTTTAAATGGGGAAACTAGGAACATGGTGTTGTTTGTTTCAACATTGATGTGCAGTGTGTGTGTGAAAGAGTGAAGTTTCTTGATTAGGGCTACCAAATATTTTTCTTTAACTAAAAATCTTCTTTGTTATAGTTAAATATGTTTTTATAAGTTTTAAAACCCCAAAAGAAATCACTAGAGGGCAAAGGGAAAACTGAAGTGCAAAAAGACCCAGTAAGTTTCGCTAGTACAAGTATACAAAGGACTAGTAAGAAAGAGAAAAGAGGGATTATATGAAAAATGTAACGCATGCAACAGAGGAAGGGTACATCTGTCAAAGATTATTTCAAAAACCACCAACTACATCACTAATGTTTCATAACCAAATTAAATTTTTGTCTCGTTTAGTATAATTTTTAAAAGTGTGTGAGTAGGATCGAGGTTGTCTTAACTGTGTAATTTTTCAGGTTTGCCCTCTTAAATTGGGTTTCAGTTAAAGGAATTTGCTATGGAGGGTACCATTCTAGCTTAGTATATTTAGGTGTAAAAGCATAACTGAGTACTTATGTTCTTCACTTTATGGCCATGTTGTTCTTGAAACTCCTTACTTTTTCATATTTTGGGTGGGATAGTGCACTTGAAATTTTAAATGGGGGAAATTAAGAAAATGGGGTTGATTAAGAATTGTTGTGCAGTGTGCGTGTGAGAGAGTGAGGTTTCTTGATTAGGGGTACCAAATATTTTTCTTTAACAAAAAATCTTCTTTGTTATAGTTAAATATGCTTTATAAGGCTTAAAAATGCAAAAGAAATCACGAGAGGGCAAAGGGAAAACGGAAGTATTAAAAGACCCCAAAGGTTAAGCCAGTACTATTATCCAAAGGGATCAGTAAGAAAGAGAAAAGAAGGTTTATATAAAAGATGTAGCACATGCAGCACATGACGAGCACATATGTCAAAGTCTTACAAAACCCACCAGCTACATCACCAACGTTTTAGATCCAAATTAACTTTTTGTCCCGTTAAGTAAAGTTTTCAAAGTGTGTGAGTAGGATTGAGGTTGTCTTAACAGTGTAAATTTCCAGGTTTTCCCTCTTAAATTGGGTTTCAATTAATGTAATTTGCTTCAGAGGGTACCATTCTAGCTTAGTTTGTTTTGGGTATTGTAAAGAATGGATCTTGGGCCTAATTCAACCTCAAAAGCTAGCTCATGAGGGGAGGATTATCCAAGTCCATATAAGGAGACCAATTACCCATCCCTTTTCCTATGTGGGATACTAAACACTCCCCCGCACGCCCAGGCCTCGTTAACTGGAGCGTGGATAATATAATATGGGGGCCCAACATCGATGAATAAAGATTTGGGATAGGCCTGACTCTGATACCATGTAAAGAATGGTTCTGGGGTTTCAAGATTGGTGGGTGATAGTCTATGCGAAGCCATGCCTACTGCCACTGTTGCTCAGTCACAACTTATCACATCATCTTTACCTCAGTCTATATTTAACTCTTCTCCATTATCTCTTGCTCTTAAACCGAAGATGGAAGGTGCAAGTGACATGAGTTTGTTAGCGAAAAATTTTGGTGCTGTTGCAATTGAAAGGTCGGATGAGAACGATAGCAGGTCCCCCGGTGACCACTTAGATGGCGGTGGATCGGGCGATGAAATGGAAGCTCACGTTGGTAGCTTATCTAGGAATAAAAAATACCATAGGCATACTCTATACAAAATTCAAAAACTTGAAGCTTGTTTTAAGGAGAATCCACACCCTGATGAAAAAGCTAGACTTGAACTAAGTAAGAGGTTGTCGTTGGAAAGCTGGCAGGTGAAGTTTTGGTTTCAAAACAGGAGAACATAGATTAAGACCCAATTGGAGCGCCATGAAAATTCAATGTTAACGCAAGAAAACGACAAACTTCGGCTGGAGAACATGGCGATGAAAGAAGCTATGAGAGTGCCAAATTGCCACCAGTGTAATGGCCAAGCAATTCTTGGAGAGATACACATGGAAGAGCATCATTTGAAGATTGAGAATGGTAGACTGAGAGATGAATACAACAGGATCTGTCTCATGGCGAATAAGGTTTCGTGCAGGTCTTTGTTATCTTTCAATTGTCCAATGCTAGCTGGAGTGGGTAACTTTGGTTTGGAACTTGTTGGAAGAAACGACTTTGGTGCTACGAACTCTGTTGACACTACATTGCCGGCGGTACTTGATTTTAGCAATGGTATATCAAGTGTTGCTACATCAGTGATTTCACCTAGACCCACCCCCAACATGACTGGTATGGATGTATCCTTTGATAAGACCATGTTAATAGATCTTGCTTTTGCTGCTATGAATGAGCTGGTTAAGCTGGCTGAGATCATTGGTCCTCTGTGGTTTAGAAGTTTGGATAGAAATGGGGAAGAGTTAAATCTTGAGGAGTATGCTAGGTCTTCTCCTCCATGTATTGGCGTGAAGCCTGCTAACTTCACAGCAGAAGCAACAAAGGCAACTGGTACAGTGATGATCAACAGTCTGGGTTTGGTGGAAACTTTAATGGACCCAAGTAAATGGGTGGATTGTGTAGTGTGTGTGTGCGCATAAGGAGTACCAAATATTTTTCTTTGACCAAAAATCTTCTTTGTTATAGTCAAATCTGTTTTTTAAGTCTTAAAACCCCAAGAGAAATCACCAAAGGGCAAAAGGAAAACGGAAGTGTAAAAAGACCCAAAAGGTTAAGCCAATGACCAGTAAAAAAGAGAAAAGAGGGACTATATAAAAAATGCAGCACATGAAGAGCACATCTGTCAAATAGTCTTCCAAAACCCACCAATTACATCACCAACATTTCAGATCCAAATTAACTTTTGTCCTGTTAAGTAAAAGTTTTCAAAGTGTGTGAGTAGGATTGAGGTTGCCTTAACTCTGTAAATTTTTAGGTTTGCCCTCTTAAATTAAGTTTCAATTAATGGAATTTGCTTCAAAGGGTACCATTCTAGCTTAGTGTGTTTTGATCTTTTGGCTGTAAAAATACAACTGAGTACTTATATTCCTCATTTTTTGGCTCTGAAGTTCTTGACGTTTCTTGCCTTTTTATATTTTGGGCGAAAATGTGATTAATTTTAAATGTGGAAACTAGGAAAATGGTGTTGATTGTTTCAACATTGTTGTGCAATGTGGGTGTGATAGAGTGAAGTTTCTCGATTAGGGGTACCAAATATTTTTCTTTAACTAAAAATCTTCTTTATTATAGTTAAATATGCTTTTATAAGTCAAACCCCAAAAGAAATCACTAGAAGGCAAAAGGAAAACTGAAGTGAAAAAGACCCAATAAGTTTCGCTAGTACAAGTATACAAAAGACTAGTAAGAAAGACAAAAGAGGAATTATATGAAAAATGTAACGCATGCAGCACAGGAAGAGGACATCTGTCAAAGATTCTTTCAAAACCCACCAACTACATCTCCAACGTTTCATAACCAAATTAAATTTTTGTCCCGTTTAGTATAATTTTTAAAAGTGTGTGAGTAGGACCGAGGTTGTCTTAATTGTGTAATTTTTCAGGTTTGCCCTCTTAAATTGGGTTTCAGTTAAAGGAATTTGCTTTGGAGGGTACCATTCTGGTTTAGTATGTTTTAGGTGTAAAAGCATAACTGAGTACTTATATTCTTCACTTTATGGCCATGTTGTTCTTGAAACTGCTTACTTTTTTATATTTTGGGTGGGATAGTGCACTTGAAATTTTAAATGGGGAAAGTTAGGAAAATGGGGTTGATTATTTAAGCATTGTTGTGCAGTGTGCGTGTGAGAGAGTGAGGTTTCTTGATTAGGGGTACCAAATATTTTTCTTTGACAAAAAATCTTTTTTGTTATAGTTAAATATGTTTTATAAGTCTTAAAAACTCAAAAGAAATCACCAGAGGGCAAAGGGAAAACGGAAGTGTAAATATCCACCAGTGTGGTGGCCATGCAATTCTTGGAGAGATACACATGGAAGAACATCATTTGAAGATTGAGAATGCTAGACTGAGAGATGAATACAATAGGATCTGTCTCATGGCGAATAAGGTTTTGGGCATGCCTTTGTCATCTTTCAATTGCCCAATGCCAGCTGGAGTGGGTAACTTTGGTTTGGAACTTGCTGTTGGAAGAAACGACTTTGGTGCTATGAACTCTGTTGACACTGCGTTGCCCACGGGACTTGATTTTGGCAATGGTATCTCAAGTGTTGGTACATCTGTGATTTCACTAGGCCCACCCCCAACATGACTGGTATGGATGTATCCTTTGATAAGACCATGTTAATGGAGCTTGCTTTTGCTGCCATGAATGAGATGGTTAAGTTGGCTGAGATCAGTGGTCCTCTGTGGTTTCAAAGCTTGGATGGAAATGGGGAAGAGTTGAATCTTGAGGAGTATGCTAGGTTTTTTCCTCCATTTATTGGCATGAAGCCTGCCAACCTCACGGCAAAAGCAACAAAGGCAACTGGTACAGTGATGATCAACAGTCTGGCCTTAGTGGAGACTTTAACGGACACAAGTCAATGGGTGGATTGGGCATTGTTGTGCAGTGTGTGTGCGCATTAGGGGTACCAAATATTTTTATTTAATCAAAAATCTTCTTTGTTATAGTCAAATCTGTTTTTTTAAGTCTTTAAAACCCAAGAGAAATCACCAAAGGGCAAAAGGAAGACGGAAGTGTAAAAAGACCCAAATTTTTAAGCCAAAGACCAGTAAGAAAGAGAAAAGAGGGGCTATATGAAAAATGCAGCACATGAAGAGCACATCTGTCAAAAAGTCTTCCAAAACCCACCAATTACATCACCAACGTTTTAGATCCAAATTAACTTTTTGTCCCGTTAAGTAAAAGTTTTCAAAGTGTGTGAGTAGGATCGAGGTTGTCTTAAAAATGTAAATTTTTAGGTTTGCCCTCGTAAATTGAGTTTCAATTAATGGAATTTGCTTCAATGGGTACCATTTTAGCTTAGTGTGTTTTGTCCTTTTGGCTGTAAAAATACAACTGAGTACTTAGGCCTCTTTGAGATAACAGACTGATCAGCCTCCAGAAAGGAATTTTTTATTTGCTGAATGAGGTTGGCATCTTCTAATACCTGCAAAAAAAACATGTTACAACAAGGTAAAGATATCTGGCAAAACATCAGGATGACTGAAGAGACTAATTGAAACTGGCTTACAAGTTCGGTAACTCCCAGCTCTATTACGCCTCCTAAATAGGGAAAGCATATAACAGTCTACAAGATGCAAAGAGAGGAAAAGGCATTGATCAACCAGATACTTGATTGGAATGGAATAAATAACATACTCTTATATCTGTTAGTAGAGAGTTGTTTCGTGCATTTGACAAATTTTAGGTGATAGACAACGCGATCAAAAAATATTAGTGCAAGGGTAGATGTTAGAAGTTTTATCTGTCCATGCTTGCATGCTCCTGTTTGTGTGTGTGTGTTAGAGAGAGAGAGAGAGAGAGGGAGGGAGAAAAGTACCTGGATAGATGCACTCTGGTGAGGCAAGGAGGAGTTAAACAGTACCATAGAGAAACCAAAAAGAGAAAAAAGATTAGAAACTCAAACGAGGCACAAATCAAAATGATCAAAAAGGACCTATGTCAATTCAGTGCTCAGTTTTCCAAAATTGACCAAATACACACCCTTAAGGATATCATCTTAGACTGAGGTTGCAGTTAAACCAAAGCTGATACATGAACCATATACTTGCCTTTGCTAGCAAAGAACGAGAAAAGACTCTACTCCCGGCTTGGTGAGCATTGCATAGCCAGATTGTTTCATTTGTTGCTAAGATCTTCCCTGGCAACCTGTGAAATAATTTTACAGCACTTAAAATCGCCAGCTATAGTGAACACATTATGCGTTGTTGTCTTAATAAGAGGATAGATATCGACCATTTACCTCCTATCTACGCTTAGAACAAAACTAAACGGAGCATTGTTAATAAACTTCAAACTGCAGGAGAGGACTAGAAAGATTGTTACTTGGAATTTCAAGAAATTACCCTTGGCCAACATTGAAGACGAATGACATGCATACTAAAAAGTACCACTCTGTATCAGTGAGATCTTCTGGAGATAATGCAGCCGACGGCCTTTTGACCTGTGGTTGTAGGTCTTCTTCACTTTCACCTGTTAAGAGGGAACTATAAAGTTTTCTCAATTGCTCAGTTCTCTGCAATCCCAGCTCGTCTTCATTAACTTCCTCGGCCTGAACAGTCTTCCTAGTCTTGATATCCCCATTATAGTACCCGTCACTCCATTCCAACACCCTAGAAGATAATATCCCACGTTTTAGAGCAATATCCCGAAAACAAAATCTACATGAAACTTACTTCTACAAGGGATATGTAAGTACATATATCCCCACAGGATTCGTATGCAACTAAAAGTCCGGGGCACCTAAGCTCTCGCTACGCGTGAACTCCAAGTTAGGGCAGAATCACATCTGATCTATTGTCTGCAACCTTACCAGACTATTTCCACAGCTTGAGCCCGTCCTCGTGATCACCCAGTGGCAAGTCTTATCATTGCACCAAGTCTCTTCCTCTTACGGAGAAACATTACCAAGAAATATTAAAGTTGAAATCAAATCGACATATATCCTATTTCCTAACAATGCAAGAACTGCAACTAGGGACCATGTACATGAATAAAGGGGATACAACACAAGTACCACCATTCTTCACCTTAACCTCAAGACTCCTTCCCATTCCAAATTTACTGGTCCTCTATGAAATTCAAGCAAAAGACAACATACTCGGTGTAATCCCACAAATGGGGTCTGGGAAGGGTAATGTGTAAGCAGTCTTAGAGAGCCGGTTTCCAAATAGACCCTCGGCTCAAGTAAAGCAGAATCGAAAAACAAGTAAAACAAACACAGGAGCAAAAAAGTCATGCTAAAAACAATTAACAAAAGAACAAGTAAAAGGAGAATGTGAGCCCTTATTACCCTGGTTGTGTAACTGGAGTTGACCAAAAGATAGCATAGCTCCATTGAATACCTCTAACAGCAAGAGCAAGTTGCTTTCTCAAGTTATCTGGAACACCATCTTGATCTTGGTGTCCCATAGCCATTTCAAAAAAAAAAGCTTCAACCTTTACCTCACCAATATGACACTGAAACAAAAATCAGCTCAAGATTCCACCATCACCACACACACAAAAATCACAACACGCCAAGAAAACAGAAATCTTGAATCTTGATTCCAAATGGGATCTTACTTCTTAGGACCACATCCATATTTTTCCATACACATACAACTTTTAAGTGTCAAATTTCAACAAACCATATCTAAATAACCCATTTTTCAGAAAGATAATGTTAATGACACAACAAACTTTTGAGCTAAAATCATACAGATAAAAAACAGAGACATGTACAACTTGACATATATTGAGTTGAACTACTCATTAATTGCTTGTTTCCATAAATCCCCTTAAGTTGAAATGTACATGAAGTGGGGTTTCAATAGTGAAGTAATTATATTAAAGAACTGTACTGAAAAGGGTGTAAAAGAAAAAAAGTAATAAAAATCAAATCTTTGGAGTCAGAAACTGAAACACTTTGGGCCTACAGTATAAACAAGAACTGATTAAACTTAGTTAAAGCTATTGTCATTTGATCATGGATCACGGGTTACGAGTTTAAGTTATAAAAAATAAAATAAAAATACAACATAAAACTGCGTGCAATATGCTTTTGAAATTCAATTCCTTCTTGAATTTTGTATATAACGAGAGCTTTATATCGAATTATACTTTCTTGTGTGACTCTTTTCTTAATTTCGTGCATAACCGGAGTTTTAGTATATCAAAGTGTACTTTCTTGTCCGACTCTTTCTTGAATTGCTTGCATAACAGGAGTTTTAGTACATTAAAGTGTACGTTTTTGTCCGACTTTTTCTTAAATTTCGTGCATAATAAAAGTTTTAGTATATCAAAGTGTACTTTTTTGTTTGATTCTTTCTTGATTTTCGTGTATAACAGAAGTTTTAGTACTAAAAGTGTATTTTCTTATTCGACTCTTCCTTGAATTCCGTGCATAACAGGAGTTTTAGTACTATATCGAAGTGTACTTTCTTGTTCGAATCTTCCTTGGATTCCGTGCATAACGAAAGTTTTAGTACTACATCAAAGTGTACTTTCTTGATCGACTATTTCTTGGATTCTGTGCATAACACAAGTTTTAGTACATCGAAGTATACTTTTTTAGTATATCAAAGTATACTTTCCTGACCGACTCTTTCTTGAATTCCGTGCACAACCGGAGTTTTAAGTATATCAAAGTGTAATTTCTTTTCATTGTATTTGGACCACAAGAGTATAAACCAAAAAAAATTAAATTTTTGAAAGCAAAAGAATTAAAGTTGATGGTTAGTGATGGCTCTTGTGGGGAGAAAGAAAAGTAAGCTAAGGACAAATATACAAAATTTAAGCGAAAAGTACTAAAATGACTTTGACATGAGCACTTCTTTTTTCCTTTTGATCAAATTATTACTAATATTTTTAGATCAAATTATTAATAAAGATTTTTTTCATTTAACTTTATATGGTTTAAAGGTATTTTTATTTATTTTTTTCAAAATTAAAATAAAGAATTTTGAGTTCTAAACATATAATAGACAAGAATAACAAACATTATTGAAAAAAAAAAAATATGTGAAGCTCTACTATAGACAAGTATAACAAACTTTATTGTCTTAATATATAGTCATTTCCTTAACTTGTTACGATTTAGACAGTCAAACTAATAATTGTTTCGAATTTCAATTGAATAATTTAATTTCTAATAAAATGTCAATTACATACTTTTGATTTAATTCGTGTATTTTTTATTTATTCATCGTCATTTTCTTTTTAACTACACACTTCAAGTATAAAATATGTGAAGCTCTACGGCTTATTTTGTCAAATATAATTATTTTAAAAATAACATATTTTATGTG
Organism: Capsicum annuum; assembly: GCF_002878395.1. Taxonomy (NCBI): domain Eukaryota; kingdom Viridiplantae; phylum Streptophyta; class Magnoliopsida; order Solanales; family Solanaceae; genus Capsicum; species Capsicum annuum. Next base: position 4,498,339 of record NC_061111.1, read on the forward strand.
CTCAATTTAATTAACTAATAGATAAATACGAATATAAATTTTAAAAAATCAAAGTTTAAATGGAAAGTGTTTGATTAAAATACGTTGATAAAGGTTCAATTTGTGTTGCAAAAACTATGGCCTCATGTAAAGAGATGCACGTGGAGGTTATCATTACCTAAAATTGTGGGTCTTCACATTAATATTTAATAAGAATACCTAAATTTAATTAATTATATTTAATTCACAAAAGACGTGGACAACTTTGAAAATTAATAAACACATGTATCATTAAGAGAATAAAAATAATTTACAATATATAATTGAGCTTTCACGTGCAATGTATAACTAAAACACACCTTAATTAGGAATATTGAATAACATCACTATTTGTTACAAGTTCAGATTCTTCGTCTCAAATTATTTATTGTAATTTTTTATACTTATATTTTAAGTTAAAGTTCTATTAGAAATAATTTTTTAATTTCTAAATAGTGTCATCTTGAAGTGTTTGTAGTCCAAAAATAATAATACCTACTAAAGGTAAAGTTGAAAAAGAAAATAATTTTGTTTTGAACTTTTAAAATGACAAATAATTTAAAATAAATATTTTAGAAATGATGATAAATAATTTAAGAAGAAAGGAGTACTAAAATAATATTTATCAATTTTTTACACTAATATAAACATTTAATTAAAAAAATCTAGAACTTATTCTATTCATTTTACTTGCACTAATTTATTTTGAGGGTTCAAGTAAGTAAACTCAAATAAATTACTCTAGGTCTGCCCATGTTTGAATTAAAAATTTGCCTTATTTTATTAAAAGAAATGTTATTAATGGTCATTTTTGTAGCAATTTTGTGGCGAACATTGTAAAATTCTTTTTTGTCAACAAAATGAAATTGTTTAATAAAAAATTTTGTGACAGATTAATATGATTGTCACAAATTGTGACCCTTATAACTCACAAATCTATAACTAAATTGTAACAGTAATTTTCATTTACATCAATGAATTTCATTATAAAATCGTCATAATTATTTTTTCTTTCTTGTGGTTAATGATCATATCGTTGTTATCATCTCCTAAGACAATGTTAAAATATAAAAAAAGTAAATACAAATTCATAACGTTAAAATATATAAGTAAATAGTTATCAACGTTTTTTTGATGGAATAAATTATTGAAATCACTAGAAGTTTTTTTTTTTTTTTTTTCTTTTGCAATAAAGTATAGAACTCATCAAGAGTAGGACAATAGTGTTAGGTGAGAATTCAGAGTGTCCATGATAGTCGTTCTCACATTTTATGTCAGAAATTTTAACTACGTATTTTTTATTTATTTTTTGATAAAAAGGACAAAAAGTACTATAACATCAACTGACACGTGTCACCAAATTTGGATTAGAGCAAACATGAATAATTATGTCCATCTAATAGATGAGAAAAAATCACCGAATAATAAAATAGTTAGTTCCTTTTTTAAGAATTTCTCCATTCTCAAAGACTCGAGCCGAGATTGATTTAGGGCGTTTGAATGTTAGTTTTCATACTAAAGAAGAAAAATCACGCAATGTACCCAAAATAAGTTTATGTATTGGATCTACAATAAATCATACTAGATAAGAATGTATGGAGGACGCGAATTAAGTTAGAAGAGTAGTGCGTGTAGGTGAATCGTAGTCAGCAGATAGAAATATTTTGGTGTAGCCTGACCAGTAGTCGTGGAGCTTTGTACATAGATTGGAGCTTCTAGTTAGGAGAGTTTGGGTGAGGTGAGTGATTTTGATTTGATAGTGTATAATACTTCCTCCGTTTCAAAATAATTAAATTGTTAGAATATGACACACATCTTAAGAAAAAAAAAAAGACAGAGACATAAATTGATAATGTTTTTTCATTTTTGACATTTTCAAACTGCAAAACATTAGTAATGATCATTGGAACTCATCCTTGGAAATTTAATTAATGAAGGATAAAATTGAAAAAAATATCCAACATCTATCTTGAACAATGAACAATTTGATTATTTTAAATACTAATAAATACTCCAACAATTCAATTATTTTAAAACGAAAAGAGTACTACTTTATGAGCGTCTTATTTCTGCTATTTCATCTTTTTTCACGTTTTATTACGGCTATTTAATCACGACTTTGTTTACTGTCGTTTTGTCTTGAGCCAGGGGGGCCCATCGACAATAACCCCTCTACTTATTCGGAGGTAGAAGTACGGACTGCATACATTTTACCATTTCCAGACCCATGGGTTTGTTGTTGTTGTATCTACAACAAATCAGACATTAAATAGTCCTTCACATAACAACTCTACCAAATAAGGTTTATGTAAAATGGATAACAGTAGAACAAATAATACAAATGATCTTGTGAGGTAAAACTTGTCTTTTAAAAGGTAAAGAAAAGCAACAATGGTGAAAGCTTTCTCTGGGCAATGCAATTCATTCAATTACATAAATTCTCATTCTTGAAACTTCCAAAGAACCAAGAGTTCAACTGGCGTCTCACTCGTAAATAAAGTACCAGTGGTGGAACCAATAAATTTGTGCAGCTCACCTAGTCGATGTTGTTCATCGAGACTGATCTACTCATGGGAAACGAACTAGCCTGTTTACAGCCGAGTCCAATGCATCTACATTTCTTCGGATGATTTTTCTTCAAAGTATCAAGGAATAACAAAGAACATACATTACCAACGCGATATCTGGACTGGTTCTACACGGTCATACTGATTCATCACATGGAGCAAGGCAAAGTGTCCAGGATGCTGGTTCAAGGCAATGAACGAAAAACTATTTATTTATAAAAGAAAAGCAATACGATAAAACCTGTCAGTTCACTGGCTGATTGCCAACTTCAAGGACAAGAATCAGCATTGCATCCTATTGACATCGAAGTGGTGATAGTGCATATGGAGACGTAAAGGAGAAAAAGTGTCTAACATCAAACCATAATCATATGGAAAGGATACAGTTGTGTTGAAAGATTATCAATTCCTTTCATTTCCTCGTTCAATCTGCAACAAGAGAGTTATCTCAGAAAGATTAGCCAGAATAGAAGACATTGCAAGATTTTTGGGGTGGGGCAGAAAGAGAGAGATGTAATTTTACTAATTGATGCAAGACCCAATTCAAAATATGCAAGTTTCAGTGTTCCCTTTTTGAGACTTGATGAATGAGTCTTCCCAAACCACACGCAAACGAATTCCATGAAAATCTAAGAAGTTAAACTATCTAAACACAATAGGTACATTAACTAGGTGCGTCGTCCTAACTTGTCTTTAGGGTGAGCCTGAAAGTTTGTTTTCCAGGTAGTACAGGAAGTTGACTAAAGCAAAGTCACTACCTTAGGCAAGAGTTAATATAACGGTTTCCTTTAGTTGCTGCATCAAGTGCTGCAAGATAAACAGGTAAATATTAATACGAGTGCAGTGTACTTAAACATGTGAATCGTGAAATAGTGAGTGCATTAGAGAAATAAAATGAGAGATTTTGGAATTATATCACACAAACCTTGTCTTTCACTTTGATAAGTATCCTCCTATCGCTTAACAAGATAACACTCTGGTAGCACTCATCCATTTCAAACATCTTTTCGTGGAAAATTGAGTCTAGATATCTGAATTTTCTGCATTTCCACACCGCAATTCTATCTAATCTCACTTCCAACTTCACTCCTTATATTGACTAAATGTGCTGTGCACATACTTTGCCTTACTTATGCGGATGTTTTTTCTTTTTACGCAGGTTACGTAAAATTTCGTTAACAATTGCATCCAGTAGATGCTGAAAGTTGCAAATTGTGGCAAAAAAGTTAGCTCCCGGAACCAATTAACTTTCCATAAACTTACTAGGGAGCTAACAAAGTCAAAAGCAAAACAGAATTATTTGGACTGGTGGTGGTAACTCCAGATTTGTGAGCCATCTGTATTTAAGAATATGGATAGAAGAGGAGTTTCATTCAAAGCATCTGGTATTTCTTTCTAACCACAGGCACCAAGCAGTGTTATCAAAGCACGCTTAAGCCCTAAAGCAAGGCTCAAAACGTGAGCGCTTTGCCTCGCTTAATGTGGGTTCAGTGTCGCCATCAATTTTCTAAAGTATACTTTTCCTTGCCAATGAACCTTTTCTGAAAAGGCGGCAGTAAACAATTGATACTTCATTTTATCGTAATATTTATTCAATTTTCTTATTCATATTTTTTCGTTCATGCTTATAACTATTAATATTGGACTAAACATACATATTTGTATTTTTTCTCCCTTTGCGCTTTTCTTCACCAAAGCCCACACTTTATTTGCGTTTTGCACTTAAATCCCAAACA
>NC_061111.1:4502759-4539168 GCF_002878395.1 Capsicum annuum
AAATAGAACTTTACTTTATGTTCTGGACCCTCCTGAAAAATGGGATTTTACTTTTTTTTTAGGACCCTCCTGAAAAATGGGATTCTACTTTCTGTTCAGGACCCTCTATAAAAATGGAATTTTACTTTCTGTTCAGGACCCTCCTAAAAATGGGATTTTACTTTCCGCTAAGGATTCTCCTGAAAAATGGGATTTTACTTTCTGCTCTGGACCCTCATGAATAATGGGAATTTACTTTTAGTTCAGGACCCTCCTGAAAAATGGGACATTACTTTTTGTTCAGGACCCTTTTGGAAAATGGGATTTTACTTTAAGTTCAGAACCCTCCTGAAAAATGAGATTTAACTTTCTGTTTAGGACCCTCCTAAAAAAGGGGATTTTACTTTCTGTTCAGGACCCTCCTGAAAAATAAAATTTGAAAAATAAAATTTTACTTTCTTTTCAGGACCCTCCTGAAAAATAAGATTTCACTTTCTGTTCAGGACCATCCTAAAAAAAAGGGAATTTACTTTCTGTTTAGTACCCTCATGAAGAATGAGAATTTTCTTTCTGCTAAGGACTCTCCTGAAAAATGGGACTTTACTTTCTGTTCAGGCCCCTCCTGAAAAATAGAATTTTACCTTTTTTTCAGGACCCTCCTGGAAAATGGGATTTTACTTTCTATTCAGGACCCTCCTGAAAAGTGGGATTTTACTTTCTTTTCAGCACCCTCCTGAAAAATGAGATTTTATTTTCTTTTCAGGACCCTCTTAAACAATGGAATTTTACTTTCTGTTCAGTATCCTCTTGAAGAATGGGAATTTACTCTCTACTCAGGACTCTCCTGAAAAATGGGACTTTACTTTCTGTTCAGGACCCTCCTGAGAAATGAGATTTTACTTTCTGTTAAGGACTCTCCTTAAAAATGGGACTTTACTTTCTGTTCAGGACCCTCCTGAAAATTAGAAATTTACTTTCAGTTCAGGGTTCTCCTAAAAATGCGACTTTAGTTACTGTTCAGGACCCTCCTGAAAAATGAGATTTGACATTATGTTTAGGACCCTCTTGAAAAATACAAATCTATTTTCTGTTCAAGACCCTCCTGGAAAATTGGATTTTACTTTCTGTAAAGGACCCTCTTGGAAAAAAGTATTTTACTTTATGTTTAGGACCCTCCTAAAAAATAGGACTTTACATTCAGTTCGGGAACCTCCTGAAAAATGAGATTTTACTTTCTGCTCACGATCCTCCTGAAAAATGGGATTTTACTTTCTTTCAGGCCCCTCCTGAAAAATAGAATTTTACATTTTGTTCAGGACCCTCCTGGAAAATAGTATTTTACTTTCTCTTCAGGACCCTCCTGAAAAATGGGATTTTACTTTCTCTTCAGGACCCTCCTGAAAAATGAGATTTTACTTTCTGTTCAGGGTTCTCCTAAAAAATGCGACTTTAGTTACTGTTCAGGACCCTCCTAAAAAATGAGATTTGACATTATGTTTAGGACCCTCTTGAAAAATAGAATTCTACTTTCTGTTCAAGACCCTCCTAGAAAATAGGATTTTACTTTCTGTAAAGGTCCCTCTTGGAAAATAGTATTTTACTTTATGTTCAAGACCTTCCTAAAAAATGGGATTTAACTTTCTGTTCAGGACCCTTCTGGAAAATGGGATTTTACGTTATGTTTAGGACTCTCCTGTAAAATGGGACTTTACATTCAGTTCGGGACCCTCCTGAAAAATAAGATTTTACTTTCTGCTCAGGATCATTTTAGTTTCTGTTCAGGCTCCTCCTGAAAAATAGAATTTTACCTTTTCTTCAGGACCCTCCTGGAAAATGGGATTTTACTTTCTATTCAGGACCCTCCTGAAAAATGGGATTTTACTTTCTTTTCAGCACCCTCCTGAAAAATGAGATTTTACTTTCTGTTCAGGACCCTCTTAAAAAATGAAATTTTACTTTCTATTCAATACCCTCTTGAAGAATGGGAATTTACTTTCTTCTCAGAACTCTCCGGAAAAATGGGACTTTACTTTCTGTTCAAGACCCTCCTGAGAAATGGGATTTTACTTTCTGTTCAGGACTCTCCTTAAAAATGGGATTTTACTTTCTGTTCAGGACCCTCCAGAAAAAAGGGATTTTACGTTCTGTTTAGTGCCTTCTTGAAGAATAGGAATTTTCTTTCTGCTCAGGACTTTCCTGAAAAATGGGACTTTACTTTCTGTTCAGGCCCCTCCTGAAAAATAATATTTTACCTTCTGTTCAGGACCCTCCTGAAAAATAGGATTTTACTTTCTGTTCAGGACCCTCCTGAAAAATGGGAATTTAGTTTCAGTTCAGGACCCTCCTAAAAAATGGGACTTTACTTTCTGTTCAGGACCCTCCTGAAAAATGAGATTTTACTATATGTTTTGGACCCTCCTGAAAAATTGAATTCTGCTTTCTGTTCAGGTCCCTCCTAGAAAATAGGATTTTACTTTCTGTTCAAGACCCTTCTGGAATATGGGATTTTACTTTATGTTTAGGACCCTCCTGAAAAATGGGACTTTACATTCAGTTCGGGACCCTCCTGAAAAATGAGATTTTACTTTCTGCTCAGGATCCTCTTGAAATATGAGATATTACTTTCTGTTCTGGCCCCTCATGAAAAATAGAATTTTACCATTTGTTTAGGACCCTCCTGGAAAATGGGATTTTACTTTCTATTCAGGACCCTCCTGAAAAATGGGATTTTACTTTCTTTTCAGCACCCTCCTGAAAAATAAGATTTTACTTTCTGTTCAGGACCCTCTTAAAAAATGAAATTTTACTTTCTGTTCAGTAACCTCTTGAGGCATAGGAATTTACTTTCTTCTCAGGACTCTCCTGAAAAATGGGACTTTAGTTTCTGTTCAGGACCCTCCTGAGAAATGGGATTTTACTTTCTATTCAGGACCCTCCTGAAAAATAGGATTTTACTTTCTTTTCAGGACCCTCCTGAAAAATGAGATTTTACTTTCTGTTCAGTACCCTCTTGAAGAATGGGAATTTACTTTCAGCTCATGACTCTCCTGAAAAATGCGATTTTACTTTCTGCTTAGGACTCTCCTGAAAAATGGGATTTTATCTTTTGTTCAGGACACTCCTGAAAATGAGATTTTACTTTCTGTTCGGAGCCCTCCTGAAAAAAGGTATTTTACTTTCTGTTCAATACCCTTTTCTAGAATGGGAATTTACTTTTTGTTCAGGACTCTCCTAAAAAATGGGATTTAATTTTTGTTCAGGACCCTCCTGAAAAATAGTATTTTACTTTAGGCTCAGGTCCATCCTGAAAAATGGGATTTTACTTTATGTTTAGGACCTTCCTAAAAAATGGGATTTTACTTTCTGTTCAGGACCCTTCTGGAAAATGGGATTTTACGTTTTGTTTAGGACCCTCCTGAAAAATTAAATTCTGGTTTCTGTTCAGGATCCTCCTAGAAAATAGGATTTTACTTTCTGTTCAAGACCCTTCTGGAAAATGGTATTTTACTTTATGTTTAGGACGCTCCTGAAAAATGGGACTTTACATTCAGTACGAGACCCTCCTGAAAAATAAAATTTTACTTTCTACTCAGGATCCTCCTGAAAAATGAGATTTTACTTTCTGTTCAGGCTCCTCCTAAAAAACAGAATTTTACCGTTTGTTCAGGACCCTCCTGGAAAATGGGATTTTACTTTCTATTCAGGACCCTCCTGAAAAATGGGATTTTACTTTCTTCTAGCCACCCTCCTGAAAAATGAGATTTAACTTTCTGTTCAGGACCCTCTTAAGAAATGAAATTTTACTTTCTGTACAGTACCCTCTTGAAGAATGGAAATTTACTTTCTTTTCAGAACTCTCCTGAAAAATGGGACTTTACTTTCTGTTCAAGACCCTCCTAAGAAATGGGATTTCACTTTCTGTTCAGGACTCTCCTTAAAAATGGGATTTTAATTTCTGTTCAGGACCCTCCAGAAAAAAGGGATTTTACGTTCTGTTTAGTACCCTCTTGAAGAATGGGAATTTTCTTTCTGCTCAGGACTATCCTGAAAAATGGGACTTTACTTTCTGTTCAGGCCCCTCCTGAAAAATAGTATTTTACCTTCTGTTCAGGACCCTCCTGAAAAATGGGAATTTAGTTTCAGTTCAGGACCCTCCTAAAAAATGGGACTTTACTTTCTGTTCAGGACCCTCCTGAAAAATGGGATTTTACTTTCTGCTCAGGACTATCCTGAAAAATGGGATTTTACTTTCTGTTCAGGACCCACCTGAAAAATGGGATTTTACTTTCTTTTCAAGACCCTCCTGAAAAATGAGATTTTACTTTCTGTTCAGGTCCCTCCTGAAAAATAGGACTTTTCTTTCAGTTCAGGACCCTCCTGAAAAATAGTAATTTACTTTCTGTTCAGGACCCTTCTGAAAAATTGGACTTTACTATCAGTTCGGAACCCTCCTAAAAAATGGGATTTTAGTTTCTGTTCAGGACCCTTCTAAAAAATGAGATTTTAATTTCTGTTTAGGACCCACATGAAAGATTGAACTTTACTTTCTGTTCGGGATCCTCCTAAAAAATGAAATTTTACTTTCTACTCAGGATCCTCCTGAAAAATGAGATTTTACTTTCTGTTCAGGACCCTTCTGAAATATGGAATTTGATCTTTTGTTCAGGACCCTCCTGGAAAATGGCATTTCACTTTCAGTTCAGAACCCTCCTGAAAAATGGGATTTCACTTTCTTTTGAGGACCCTCCTGAAAAATGAGATTTTACTTTCTGTTCAGTACCCTCTTAAAAAATGGGATTTTACATTCAGTTCAAGACCCTCCTTAAAAGTGGTACTTTACTTTCTGTTCAGGACTCTCCTGAAAAATGAGATTTTACTTTATGTTTAGGACCCTCTTGAAAAATAGATTTTTGCTTTCTGTTCAGGACCCTCCTGGAAAATAGGATTTTACTTTCTGTTCAGGACACTCCTGGCAAATGGGATTTTACTTTATGTTTAGGACCCTCCTGAAAAATGGGATTTTACTTTCTGTTCAGCACCCTCCTGAAAAATTGAATTTTACTTTCTGTTCAGGACCCTCCTGAAAAATTAGATTTTACTTTCTGTTTAGGTCCCTCCTAAAAAATAGGATTTTACTTTCTGTTCAGGCCCCTCCAGAAAAATGGGACTTTACATTCAGTTCAGGACCCTCCTGAAAAATGAGATTTTACGTTCTGTTCAGGACCCTTCAGAAAAATGGGATTTTAATTTTTGTTCAGGACCCTCCTGAAAAATTGTAATTTACTTTCTGTTCAGAACCCTCCTGAAAAATGAGATTTTAATTTCTGTTCAGGACCCACATGAAAGATTGAACTTTACTTTCTGTTCGAGATCCTCCTGAAAAATGAGATTTTACTTTCTGCTCAGAATCCTCCTGATAAATGAGATTTTACTTTCTGTTCAGTACCCTCTTAAAAAATGGGATTTTACTTTCAGTTCAAGACCCTCCTTAAATGTGGGACTTTACTTTCTATTCAGGACTCTCCTGAAAAATGGGACTTTACTTTCTGTTCAGGACCCTCCTGAAAAATGGGACTTTACTTTCAGTTCGAAACCCTCCTGAAAAATGGGATTTTGGTTTCTGTTCAGGACCCTCCTGAAAAATGAGATTTTAATTTCTGTTCAGGACCCACATGAAAGATTCAACTTTACTTTCTGTTCGAGATCCTCCTGAAAAATGAGATTTTTCTTTTTGCTCAGGATCCTCCTGATAAATGAGATTTTACTTTCTGTTCAGGCCCCTCCTGATAAATTAAATTTGACCTTTTGTTCAGGACCCTCCTGGAAAATGGGATTTCACTTTCTGTTTAGCACTCTCCTGAAAAATAGGATTTTACATTCTTTTCAGGACCCTCCTGAAAAATAAGATTTTACTTTCTGTTCAGGACCCTCTTAAAAAATGGGATTCTACTTTCTGTTCAGTACTCTCTTGAAGAATGGGAAATTACTTTCTGTTCAGGACTCTCTTGAAAAATGGGACTTTTCTTTCTGCTCAGGATCCTCCTGAAAAATGGGATTTTACTTTCTGTTCAAGCCCCTCCTGAAAAATGGAATTTTACCTTTTGTTCAGCACCCTCTTGGAAAATAGGATTTTACTTTCTGTTCAAGACCCTCCTGAAAAATGAGATTTTACTTTCTGTTCAGGACCCTCCTGAAAAATGGGATTTTACTTTCTTTTCAGGACCCTTCTAAATAATGAGATTTTACTTTCTGTTCAGGTCATTCCTAAGAAATGGGATTTTATTTTCTGTTCAGGCCCCTCCTGAAAAATGGGATTTTACTTTCAGTTCAGGACCCTCCTGGAAAATGGGATTTTACGTTCTGTTAAGGACCCTCCTGAGAAATTGGATTTAAATTTCTATTCAGGACCCTCCTGAAAAATAGTAATTTACTTTCTGTTCAGGACCCTTCTGAAAAATGGGACTTTACTTTCAGTTCAGAACCCTCCTGAAAAATGAGATTTTACTTTCTGCTTAGAATCCTCCTGAAAAATAAGATTTTACTTTTTGTTCAGTCCCCTCCTGAAAAATGGAATTTTATCTTTTGTTCAGCACCCTCCTGGAATATAGGATTTTACTTTCTGTTCAGGACCTTCCTAAAAATGGGATTTTACTTTATTTTCAGGACCCATCTGATAAATGAGATTTTACTTTCTGCACAGGACCCTCCTAAAAAATAGGATTTTACTTTCTATTCAGGCCCCTCCTGAAAAATGGCATTTTAGTTTCTGTTCAGGACCTTCTTGAAAAATGAGATTTTACTTTATGTTTAGGACCTTCGTGGAAAATAGTATTCTACTTTCTGTTCAGGTTCCTCCTGGAAAATAGGATTTTACTTTCTGTTTAGGAACCTCCTGGAAAATGGGATTTTACTTTACGTTTCGGACCCTCCTATTAAATGGGACTTAAATTTTTTTTCAGGACCCTCCTGGAGAATGAGAATTTACTTTCAGCTCAGGATCCTCCTGAAAAATTGGACTTTACTTTCTGTTCAGGACCATCTTGAAAAATAGTATTTTAGTTTTTGTTCAGGACCCTCTTGAAAAATGGAATTTTACTTTCTGTTCAGGACTCTCCTAAAAAGTGGGACTTTACTTTCTGTTTAGGACCCTCCTGAAAAATGGAATTTTACTTTTTGTTCAGGACCCTCATGAAAAATGGGAATTTACTTCCAGTTCAAGACCCTCCTTAAAAGTGGGACTTTACTTTCTGTTCAAGACTCTCCTTAAAAATGAGATTTTACTTTATATTTAGGACCCTCTTGAAAAATAGATTTCTGCTTTCTGTTCAAGACCCTCTTGGAAAATAGGATTTTACATTCTGTTCAGTACCCTCCTGGAAAATGGGATTTTACTTTATGTTTAGGACCCTCCTGAAAAATGGGATTTTACTTTCTGTTAAGGACCCTTTTGAAGAATGGGAATTTACTTTCAGTACAGGACCCTCCTAAAAAATGGGATTTTAATTTCTGTTCAGGACCCTCCTGAAAAATGGGATTTTACTTTATGTTCAGGACCCTCCTGGAAAATGGGAATTTACTTTATGTTCAGGACCCTCTTGAAAAAAGGGATTTTACTTTCTTTTCAAGACCCTCCTGAAAAATAAGATATTACTTTCTGTTCAGGACCCTCCTGAAAAATAAGCTTTTACTTTCTGTTCAGTACCCATCTGAAAAATGGGATTTTACTTTCTATTCAGGACCTTCCTGAAGAATGGGAATTTACTTTCAGTTCAGGACCCTCCCTGAAAATGGGACTTTACTTTCTGTTCAGGACCCTTCTCGAAAATGGGATTTTACTTTCTGTTCAGGACCCTCCTGAAAAATGGGATTTTTACTTTCTGTTGAGGACCCTCCTGAAGAATGGAAATTTACTTTCAGTTTAGGACCTTCCTACATAATGGGACTTTACTTTCTGTTTAGGACCCTCCTGAAAAATGGAATTTTACTTTTTGTTTAGGACCCTCATGAAAAATGGGAATTTACTTCCAGTTCAAGACCCTCCTTAAAAGTGGGACTTTACTTTCTGTTCAAGACTCTCCTTAAAAATGAGATTTTACTTTATATTTAGGACTCTCTTGAAAAATAGATTTCTGCTTTCTGTTCAAGACCCTTCTGGAAAATAGGATTTTACATTCTGTTCAGTACCCTCCTGGAAAATGGGCTTTTACTTTATGTTTAGGACCCTCCTGAAAAATGGGATTTTACTTTCTGTTAAGGACCCTCTTGAAGAATGGGAATTTACTTTCAGTACAGGACCCTCCTAAAAAATGGGATTTTAATTTCTGTTCAGGACCCTCCTGAAAAATGGGATTTTACTTTATGTTCAGGACCCTCCTGGAAAATGGGAATTTACTTTATGTTCAGGACCCTCCTGAAAAAAGGGATTTTACTTTCTTTTCAAGACCCTCCTGAAAAATAAGAGATTACTTTCTGTTCAGGACCCTCCTGAAAAATAAGCTTTTACTTTCTGTTCAGTACCCTTCTGAAAAATGGAATTTTACTTTCTATTCAGGACCTTCCTGAAGAATGGGAATTTACTTTCAGTTCAGGACCCTCCCTGAAAATGGGACTTTACTTTCTGTTCAGGACCCTTCTCGAAAATGGGATTTTACTTTCTGTTCAGGACCCTCCTAAAAAATGGGATTTTTACTTTCTGTTGAGGACCCTCCTGAAGAATGGAAATTTACTTTCAGTTTTGGACCTTCCTAAAAAATGGGACTTTACTTTCTATTCAGGACCATCCTGAAAAATGGAAATTTACTTTCTGTTCAGGACACTCCTGAAAAATGGGATTTTTACTTTCTGTTTAGGACCATCCTGGAAAATGGGACTTTAGTTAATGTTCAGGACCCTCCTAAAAAAAGTATTTTACTTTCTGTTCAGGACCCTCTTGAAAAATACGACTTTACTTTCTATTCTGGACCCTCCTAATAAATGGGACTTTACTTTTTATTCTAGACCCTCCGAAAAATGGGATTTTACTTTATGTTCAGGACCTTCCTGGAAAATGGGATTTTACTTTCTGTTCAGGACCCTCTTAAAGAATGGAAATTTACTTTCTACTCAGGACCCTCCTAAAAAATGGGACTTTTCTTTCTGTTCAGGACCCTCTTTAAAAACGGGACTTTACTTTCTGTTTAGGACCCTTCTAAAAAATGGGATTTTACTTTCTGTTCAGGAACCTCCTGAAAAATGGGATTTTTACTTTCTATTCATGACCCTCCTGAAAAATGAGTTTTCACTTTCTGTTCAGGACCCTCCTGAAAAAAGGAATTTTATGTTCTGTTTGGTACCCTCTTGAAGAATGGGAATTTTCTTTCTGCTCAGAACTCTCCTGAAAAATGGGACTTTACTTTCTGTTCAGACCCTCCTGAAAAATAGTATTTTACCTTCTGTCCAGGTCCCTCTTGAAAAATTGGATTTCACTTTCTGTTAAGGACCCTCTTGAAGAATGGGATTTTACTTTCTGCTCAAGACTCTTCTGAAAAATGGGACTTTACTTTCTATTCAGGACCCTCTTGAGAAATGGGATTTTACTTTCTGTTCAGGACTCTCCTTAAAAATGGGATTTTACTTTCTGTTCAGGACCATCATGAAAAATAGAAATTTACTTTCAGCTCAGGGTTCTCCAAAAAAATGAGACTTTACTTACTGTTCAGGACCCTCCTGAAAAATGAGATTTGACATTATGTTAAGGACCCTCTTGAAAAATAGATTTCTGCTTTCTGTTCAAGACCCTCCTGGAAAATAGGATTTTACCTTCTGTTCAGTACCCTCCGGGAAAATGGGATTTTACTTTATGTTTAGGACCCCCTTGAAAAATGGGATTTTACTTTCTGTTAAGGACCCTCTTGAAAAATGGGAATTTACTTTCAGTTCAGGACCCTCCTGAAAAATGGGACTTTAATTTCTGTTCAGGACTCTCCTGAAAAATGGGATTTTACTTCATGTTCAGGACCCTCCTGGAAAAATAGGAATTTACTCTATGTTCAGGACCCTCCTGACAAAATGGATTTTACTTTCTGTTCAGGGCCCTCCTTAAAAATGGGCTTTTACTTTCTGTTCAGTACCCTTCTGAAAAATGGGTTTTACTTTCAGTTCAGGACCCTTCTCGAAAATGGGATTTTACTTTATGTTCAGGTCCCTCCTGAAAAATGGGATTTTTACTTTCTGTTCAGGACCCTCCTGAAGAATGGGAATTTACTTTCAGTTTAGGACCTTCCTAAAAACTGGGACTTTACTTTCTGTTCAGGACCCTCTTTAAAAACGGGACTTTACTTTCTGTTTAGGACCCTTCTAAATAATGGGATTTTACTTTCTGTTCAGGACCCTCCTGAAAAATAGGATTTTTACTTTCTGTTCAGGACACTCCTGAAGAATGGGAATTTATTTTCAGTTCAGGACTCTCCTAAAAAATTGGACTTTACTTTCTATTCAGGACCCTCCTGAAAAATAGAAATTTACTTTCTGTTCAGGACCCTCCTGAAATATGGGATTTTTACTTTCTGTTCAGGACCCTCCTGAAGAATGGGAATTTACTTTCAGTTTAGGACCCTCCTAAAAAATAGGACTTTACTTTCAATTCAGGACCCTCCTGAAAAATGGGATTTTACTTTATGTTCAGGACCCTCCTGAAAAATAGGATTTTACTTTCTGTTCAGGACCCTCTTAAAGAATGGAAATTTACTTTCTGCTTACGACCCTCCTGAAAAATGGGACTTTATTTTCTGCTCAGTACCCTCCTGAAAAACGGGATTTTACTTTCTGCTCAGGTCCCTCCTGAAAAATGGGACTTTAATTTCATGTTCAGGACTCTCCTGAAAAATAGAATTTTAACTCCTGTTGAGGACCCTCCTGAAAAATGGGATTTTACTTTCTGCTTAGGACTCTCCTAAAAAATGGGATTTCACTTTTTGTTCAGGACCCTCCTAAAAAATGAGGTTTTACTTTCTGTTCAGGACCGTCCTGAAGAAAGGGAATTTACTTCAGTTCAGGACGCTACTGAAAAATGGGACTTCACTTTCTGTTCAGGACCCTCCTGGAAAATGGGATTTTACTTTCTGCTCAGGTCCCTCCTGAAAAATGGGACTTTAATTTCATGTTCAGGACTCTCCTGAAAAATAGAATTTTAACTCCTGTTGAGGACCCCTGAAAAATAGAATTTTAACTCCTGTTGAGGACCCTCCTGAAAAATGGGATTTTACTTTCTGCTGAGGACTCTCCTGAAAAATGGGATTTCACTTTTTGTTCAGGACCCTCCTAAAAAATGAGGTTTTACTTTCTGTTCAGGACCGTCCTGAAGAAAGGGAATTTACTTCAGTTCAGGACGCTCCTAAAAAATGGGACTTCACTTTCTGTTCAGGACCCTCCTGGAAAATGGGATTTTACTTTCTGTTCAGAACCCTCCTAAAAAATGGGGTTTTACTTTCTTTTCAGGACCCTCCTGAAAAATAAAATATTACTTTCTGTTCCGGACCCTCCTGAAAAAAGGGATTTACTTTCTGTTCAGTACCACCCTCTTGAAGAATGGGAATTAACTTTCTGCTTAGGACTCTCTTGAAAAATCAAACTTTACTTTCTATTTAGGACCCTTCTGAAAAATGGGATTTTACATTCTGTTAAGGATCCTCCTGAAGAATCAAAATTTACTTTCTGTTCAGGATCCTCCTGAAAAATGGGACTTTACTTTCTGTTCGGGACCCTCCTGAAAAATGGGATTTTAATTTATGTTGAGGACCCTCCTGGAAAATTAGAATTTACTTTATGTTCAGAACCCTCCTGAAAAATGGGATTTTACTTTCTTCTCAAGACCCTTCTGAAAAATAAGATTTTACTTTCGGTTCAGAACCCTTCTGAAAAATGGGCTTTTACTTTCTGTTCAGTACCCTCTTGAAGAATGGAAATTTACTTTCTTTTCAGGACTCTCCTGAAAAATGGGACATTACTTTCTGTTCAGGACCCTCCTGAAGAATGGGAATTTACTTTCTTTTCAGGTCTCTCCTGAAAAATGGGACATTACTTTCTGTTCAGGATCCTCCTAAAATATGGAATTTTACTTTCTATTCAAGACCCTCCTGAAAAATGGGATTTTACTTTCTGTTCAGGACCCTCCTGAAAAATGGGAATTTACTTTCAGTTCAGGACTCTCCTAAAAAATGGGACTTTACCTTCTGTTCAGGACCCTCCTGAAAAATGAGATTTTACATTATGTTTAGGACCTCCTGAAAATAGAATTCTGCTTTCTGTTTGGGGCCCTCCTGGAAAATAGGATTTTACTTTCTGCTTAGGACCCTCCTGGAAAATGGGATTTTACTTTATGTTTAGGGCCCGCCAGAAAAATGGGACCTTACATTCAGTTCGGGACCCTTCTGAAAAATAGAATTTTACCATTTGTTCAGGACCCTCCTGAAAAATGGAATTTTACTTTCTGTTCAGGACCCTCCTGAAAATTGGGATTTTACTTTCTGTTCAGGACCCTTCTGAATAATGAGAATTTACTTTCAGTTCAGGACTCTCCTAAAAAAGGGGACTTTACTTTCTGTTCAGGATCCTCCAAAAAAATGAGATTTTACTTTATGTTTAGTACCCTCTTGAAAAATAGAATTCTGCTTTCTGTTGAGGACCCTCCTGGAAAATAGGATTTTATTTCTTTTCAAGACCCTCCTAGAAAATGAGATTTTACTATATGTTTAGGATCCTCCTGAAAAATGGGAATTTACATTCGGTTCGGGACCCTCCTGAAGAATGAGATTTTTACTTTCTGCTCAGGATCCTCCTGAAAAATGGGATTTTACTTTCTGTTCAGGACCCTCCTGAAAAATGGGATTTTACTTTCCGTTCATGACCCTCCTGAAAAATGGGATTTTACTTTCTATTCAGGACCTTTCTAAAGAATGGGAATTTACTTTCAGTTCAGGACCCTCGCTGAAAATGGGACTTTACTTTCTGTTCAGGACCCTCCTGGAAAATGGGATTTTACATTTTGTTCAGGACCCTTCTGGAAAATGGGAATTTACTTTATGTTCAGGACCCTCCTTAAAAATAGGATTTTACTATTATTTCAGGACCCTCCTGAAAAATGGGATTTTACTGTTATTTTAGGACCCTCCTGAAAAATAAGATTTTACTTTCTGTTCAGGACCCTTCTGAAGAATGGGCTTTCACTTTCTGTTCTGTACCCTCTTGAAGAATGGGAATTTACATTCTTTTTAGGACTCTCCTGAAAAATGGGACTTTACTTTCTGTTCAGTACCCTCTTGAAGAATGGGAATTTACTTTCTTTTCAGGACTCTCCCGAAAAATGGGACATTACTTTCTGTTCCGGACCCTCCTGAAAAATGGGATTTTACTTTCTGTTCAGAACCCTTCTGAAAAATGGGCCTTTACTTTCTGTTCAGTACCCTCTTGAAGAATGGGAATTTACTTTCTTTTCAGGACTCTCCTGAAAAATGGGACATTACTTTCTGTTCAGGATCCTCCTAAAAAATGGAATTTTACTTTCTGTTCAAGACCCTCCTGAAAAATGGGATTTTACTTTCAGTTCAGGACCCTCCTGAAAAATGGGAATTTACTTTCAGTTCAGGACCCTTCTAAAAAATGGGGCTTTACCTTCTGTTCAGGACCCTCCTGAAAAATGAGATTTTACTTTATGTTTAGGACCTCTTGAAAAATAGAATTCTGCTTTCTGTTCAGGGCCCTCCTGGAAAATAGGATTTTACTTTCTGCTTAGGACCCTCCTGGAAAATGGGATTTTACTTTATGTTTAGGACCCTCCAGAAAAATGGGACCTTATATTCTGTTCGGGACCCTTCTGAAAATTGGGATTTTACTTTCTGTTCAGGACCCTTCTGAAAAATGAGAATTTACTTTCAGTTCAGGACTCTCCTAAAAAAGGGGACCTTACTTTCTGTCCAGGACCCTCCTAAAAAATGAGATTTTACTTTATGTTTAGGACCCTCTTGAAAAATAGAATTCTGCTTTCTGTTCAGGACCCTCCTGGAAAATAGGATTTTACTTTCTTTTCAGGACCCTCCTGGAAAATGAGATTTTACTTTATGTTTAGGACCTTCCTGAAAAATGCGAATTTATATTTAGTTTGGGACCCTCCTGAAAAATGAGATTTTTACTTTCTGCTCAGGATCCTCCTGAAAAATGGGATTTTACTTTCTGTTCAGGACCCTCCTGAAAAATGGGATTTTACTTTCCGTTCATGACCCTCCTAAAAATGGGATTTTACTTTCTTCTCAAGACCCTTCTGAAAAATAAGATTTTACTTTCTGTTCAGAACCCTTCTGAAAAATGGGCTTTTACTTTCTGTTCAGTACCCTCTTGAAGAATGGGAATTTACTTTATTTTCAGGACTCTTCTGAAAAATGGGACATTACTTTCTATTCGGGACCCTCCTGAAGAACGGGAATTTACTTTCTATTTAGGACTATCCTGAAAAATGGGACATTACTTTCTGTTCAGGATCCTCCTAAAAAATGGAATTTTACTTTCTGTTCAAGACCCTCCTGAAAAATTGGATTTTACTTTCTGTTCAGGACCCTCCTGAAAAATGGGAATTTACTTTCAGTTTAGGACCCTCCTAAAAAATGGGGCTTTACCTTCTTTTCAGGACCCTCTTGAAAAATGAGATATTACTTTATGTTTAGGACCTCCTGAAAAATAGAATTCTGCTTTCTGTTCAGGGCCCTCCTGGAAAATAGGATTTTACTTTCTGCTTAGGACCCTCCTGGAAAATGGGATTTTACTTTATGTTTAAAACCCTCCTGTAAAATGGGACCTTACATTCTGTTCGGTACCCTTCTGAAAAGTAGAATTTTACCATTTGTTCAGGACCCTCCTGAAATATGGAATTTTACTTTCTGTTCAGGACCCTCCTGAAAATTGGGATTTTACTTTCTGTTCAGGACCCTTCTGAAAAATGAGAATTTACTTTCAGTTCAGGACTCTCCTAAAAAAGGGGACTTTACTTTCTGTTCAGGACCCTCCTAAAAAATGAGATTTTACTTTATGTTTAGGACCCTCTTGAAAAATAGAATTCTGCTTTCTGTTCAGGACCCTCCTAGAAAATAGGATTTTACTTTCTTTTCAGGACCCTCCTGGAAAATGAGATTTTACTTTATGTTTAGGACCCTCCTGAAAAATGGGAATTTACATTCAGTTCGGGACCCTCCTGAAAAATGAGATTTTTACTTTCTGCTCAGGATCCTCCTGAAAAATGGGATTTTACTTTCTATTCAGGACCCTTCTGAAAAATGGGATTTTACTTTCCGTTCATGACACTCCTGAAAAATGGGATTGTACTTTCTATTAAGGACCTTTCTAAAGAATGGGAATTTACTTTCAGTTCAAGACCCTCCCTGAAAATGGGACTTTACTTTCTGTTCATGACCTTCCTGGAAAATGGGATTTTACATTTTGTTCAGGACCCTCCTGGAAAATGGGAATTTACTTTATGTTCAGGACCTTCCTTAAAAATAGGATTTTACTGTTATTTCAGGACCCTCCTGAAAAATAGGATTTTACTGTTATTTCAGGACCCTCCTGAAAAATAAGATTTTACTTTCTGTTCAGGATCCTTCTGAAAAATGGGCTTTTACTTTCTGTTCAGTACCCTCTTGAAGAATGGGAATTTACTTTCTTTTCAGGACTCTCCTGAAAAATGGGACTTTACTTTCTGTTCAGTACCCTCTTGAAGAATGGGAATTTACTTTCTTTTCAGGACTCTCCTAAAAATGGGACATTACTTTCTATTCCGAACCCTCCAAAAAAATGGAATTTTACTTTCTAGTCAGGACCCTCCAGAAAACTGGGATTTTACTTTCAGTTCAGGACCCTCCTGAAAAATGGGAATTTACTTTCAGTTCAGGACCCTCCCAAAAAATGGGACTTTACCTTCTGTTAAGGACCCTCCTGAAAAATGGGATTTTACTTTCTGTTCAGGACCCTCCTAAAAAATGGGAATTTATTTTCAGTTCAGGACCCTCCTAAAAAATGGGACTTTACCTTCTGTTAAAGACCCTCCTGAAAAATGTGATTTTACTTTCATTCAGGACCCTGCTAAAAAATGGGAATTTACTTTCAGTTCAGGACCCTCCTAAAAAATGGGACTTTACCTTCTGTTCAGGACCCTCCTGAAAAATGAAATTTTACTTTATGTTTAGGACCCATCTGAAAAATAGAATTCTGCTTTCTGTTTAGGGCCCTCCTGGAAAATAGGGTTTTACTTTCTGCTTAGGACCCTACTGGAAAATGGGATTTTACTTTATGTTTAGGACCCTCCTGAAAAATGGGACCTTATATTCAGTTCGGGACCCTTCTGAAAAATGAGATTTTACTTTTTGCTCAGGATACTCCTAAAAAATGAGATTTTACTTTCTGTTCAGGCCCCTCCTGAAAAATGGAATTTTACCATTTGTTTAGGACCCTCCTGGAAAATGGGATTTTACTTTATGTTTAGGACCCTCCTGAAAAATGAGACTTTACATTCAGTTCGGGACCCTTCTGAAAAATAAGATTTTACTTTTTGCTCAGGATACTCCTGGAAAATGAGATTTTACTTTCTGTTCAGGCCCCTCCTGAAAAATGGAATTTTACCATTTGTTTAGGACCCTCCTACAAAATGGGATTTTACTTTCTGTTCAGGACCCTCCTTAAAAATAGGATTTTACTGTTTATTCAGGACCCACCTGAAAAATGTGATTCTACTTTCTGTTCAAGACCCTCCTGAAAAATAGGATTTTACTTTCCGTTCATGACCCTCCTGAAAAATGGGATTTTACTTTCTATTCAGGACCTTCCTGAAGAATGGTAATTTACTTTTAGTTCAGGATCCTCCCTGAAAATGGGACTTTACTTTCTGTTCAGGATTTCCTGGAAAATGGGATTTTACATTCTGTTCTGGACCCTCCTGAAAATTTGGATTTTACTTTCTTTTCAGGACCCTCCTGAAAAATAAGATTTTAGTTTCTGTTCAGGAACCTACTAAAAAATGGGATTTTGCTTTCTGTTCCGTACCCTCTTGAAAAATGGGACTTTACTTTCTGTTTAGGACTCTCCTGAAAAATGGGACTTTACTTTCTTTTCAGGACCCTCCTGGAAAATGGGATTTTAACTTCTGTTCAGGACCCTCCTGGAAAATGGGAATTTACTTTATGTTCAGGACTCTCCTGAAAAATGGGATTGTAGTTTCTTTTCAGGATCCTCCTGAAAATTGAGAATTTACTTTCTGTTCAGGACCCTCCTAAAAAATGGGCTTTTATTTTCTGTTCAGTACCCTCTTGAAGAATGGAAATTTACTTTCTGCTCAGTACTCACTTGAAAAATGGGACTTTACTTTCTGTTTAGGACTCTTCTGAAAAATGGGATTTTACTTTTTGTTCAGGACGCTCCTGAAAAATGGAATTTTTATTTTCTATTAGAGACCCTCCTGAAGAATGGGAATTTACTTTCAGATCAGGACCCTCCTAAAAAATGGGACTTTACATTCTGTTCAGGACCCTCCTAAAAAATAAGATATTACTTGATGTTTAGGACCCTCCTAAAAATTAGAATTCTGCTTTCTGTTCAGGACTCTCCTGGAAAATAGGATTTTACTTTCTGTTCAGGAACCTCTTGAAAAATGGGATTTTAATTTATGTTTTGGACCCTCCTAAAAAAATGGACTTTACTTTCTGTTCAGGACCCTCCTGGAAAATGGGATTTCACTTTGTGTTTAGGACCCTCCTGAAAAATGGGACTATACTTTCTATTCAGGACCCTCCTGAAGAATGGAAATTTACTTTCAGCTCACGACCCTCCTGAAAAATGGGACTTTACTTTCTTTTCAGGACCCTGCTGAAAAATGGGACTTTACTTTCTGTTTAGGACCCTCCTGGAAAATGGGATTTTACTTTCTGTTCAGAACCCTCCTGAAAAATGGGATTTTACTTTCTTTTCAGGACCATCCTAAAAAATGAGATTTTAATTTCTCTTTAGGACCCTCCTGACAAATGGGATTTATTTTCTATTCAGTACCCTATTGAAGAATGGGAATTTACTTTCTGCTCAGTACTCTCTTGAAAAATGGGACTTTACTTTCTGTTTAGGACTCTTCTGAAAAATGGGATTTTACTTTGTGTTCAGGACCCTCCTGAAAAATGGGATTTTTACTTTCTGTTCAGGACCCTCCTGAAGAATGGGAATTTACTTTCAGATCAGGACCCTCCTGAAAAATGAGACTTTATTTTCTGTTCAGGACCCTCCTGAAAAATGGGATTTTACTTTATGTTCAGGACCCTCCTGGAAAATGGAAATTTACTTTATGTTCAGGACACTCCTGAAAAATGGGATTTTACTTTCTTTTTAGGACCCTCCTGAGAAATGAGATTTTACTTTCTGTTCAGGACCATCCTGAAAAATGGGATTTTACATTTTGTTCAGTACCCTCTTGAAGAATTGGAATTTACTTTCTGCTCAGGACTCTCTTTAAAAATGAGACTTTACTTTCTGTTCAGGACCCTCCTTAAAAATGGGATTTTACTTTCTGTTCAGGACCCTCCTAAAAAATTAGAATTTACTTTCAGTTTAAGACCCTCTTTAAAAGTGGGACTTTACTTTATGTTCAGGACTCTCCTGAAAAATGAGATTTTGCTTTATGTTTAGGACCAACATGAAAAATAGAATTCTGCTTTTTGTTCAGGACCCTCCTGGAAAATAGGATTTTACTTTCTGTTCAGGACCCTCCTGGAAAATGGGATTATACTTTATGTTTAGGACCCTCCTGAAAAATTTGACTTTACATTCAGTTCAGGACCCTCCTGAAAAATGAGATTTTACTTTCTGCTCAGTGTCCGCCTGAAAAATGGATTTTACTTTCTGTTCAGGCCCCTCCTGAAAAATGGAATTTTTACCTTTTGTTCAGGACCCTCCTGGAAAATGGGACTTTAGTTTCTGTTCAGGACCCTCCTGGAAAAAGTATTTTACTTTCTGTTCAGGACCCTCCTGAAAAATGGGAATTTACTTTCAGTTAAGGACCCTTCTAAAAAATGGGACTTCACTTTCTGTTCAAGACCCTCCTGGAAAATTGGATTTTACTTTCTGTTCAGGACCCTCCTGAAAAATAGGATTTTACTTTATGTTTTGGACCCTCCAGAAAAATGGGACTTTACTTTCTTTTCAGGACCCTCTTGGAAAATTGGATTTTACTTTGTGTTTAGGACCCTCTTGAAAAATGGGACTTTACTTTCTGTTCAGGACCCTCCTGAAGAATGGGAATTTACTTTCAGCTCAGGACCCTCCTGAAAAATGGGACTTTACTTTCTTTTCAGGACTCTCCTGGAAAATGGGATTTTATCTTTTGTTTAGGACCCTCCTGGAAAATGGGAATTTACTTTATGTTCAGGACCCTCCGAAAAAATGGGATTTTACTTTCTTTTCAGGATCCTCCTGAGAAATGAGATTTAACTTTCTGTTCAGAACCATCCTATAAAATGGGATTTTACATTCTGTTCAGTACCCTCTTGAAGAATTAGAATTTACTTTCTGCTCAGGACTCTCTTAAAAAATGGGACTTTAATTTCTGTTCAGGTCCCTCCTGAAAAATGGGATTTTGCTTTCTGTTCAGGACCCTCCTGAAAATTGAGAATTTACTTTCAGTTTAAGACCCTCCTTAAAAGTGGGATTTTACTTTCTGTTCAGGACTCTCCTGAAAATGTGATTTTGCTTTATGTTTAGGACCAACATGAAAAATAGAATTCTGCTTTCTGTTCAGGACCCTCCTGGAAAATGGGATTATACTTTATGTTTAGGACCCTCCTGAAAAATTTGACTTTACATTCAGTTCGGGACCCTCCTGAAAAATGAGATTTTACTTTCTGCTCAGTATCCGCCTGAAAAATGGGATTTTACTTTCTGTTCAGGCCCCTCCTAAAAAATGGAATTTTACAGGTTGTTCAGGACCCTCATGGAAAATGGGACTTTAGTTTCAGTTCAGGACCCTCCTGGAAAAAGTATTTTACTTTCTGTTCAGGACCCTCCTAAAAAATGGGAATTTACTTTCAGTTCAGGACCCTCCTAAAAAATGGGACTTTACTTTCTGTTCAGGACCCTCCTGAAAAATGAGATATTACTTTATGTTTAGGACCCTCCTGAAAAATAGAATTCTGCTTTCTGTTCAGGACTCTCCTGGAAAATTGGATTTTACTTTCTGTTCAGGACCCTCCTGAAAAATAGGATTTTACTTTATGTTTTGGACCCTCCTGAAAAATGGGACTTTACTTTCTGTTCAGGACCCTCCTGAAAAATGGAATTTTACTTTCTGTTCAGGACCCTCCTGAAAAATGGGAATTCACTTTCAGTTCAAGACCCTCCTTAAAAGTGGGACTTTACTTTCTGTCCAGGACTCTCCTGAAAAATGAGATTTTTCTTTATGTTGAGGACCCTCTTGAAAAATAGATTTCTGCTTTCTGTTCAGGACCCTCCTGGAAAATAGGATTTTACTTTCTGTTCAGGACCCTCCTGAAAAATGGGACTCTACATTCAGTTCGGGACCCTCCTGAAAAATGAGATTTTACTTTCTGCTCAGGATCCGCCTGAAAAATGGGATTTTACTTTCTGTTCAGGCCCCTCCTGAAAAATGGAATTTTACCTTTTGTTGAGTACCCTCCTGGAGAATGGGATTTTACTTTCTGTTCAGGACCCTCCTGAAAAATGGGATTTTACTTTCTGTTTAGGACCCTCTTGAAAAATGGGATTTTACTTTCTGTTCTGGACCCTCTTGAAGAATGGAAATTTACTTTCTGCTTAGGACCCTCCTGAAAAATGTGACTTTACTTTCTGTTCAGGACCCTCTTTAAAAATGGGATTTTACTTTCTGCTTAGGACCTTCCTGAAAAATGGGACTTATCTTTCATGTTCAGGACTCTCCTAGAAAATGGGATTTTAATTCCTGTTCAGGACCCTCCTGGAAAATGGGACAACGCTTTCAAAAATCAAATACAACTTTACTATAATTTTTGTTTTGGATAACTTTCGTTCTAGTTTTAATTTTGGGTTTTAGGGGTCCGCCTGAAGAACAGGGTGATGAAATAGCAAGTCAGGAACCCGCCTGGAGAACATAGTGAAGAAATGAAAAGTCAAGTAACAAAGTGATGAAATAGCAAGTCAGGAGCCTGCCTAAAGAATAGGGTGAAGAAATGAAAAGTCAAGCAACAATGCGAAGCAATTTAAAGCCAAGCAACAAGTTGAAAGAAATTGCAAGTCAGGGGTCTTCTTCAACTAGTTTAATATTGAATACTCTGGCAATTTCATCTTTTTCAAAATTCTTCGGCTTCTTCTTCAGTGATAGGCTTTTTGATAGATGATGGTCCACTCACCGTTGGCTTGGACTTTCTTAAGCTTTCAGGCATGAAGCATCTTCCTGACCTAGTCAAACCTCCTACCTCATCTACATCTTCCACAACTTCTTTCCCGTGATAGGTCATCACAGTCCACCCATAACTCCAGGGAATCCTTTTTGTATCAACTATTGGAGGTTGGGTCATCGGTTTGAGGACAATAGGCGCTGCCAGTGCTCCTTTCACCATCAAGATGGATTGACTCAGAGCTCCCACCACTGTCAACTTAGGTTTATCCTGACTTAAATCAACATGCCTTCTGGCGCCCTGTACTGTGATCAAGGGTTTCTTTGTGCTTTCTTGGGCTTTATCTTCTCTCATTTCTTTCTGGCTCAGTGACATTGCTTTCAAAGACTCCGCTACATTCACCGATTTCTACTCAATGGTCTGTATCTTGACAATAGGCTTATAAACCCTCAAAGACTTTTTCCCGTCATATATCAATTCTAGCATATTGGCTTCATCATGGGTTGGCAGCGGATTCTGGTTAATGTTTGGACCCTCCGGGGCCTAGACCAGCATCTGATTTATGTCAATTAAATCTTGGACAGCTCTCTTTAAATGCCAGCATTTCTCGATATCATGGCCTGGCATATCAAAACAATACGCATACCTTAAAGAATAATCGAGATTCCTTGGCGGTGGATTTGAAAGCCTTCCTTGAATTGGCCTCAAAACCTTCAACTTTCTCAACCTGTCAAACAAGCTAGCATATGACTCCCCAATAGGTGTGAATTGATTTTTGACCGCCTTCTCTTTTTTATACTTAAGCATAGGCTGAAAGCTGGGTCTGGAGGGGTTTTGGTAATTTGGTGGATTGCATGGGCAATTTTGTGGAGCTTGCACGCACCACTGCGGGTAAGAAGGGGTTTGGGCATATGGATGCACGCTATATACTGGGTATGGGGGTGGCAGAATGAAATAGAAAGGGTTTTGTGGAAGGTAGTAATGGTGGGGAGGAATATATAGAGCTTGGGCGTAGACTTGGGCTTGGGCTTGGGGATAGGGGCGAGGTGGTCTTTTGGGATAGGAATGGGTTCCAGCTACGATAGTTGCCACATCCTCTTTCTTATTTTTACCTCCAAATATGCCAAATCCACCTTGAATCGCTTATATGGTGGCTTTTAATACGGCAAAACTCACTATTCGGCTGGTCTTAATTCCGTCCTCTATCATCTCCCCCATTTTGAGGACTTCCATAAAAGATATTCCCATTGCTGGAAGTAAATGTTGAAAATAGGTCTCATCCTATGCCTGGATGAAAACTTCTACCAACTTACTTTCTTTCATTGGAGGCTTTACCCTGTCGGCCTGTTCACGCCACCTTATCGTGTATTCCCTAAAACCTTCAGTGCTCTTTTTCTTCATATTGACCAAGGATTTTTCATCCAAAATTAGTTCGATGTTATACTAAAAATGTTGAACGAATTCAGAATTCAAATCATCCCAGTTGTTCCATTTATCGATATCTTGATCGATAAATCATTCTCAGGCCAGATCAGAAAGACTCTCGCCAAAGAAGGCCATAAGTAACTCTTTTCTTCCTCCTGCAGCCCTCAACTGGTTGCAATAACATCTCAAGTGTGTAACGGGATCACCGTGTCCTGCATACTTCTCGAACTTAGGCATCTTAAAGCCGAGGGGAAGGTTGATGTCTGGGAACATGCAAAGATCTTTATAGGAAACACTCCTATAATCTCCGATTCCTTGCAAATTCCTCATAGCTTGTTCTAAAATTTTCAGTTTTCGGGCTATGATATCCCGTTCCTCTACTGCGACAGGTTTCTCCGTATCAAATGGAAATGCAGGCGGTTGAGTGTACCCATACGGTTCATTCATTTGCAAAGTAGGCTCAGGGGCATAATACTGACTATGTGGAACCTTCAGTATGGGCTCACTGGTAGACCTAGGAAGCCTCATTGTGGGATGCACAGCATATACGGGAGTTTCATGTGGTGGCGGAGCCACGAATACCGGTGTAATCAGTGGAGCTGGCTGAGCAGCTGGTCTTGATTGGGGAGCTGCCAAGGGCACACCAGAACTACCAGGATAATAATGTCGCGGAGTGAATCCTGGCGCGTGCTTAGGTGACTCAGTAGGAGCAGAGAATTGTGCTTGAGAGAGCGGTGGGCAGTTAGAGATATTTCCAAGACCTTCAGGGAGCGGATGAGGAGGCATTCCGCAGGCCCATGCCCGATGTAAATCTATCAATTGTTGCCTGAGCCTTACTACCTCATCATTGTGTTCAAAACTTTCTTCCCTGTGATCCTGATCCAGGTCAATGAGCAAATTTTCAATCTCCCTGCTAGCCATGGCGAGCTTTGCTTTGGATCTAGTGAAGTATGGGTGACTAGCCAAAGTGCTGCAAACCTACCACTGTTATCTGAAAGAACATGCTCATCAAAGACGACATCCGTTAGGATTAGGGCACACAACAAACATGGGAATCACATTGGTAAAATTGTCCTAAATTCATGTTTATTTCTACCAGCTTTTGAGGGTAGCGAGGTCATTTTAACATCATCCTGATTTTTGTCTACACTTTTTTTTACTACACTTATTATTATTATTTTATTTTTTCGTATCCATCTCTGCTCTTTTCTTTTCTCTCATTATCTACCTTTATTTTATCATTCTTTATGGCTTTTGTTTTTCTTTTAGAAGAGGAAAAATAATGAAAAACAACAAAACAAAATGATTAGATCGAACCCAAAAGTAGGTTGCCTACGTATCATGTTGTACATGAATCAGATCTTACGTAGTTCGTGCAGCATGTGCATAAACATTACCCACATTTTTTTTTTTGCAAAAACAAAAATAAATAAACAAAAGAAAGACGATAACATCATAACAATTTGAAGAAAGGAAACCACAAAAACGTACAAAAAGTTTGGGACCACTTTAAAACTAAACAACAAATACGAGACAACATCCAAGACCCCTAAGACAACATAGGTGAAATCACTGATAAAGACCTTAATACAAAAAACAACTTGACTTCGACTTAAAGTAGACACCACCCTACCATGACAGAATCATAAAAGACTCAAACTGAATAAAGATAAAAAATGCTCTTTCAGACTGGTGCTCTGTGAGATGACCCTGACTGAGATGGACCTACCTGTGAAGTCGTCTTTCTCCCATTTAAACTTTGTACAATATCCTGTAAAGACACCCTGATATTAGGGAAGAAGCTTCGGGCTCGTATTCCTGCTTCATGAGGAGTGCACTTGGAAAGATTATTCTGACACCTTTCTACCGTCTTGAACAAATCTGCTAACTGAACTCTCAGCGTTTCCACTTTGGACCCTATACTTTCATCCTGATGGTCTTCTACTATGCATTCTTCCTATATTCTCCCTCTAAGCTGCGCTGGTAAGGGTTGACTGATATCCCGAGGGATAGATTGAAGCCAGACCTCATATCCCTGAGTGTGGCCCGGATTATCCAAACTTTCTTTGAGTGTGTCCACACCTAGCTTTTTTGCATGCTTCCAAAACTCTTCGTACTTGCTCTCACCTAAGGCTTGGTCCTTGAAGTACTCAACATCCTTTAGAAGATCCACTGTTGGTGGAACGTTTTGTAGCCTACCCAACTGGCGCATTACCCTAGAAGGACTGTATGGTCTAGTGCAATTAAGCCCTAACATAACTAAATGGAGCTGCGTCTGAAAACCCAACAATATTATCTTTGGTCAAAGCCATAGATAAGTCCACAAAATGTTATCCCTGGTTCTTGACTCAAGAAATTTAATCCAAGCCTCGACTCCCACGGGTAGCGAGAATTTATCCAAACGCAACCTAGAGTCCATGGCTTTCACTCGATTGGGAATACAACGATCTAACACGTCTGGTCTAACTAAAGAATGCGCATGCAAATGCTCCATCATCCATAACAGCAATATCAGGTTACTGGCCTCAAAAAATCTCCTTCCCCCCTTCACTTCGGTTAAAGCCTTATATATTCTGTTAAGATCATAGGTATAAAAGTGAACCTGCCCTTTTGATTAGCGCCCTTGTCGTTTTGATCCTTATGAAATAGGGTCATCACCACAGATTGCAAACGGGTATTAATACGTCTTTCTTCTAGTGGAAACACTAAAGTACCTAACAAAGCAAGGGTGAAGACTTCAAGATGCTTTCTCTCCCACTTCTTCTTAGTCACATGAAATTCATCCCAAAAGCAATCAAAACCTTCCGAGGGCGCAAATCTAGCGGATAAAAAATCTAAGGAAACCCACGAATCACTTAAACAATCCAAACGGATACCCTTACTTTTTAAACCACAAGAATGCAAAAATCTCACGCCAGTATGATTTCATGCTCGGATCATATCCTTCTCGATATAGGGCAAATGCAACAAACCGGATATTTCTGCCAAAGTAGGAGTCATTTCACATTCCTCAAACCTGAACACCAAACTACTTCGATCCCAAAAGGTCAACAAAGCCTCTATTAAATCTGGACGAGGGGTAATATGCAGAAGTTCCGTAAGATCACCTAATATTTTAATCAGTTTCAGCTGATTAACATAGTTAAACATTTTCCACCACTTTATTAACTTTTTGGGCACCTTGACAACCATCAGAACTCTAGACTTGGTGGAAAAATCTATCCTGTAATAACACATAAGATGTTATCTCAAAAATTCGACAAGAGTAGAAGATTCCCAACCCTTGGGATTTTTGACACAGGCATATGTCGATGGGACAGACCACATTCATGACTTCAATTTACCGAACAGAAGTACTGAGCGAGATTATGGGGTGAGAGACCTAGGCTAATAATAAGACAAAGGCCAACACAAAGAATTACCGGACCCACCGAGGGTTGCCTACGTATCCCAACTCAAGGGAAGGAAATCAGGTATGCGTAGTTCATCCAGATTAGACAATTAACGATTAACTAATAAATTGACCCTAACTTAAGAGACACTACCAAAAACAAACGAAAAAAAACTTTTGGATTTTCCACTAGACACTTTAACTAAGACTGACACCACCAATTATGAAGAAAAAAAATCTTTTTGGTACTTTTATTTTTGACAAATAAGTAGAAAAGGCAAACACAACTTTTTTTTTCTCTTTTTTTCTTTTTTTTTTGAATTTACGGTACTTTGAGAAGACAAATGTAAAATGTAAAAAAAATCTTTTTGAGTTTTCGGATCATGAGAAACAAAAGCCATAAAGAATTCCAAAATAAACTACGACATTCCCCTTTTTTTTCATTCTTTTCGACTCACTTTTTTCTATTTTTTTTTGTTTTTGCCTACGCACCTTACTCCTAACAATTTTTTTTTCTTTTTTCAAAAATCAGTCCGTCAAATGACCACGTTACCCTTAAAAATGCAACAGTTAGCATGTAGGGATGCTTTAGAGGGGAGTCTCCTACAAAGGGCCATGTGGGTCCCGCTAGGTCTTCGTATGATGCACATAAGCAAGACCTAAAGACTGACCTACGTTGTGGTTCACTAACAAGGTTGTTCGGGGGAGCGTATGGTCGATAGTGGCTGCTTTGCTTTCCACCTACTCCATAACACCGACGGCTCCCCCCCTAAAATAAGGGTGACTCCACTAGAGGTTGTGTACAACATGTGTACTACGTACTTATTGAAGAAAGAAGGCCGGGGGTTGGACTCATGATGACAGATATAAAGCGGTAACACATAGGATAAATATTATAAACAAAGAGCAAAAAAACACACAAAAGTGAAAATAACACCAACCATAATCACAAACAATGCTTATACACTCGTAATGCCAAACAAAGCCGATACGACTCCAAAATACAGCACGAATTCTGAAAACTTATCAAGAGTCTCCAGCAGAGTCGCCAGAGCTGTCACACCCCTCTTTACGTACTCCAAAAGATTTATGTTTGAAGTTCGAAAGGGTTTTATTATTTAAGTGACAAGAAATGAAAATTTATTTCGAAAAAAGAATTATTTACATTTTTTATTCAGAGTCACCACTTGGCATAATCTGGTGTGCCAAGTCACCATTGGAAAATCCTTTTCAAAACCATTTGACTCTTTAAACTGGTTTGCGAACAGAGACTCTGGCTAAGTAATTCTGTTGATCGAGAGAAAGGTGTTAGGCACCCCTCGATCCCGTGGTTCAACCACGGTCGCTTGGTAAAGTGTATCGACTATTTTTGACACTACAAAGTTTATAAACCACATAAAAGCACGCAAAACAATCAAACGATAAATAAAACAAAACAATCCAAAATGTAATGTCCAGTCCAATTATACAGACCGGAGTATATATAAAAAATGCAAAAATATAAAGCTATGTTAAATTAATCCTAAACCAATGCTCTACCCGACTTCTCGGGCCTTCATCACAAATGTCCTCCAGGTACATGATACCTCGGGCATTCCCCGGTGAATAATTATATACAGATACTTCGGGGCATTCCCCGGCCAAATGAATACATTTTTTAGTGTGGGAAAATCAAATTATTCAACAAAATTTCAAACATTTCATGGAATTTCCAACATTCAACCAAAGCCGTCAATTCTAAACATTCCACGAAAACACTTATTCCTACATTCGCCTACCCAGCCTATATTTGCTTATCCAATTAGCGACCTAAAACAGTGATACTATCGAGTTCACCAACGTTATTCATGTTTATTCCAAGTTGAACAAAAGGTAACAATAAAACCATCATTAACCAAATTAGTCATTTTATCAATCTCGTAATTCTAACCCAATTTTCCTTTTATCAACCCATTTAAACATGATAAAACTCATTCCTCAAACCAGCATAACCGAATCACAAACGCCATGATCAACATCAACAAAAATCCAACAAAACATAATAACACCACACATATTCACAATCCATTCAACACACTAAGATAGATAAAACGAGAGCGGGTTAAGAAATGGACCTTTCAACAATCTGATATTTGTTGATAATAAATAATTAAAGAAGCAAAACTTTGAACCCCCGACTAGAAAATCTCAACGACCAACCACCTTAATAGCTTTCGATTGACTTAATAGGAGATATAAGGGCCGATCTGAGAACCTCGGAGGATACCACCACTCGGCTACAAGCCAACTTGAACAAGACCTTCCAAAATTCAATTAGAAACGCAGAAAACTACTTAGGACAGTGAGTGACCGAAAACCAAGATTAATGAAGGAACCAAAACTATACGGTTGAAACTCCAACGAATTCCGGTATGACAAATATCAATGGGATGGGGTGGATTTTAGCGACTCTTGACATTTTTCGGCAAGGTTGACTTTAAACACGAAGAAAACGAAGAGATTTAGGGAGGTGTTCGTGACTGGACCAATCAAATTGACCAGTTGATGACGATTTCGGCGAAAATTTCGCCGGAGATACACAAACTACGACCAAATTCTCACCGGCAACACTATGTCTGACCGTGTTCAAGCCATTCTTACCCGTTTCCCTTTCTTAACCATTTGAATCAACCTTTCTTGCGTAAAAAAATCGATGGGTGTGCGTCTGTACGATGGTAGATCTATCCTCACCCACCTCTTTCACCTTATTTTTAAGTTTATATCCTCAATCCATAAGTGTGTGAGTCGTTTCTTGTGAATCAGTAGTGTGTGTTCTTGATACGGTGTGTGTGTTTGTTCATCCCATTGTGAGTGACGAATAAAAAAAAAAAAAAAGATGGAGCTCCCCTGTATATGTTAATGGTGTGTGTTCTTTATTCCCCTTCCAATGGATTCCCACTTGTGTGCTCCTCTTTCTGTGATGTGAAGAATTGTGTGAAGATAAAAAAAAAAATGAATGGCCTCCTCTCTATTCCGTGAAGTGTGGGTATGTATATGTGGTGAGGGTGGGGTAGTGGTGAGGTAGGTGGGGTCACGTGGGGTAGGGGTAGGGTGTGATGTGGTTTTTGATTGGATGGGTTGTTAGGATAGGGTAGGTAGGTGTCGTTTTTTAATTGGAGGGATAAGGGTTAGGTGTCTATTTTTGTTTGGGTAGATTGCTAGGATAATACAATATTAGTCAGGGGATTGTTATTTTTGTTATTTGTGGAGGGATCATCACACAGGTGAGGGTACACGGTAGGATAAGACAAAAATGGGTAAAACGACATCAGGGAGGGACGAAATTAGATGTCTAAAAAATGAAATCTATGTTCAAATTATTATTTTGGATGTTACTTTAATAAATATTGGTCAAATTTTAAAAATTTACATTAATTCATTATGTTGTATAGTAGTCAATTCTTGATCTAATCTTTAACTCTATATAATGTCTTTCCTATAGTAGCAGATGTATCAAAAAAGAACCAAAAATAAAATCTATGTTCAAATTATTATTTTAAATATTACTTAAATAAATGTTGGTCAAAATTCAGAAAATTACATTAATTTATTATCTTGTATAATAGTCAATTCATGATCTTATATTTAACTCTATCTAATGTCTTTTCCATAGTAGCAAATGTATC
The DNA here is from genome assembly GCF_002878395.1 of Capsicum annuum. Taxonomy (NCBI): domain Eukaryota; kingdom Viridiplantae; phylum Streptophyta; class Magnoliopsida; order Solanales; family Solanaceae; genus Capsicum; species Capsicum annuum. The sequence goes on from NC_061111.1 coordinate 4,532,606, forward strand.
AAAAGAAAAAAATGAATGAGTTCAGAATGCGTCAAAGAATTATTCAACAAATTTTGTTGGTGCTATATTTCCTTTTGAGTTATAGTAGGGTACAAGGAGAAAAGAAACTTTCTGAATTAGAGGACGCGGAGCTAGAGAAACAATTAAAACTTTTGAACAAGCCAGCGGTTAAAATAATTAAGGTAATTGTTTTTGGGGTCATTGTATTCATAATTCTTTTGAGACATTATTATGTTTATTTGATTCCGTTTGCTATAAAAACAATAGTCCTCTTTCCCTTTTTTTTTTTTTGGTTCACAGACTAAATATGGGGATACATACAATTGTGTTGATTTCTACAAACAACATGCATTTGATCATCCGTTACTGAAGGACCATAATTTTCATTCCGATGTATAATTCTACTCTCTTTTTACTTTTATTTTTTTGTACGATGATATGATATTGGTTGATAAACAATTAAATATTTGGTTGAACAGATGAAACCAACTTTCCGTGGGATAAAACAAAATCATGATGCAACATCTACTAGGTCATCAACAATATGGTTAAACGATGAAGGTTGTCCTTTTGGAACTGTTCCCGTTAGGAAAATTACGAAGGATGATCTTATAAGACAAAAAAGTATGCCACCGCCAGAAAATGTCGAATTTGACGATCAATTTATCGATGTAAGATGATTTATGAACAATTTAACGCTTTTATTCGAAAAATTCATGACTGAACATGAGAGTTCATTATTTTAATTTATATATATTTTTTAGCAATATAAGATTTCATTTACTTATATATAAGAATAACATTTCATGCACAAACATAAGCAAATTGAATTTTCAATTCTATTAATTAATGCAATACATCTTATGCAGAGCAACAATAATAGAGAGCAAAAAGGAAGCTACACATCATCACCGTATAAGGTACATAACTATGAAAATAGTGTCATGATTTCTTTTAATTGGATTGGTAACAAATGCAATAAGTCATTCTTGACTTCTTGTAGTTTAATTTACAATATAGAGGTTTATTTATTTCAAGAAAGAAAATAACTTACGGTTTTAGCGTATATGTAGAGGTTTATTTGAATATTGTGTAAAAATTCATAAAATAAAAAACTTATTATATTCAGCTTGCAATTGTTCGAACTGTGACCAAGCCAGATAATAAGTTTTGGGGTGGTGGAATGATAGCTAATTTGCACAATCCTCACGTTGAAGGACAACAAAGTAGTGCTTGTCGAGTAAAAGTTCATAACGGACGGGATATTCTTCAAGCTGGTTGGAGAGTAAGTTTAACTAACTTTTTTTCATCCATAATTCAATTGTTTCATTTAAAGAAAATGATTAATTAAGAGGTCAATTATATAGATATTTATTATAAATTCAAACTCGATTTTTATAATGTTGTCATTTCATATTTTAGGTAGATCCAACACTATACGGGGATAACCAAACTAGGCTTTTCATACATTTTCAGGTAACTTCTCATAGTACATTATATTGATGATTTTAATCATGAGTTCATAAAAACTATATCTTTTGATTTGGCCATTTTTTTTATTTCATGTACAAGAGTTCAAGCATAAGATCATGTATATATGTTTTCTAGGCAGGTAAAACTCAGTGTTTCAATACACTGTGTCCAGGCTTTGTACACGCAAACCAAAATATACCTCTTGATATGCCATACAAGGACCGTATTTCACAACCCGGAAAGACGGTATTGGAGGAAACATTCTACATTGTTGAGGTACTTTTATACTTTATTTGTGTAAAAAAAAAATTTTTATCGTGTTTATACAAGTATAGGGATTAGGATTACAGTTTGAGGCATAATACCGAGCTTGATATTTCTTCACAAATAAGGATCTTCTTGACAACTGGTGGCTTTTACTGGGCGAAAACTCTGAAAAAATTGGATATTGGCCGCGAAAGATCTTCACCGACCTAACAAGTTTTGCTATGAAAGTGGAGTGGGGAGGAGTTGTTTATAGTCCACCAGGCGTACCTGAACCTCCAATGGGATCAGGGAATTACCCCATTGAAGACATTCATTCTGATTCTTATTGTAAGAACATTGCAATTATAGACACGAAAGCAAACAAAGTCGAAATAGATACAGCAGTGATACGTCTCGATAGTCGTTTGTACGATCTTATATTTAAACAATTTGAGGATGGTGCAAATACTTTTGTTTATGTTCTTTATGGTGGACCTGGTAGAAGTGCCTAAGTCTTGTTAATTACTACTATATATATGATGATATTTATGTTCAAGAGTGAACTTTTTTTTTATCATTTTGGACTTTACAGATTGAAATTTTATATTATTGATATTCTTTTTCTCTCTTTCTCTCATCCTTCCATTTATTCACATCTTTTTTGTTTATTTAGCTTTACAACTTAGAATTAAATTTCATTTTTTGTTTATGCAAAAGATTTCAGTTGCTACAAACTAAGATATGACCTATATATCTTGACTGGTTCTTTAGATCCAATAATGCGAAGTGATGGGTTGATTATTATTAGTTCTATAGTTTTTAGTTCATACTATGTGAGCTGTCTTTTTAATCCTAACCCTAAAAAAATCAACGCGTCACGCACTAAGCATAGCAATATTATCTAGATTGTCTTTCGAAAACAACATCTCTATCTCTCCGAGACAGTAGTAACGTAAGCGTACGTACACTTTCTTTAGCCTCCTTGTGGGATTTTACTGTTGTTTTATTGTCTTGATTTAAACAAAGTGGGAGTCGATTAAAGCTCGTTTGTTTTTTCTTTTCTATTTTGTATGAAGAAAAATATTCATTTATAAATGTTTATTGGAATTAAAAAGCTTACAATGAGGAATATAAAGACAGTGAAGTAGTGGAAGGACTATAATTTCAGTCAAAATTTTTACTATTATACATTATATCAAAAGTAAAAATGAATTAAAAATGGCGTAAAAATTTTGTTGGTTTTTAAAAAAAACGGGGCAGCGAAAACGATTAAAGTATTGACTTAAAAATGTCTCAATATTTTTCATAAGCATTGTCACACACCCCTTTTTTACGTACTCCACAAAAGATTTAATGTTTTAAGGGTCGAAAGAGTTTTATTATTTAAGTGACAAGAAATAAAAATTTATTTCGGAAAAGGATTATTTACATTTTTTACTCAGAGTCGCCACTTGGCATGATCCGGCGTGCCAAGTCATCTTTGAAAAATCCTTTTCGAAACCATTTGACTCTTAAACTGGCTTGCGAACAGAGACTCCGGCTAAGGAATTCTGTTGACCGAGGGGAAGGTGTTAGGCACCCCTCGATCCCGTGGTTCAACCACGGTCGCTTGGTAGAGTGTATCAACTATTTTGGCATTACGAAATGTATAAACCACACAAAAGCACGCAAAATAATCAAACAAAACAAAACAATCCGAAATGTAAAGTCCAGTCCAATTATTACAACCCGAAATAAAAAGAGACTGAAAGTAAACCTACGTTAATCCTAAAATGATGCTCTACCTGCCGCCTTGGGCCTTCACCACGAACATCCTCCGGGTACATGACACCTCGGGGCATTCCCCGGTGAATAAATATATACAGATACTTCGGGGCATTCCCCGGCCAAATGATACAAGTGATCCCTAAGCAATATAGCCAAGAACCATTCAATCACACAAATCGAATATTCCATCAATCCACAATCCCTAAATTCGCCTACCCGACCTATATTTCCTATCAAGCTTTTGAGTTAAAATGATTCTATCAAATTCATGCTTAATCCGAATTAAATAAAACGACAACGGTCCAAAATTTAACTACATTCAAATTTTTAACAACTTTTTATTCCCACCCCGAAATCCTTTTCCAAACAAAAATTAACACATGCTTTGATTTTCCAGTCACATCTCATAATCCGAAACCAACATCAAACACAACACAAACAACGAAGATTCAAACCAAACACACAACCAATAAATTATCCAAACTCACAACATAAAAAAAAAAAAACAATCAAGATAAAGTAAAGATCGGTAGAAGAAATGGACCTCAATGATGATTTTATTCCAAATATCAGCCGATCAAGAACAAGAAGATGAATCCGCGTGCCAAAGAACCTCGAATCGGACCCAAACTCGACCAACAACCTCAATCCCGAACTAAACTCGCAAATCTCGATCAACAAATCAAACAAACAAATGAAAAACTTGAATGGAGGTGTGAACTGGTGCTACTGGTCATCGATTTTGGTGACGCCAGAGCTCCGGTAGAACACGTAATCACTAAAATAGATCTCTCCGGCTAGATTTCGCCGGAGAAATCAGAGATGAAGAAGTTTTAGGGGAATTTCGGGACTGTGGAGAATCGATTCTACGATGTAGAGCTTATTCCGGTGAGAAATTCACCAGAAAAACTCCAAACCAGCCAGACTTTCACTGATTCCATCACCTTTTCTCAATTTTCGATCACCGTCGACCCTCTCACTATTCTCTCCCTATTTTATCTCATGTAATCTCTCCCTCTACCTCTCTCAGTTCTTACTCGCGCCATTTTTCCTTTGAAACTCTCCGATTCGCTGGGATGGTGAGTACATGTGTGAATTTTTAGTGGGATTTTTGTAGGTTGTAGTGTATTCTGTGAAGATGCAAAAATGGTGATCCCCCAACTCGATCAAACCCCCTCCCAAAAGATAACCGAGCAAACCCCGAAACAGTTCCTACGAAATACGACAATTTCTAAGGATCAGTCGCCGATTTTAGGCATTTTCCGACAGGTTTTCAAAATTGATTCAATCGGAGTTACTATTTTCTCGGTGCCGGAGCTCCGGAGAGCTCCGACGGTGTCAAGAGAAGACGAAAATGGTTTAGATTTCGGCGATGGGTAGCCTTCTCCGATGGGATTTGACCGATTCTTACTGTTTCTTTGCTCAAGCCCTCTCAAATCGATCTCTATTTCTCACTATTTACTCTCAATTCTTTTCTTTTCTCTCTCGATTCACTCTCTCCTCTATCTGTTTCTCCCTCTGTCATCACCCTACTCGCTATTCGTCTTCATCTCTTCTTGAACTCCATTGTACGTGTGTGCGACGGTGAGAGAGTGGTGAGTGTATTTGGTTAGGTGGTTGTGTGTGCTTGTTTTTCGTGTAGCTGTGTGTGTTGCGAGGAAGAAAAAATAGTGCGAGTGTGTATTGTGATGAAGAAGAAGATGAAAAAAAAATCTATTTCTATGGTGTATCCTCTGAAGAAGGAAAGAGAAATCTTGATTAGAAAAATGGCCCCTCCTGTGTGTATCAATTATGTGCGTGTATATAGACTGTGAGGGTGGGTATTGGGGTAGGGTAGGTGGGGTAGGGTATGGGGGCATGGGGGCATGGGGTAGTGATGTGTTGTCCAAAATTGATAGGAGGAGTGGTTAATTTTGTTACAAAAGAATAATTGGGGATTAGGTTTGTTAGTGGGTTTGTTATTTTTGTATTTTTATGGGATATAATCATATGGGTGAGGGCACGTGGTAAGACAGGGATAAAAATGTGTAACTTGGGTCTTCGGGAGGGACAAAATTAGGTGTCTACATCATGCCCCCTTTGAATGTAAACACAAAGTGTTTTTAGGCAAAGAAGTAGACAGCGAGACCCAATTTGACCCGACCATTATTCAAAGAAAGAAACAGAAGGAAGAAGGACAACCGGGTTTTGACTTAAGACATCCTTCCTACCCAAATTATGAGAGAATCAAGTCACGGGTATTTCAAAGGACTGGAAGAGGTGGACTATACCGAGTTGGAGAGTCGAGTGAGGTTTCGTCGAGGTTCCCGTCCGCGGCTCTGTCATTACATCAAAGTGAAAATTACAAGTTAAAACATAAATGAAATTAAAAAAATCCTATCTATACAGCTTTTGTTGGCTCTTGACTCGACTTTTATCACCCTATTCTTCAGGCGGGCGCCTGAATTGCAATTTCTTCCAACTTGTTGGTTGGCTTTCAATCGCTTTGCTTTGTCGCTTGACTTTTCGTTTCTTCACCCTATTCTCCAGGCGGGCTCCTGACTTGCTATACATCACTTTGTTGCCTGACTTTTCATTTCTTTACTCCGTTCTCCAGGCGGGCTCCTGACTTGTTATTTCATCACCCTGTTCTTCAGGCGGGCTCCTAACTTGCTATTTCATCACCCTGTTCCTCAGGCGAGCTCCTGAAACCCAAAATTAAAACCAGAACAAAAATTATCCCAAATAAGAATTATAATAAAGTAGTATTTCATTTTTGAGAGCGTTGTCCCATTTTTCAGGAGGGTCCTGAATTGAAAGTAAATTCCCATTTTTCAAGAGGGTCTTGAACATAAAGTAAATTCCCATTTTTTAGGAGGGTCCTGAACAAAAATTAAAAATCCCATTTTTCAGGAGGGTCCTGAACAATAAGTAAAATCCCATTTTTCAGGAGGGTCCTGCACAGAAAGTAAAAATTCCATTTTTCAGGAGGGTCCTGAACAGAAAGTAAAATCCCATTTTTCAGGAGGGTCCTGAACAGAAAGTAAAATTCCATTTTTCAGGAGGGTCCTGAGCAGAAAGTAAAATCCCATTTTTTC
>NC_061111.1:4539268-4549171 GCF_002878395.1 Capsicum annuum
AGGAGGGTCCTGAACAGAAAGTAAAATCCCATTTTTCAGGAGGGTCCTTAACAGAAATTAAAATTTCATTTTTCAGGAGGGTCCTGAACCGAAAGTAAGCTCCCATTTTTCAGGAGGGTTCTGAGCAGAAAGTAAAATCTCATTTTTTCAGGAGGGTCCTAAACATAAAGTAAAATCCCATTTTTCAGGAGGGTCCTGAACAGAAAGTAAAATCCCTGGATGTACATTTCCAATGGCGGCTGAATTAAGTGAAGCAAATTTTCCCCTATTTCAACAAAGAAAATTTGTTAGTTAAAAACTTAGTGGTGGCTTGCAGATCTTGGCTTCTCAGGTATCTTCCCAGCACTCGTTCCTTTCATCTTTGTTCCAAATCGCTAACACCTGCCCTGTCTTGCCGCATCAACGACCCGAATCCAGATTGAGGATATGAGTTCTGACTCCAACAATAGGCTTCCATTTTACCATGCCCCTGAGGGGCACTCTTTTCCCAAATCTGAATGCTTCCACGAATCCAATAGCCTGTCGGCTGATAGACTTCCTTTGTTTAGTGTTGAATTACGATCATATTTCTTTCCTATGTTGTTCCTTGGTTTTTCCTCGTATAATTGGAAAGACTGGTAGTAAATTTTGAAATCCTTTCTCGTTAGTTTTGACACAGACTTGACTTAAAATGTAAAGAAAATGATGGTGACTTTTATTTTTGATAAATGACATAAAAAGACAAAAAACATGAATATGTAAATGAAAGAAAAGGGCAATGTCCTATATTCAAAAGAAAACTTCTCTGAATACGACAACCAACTCCAATGAGTATGACATACATTTGGCTTGAGCTGCCTGATCTTCCTATCCAAACTTCCCATTTGTTGTTGAGTTCATGCCTTTGCTGCTGAGCCGCTTCTTCAAATCCATTGGACTCATACATCACATTTGACTGACGACATCTTAAAAGACTTTCGCTAACAAATCTCTTTCTTCTCACTTTTCACTTTTCTCACGAACTCTCCATTGTCTTACGGTGCCCGTGAGGGTTTTCACCAATAAGACTCTCTCATTTTTATTCCTCTCCACTCACCATCGCCTTATGGTGCCTGCAAAGGTTTTCACCAATAAGACTCTCTCATTTTCATTTTCTCTTATCTCACCATCGCCTTATGATGCCCCTGGGGGTTTTCACCAATAAGACTCTCTCATTTTTGTATTTCTTTCCTGATTTCTTATGCTGAGGGAGACAAGTGGTACTTCACAATGTATCATCATATCCATTGCATGCTTATCCTTAACATTATCAAAAATTGATCTGAAGGACTTTCTTTGGTTGTAACTTGGCTTTTAGTTAAGGTTAGAAAATATGGTAAGGGGCTCAAACGATACTTGAAGTGGGGGTGGGACTTAGAACTTTTGGAATCGACTCAAACAACACATTAACTCATGCCCCAGTTTTGTTGACTGGGTGAATCTTAGATCCTTATTTGGTTGGACCGAGCCCGAAATAGGGCAGCCTAAGTATCTCACTCTCGAGAGAGGAGAATCAGGTCGCACGTAGCTCCATCAGCTTATTCTTTGTTCTGATTTGATTTTGATGATTTTTTTTTCTCTTTTTTTTTTAATTTTCAAAATCTTTCTTTTATTTTCATTTCCTCGACATTTATATTTGACTCTATTTTGATTCCAAAGGAGGGATATGAAAGAAAAATAAAACAAAGCTCAAACGGGTAAACAAGGGATGACATAATGTTTGGATAGAAGAATAAAATGCCTTCATCATATCAATCTTAAAAAATGCAAGCACTAAACATGCAATAAAATCAACAAAGGATCAAATATCATACATAGTATCTTTTGACAGCATCAACATTGATAGTCATTTCTGCCATTTTGCCTTCAATATCTGTCAAATCAACCTGGTGAGGAAGGATACGTCTCAATACCAACTGACCAACTTCAAAATTCCTGGGATGGACCTTTTTGTTATACGCTCGATCCATCCTCCTCTGATACAACTGGCCATGATACACAACGTTAGCCTTTTTTCCTCAATCAAACTCAAATGTTCCAGTCGGATTTTTACCCATTCGTCATCATCAATCTCTGCTTCTACAATGACTCGAAGAGAGGGAATTTCAACTTCTGCAAGGATGACTGCTTTTGTCCCATACACCAATAAATGTGGAGTTGCCCCTATTGAAGTGCGAACAGTAGTGCGATAACCTAGCAATGCAAACGGCAGCTTTTCATGCCACTGTCTAGACCCTTGTACCATTTTTTGCAGTATCTTTTTTATATTCTTATTGGTGGCTTCTACAGCACCATTGGCCTTTGGGCGTTATGGAGTAGAATTTCGATGTGCGATCTTAAACTGTTGACACACTTCTTGCATCAAATGACTATTGAGATTGGCAGCATTGTCTGTAATGATCATCTTAGGAATTCCAAATCTACAAATGATATTGGCATGAACAAAGTCCACCACAGCCTTCTTTGTCACTGACTTGAAAGTTACTGCTTCTACCCACTTTGTAAAGTAGTCAATGGTTACCAAAATGAATCTATGCCCATTTGATGCCTTCGGCTCAATCGGTCCAATCACATCCATTCCCCAAGCCACGAACGGCCATGGAGCGGCCATTGCATGCAACTCAATAGGAGGAGATCATATCAGATCACCGTGTACCTGACATTGATGACACTTTCGAACAAATTGAATAGAATCCCTTTCCATAGTAAGCCAGTAATAACCTGCTCGAAGAATCTTCTTTGACAAGACATGACAGTTCATATGTGACCTGCATACTCCAGAGTGTATTTCAACCATGATTGCCGAGGCTTCTCTTGCATCTACACACCTTAAAAGTCCCAAATCTGGGGTTTTCTTATACAAGATTCCCCCACTTAAGAAAAATCCATTAGCCAAACGCCTAATAAACCTCTTTTAATCGTTGGTGGCATATGCTGGGTATTCTCCTAACTGAATGTACCGCTTGATATCCAAGAACCAAGGTTCTCCATCAATCTCTTCTTCAACCGCATTACGGTAAGCATGCTGATCACGACTCTGTATATGCACTGGATCGATGTAGGCTTTGTCAGGATGTTGGAGGATTGAAGAAAAAGTGGCTAAAGCATCAGCAATTTCATTACGAATCCTTGGAATATGCCTAAATTTTACCAACACAAACCGTTGACATAGCTCCTGCAAGCATTGTCGATACGGGATGAGCTTCAAATCTCGCGTCTTCCAATCGCCTTGAATTTTATGGACGAGAAAATCCAAATCTCCCAACACTAATAATTCTTGGACTCCCATATCAACAGCTAACCTCAAATCAAGAATGCAGGCTTCATACTCCATTATATTATTAGTACAGTAAAATTGAAGTTGTGCTGTTACCGGGAAATATTGTCCCGATTCAGAGATAAGAACCGCACCTATTCCAACTCCTTTCATATTGACAGCTCCATCGAAGAACAACCTCCAACCTGGATCAGCATCTATAATGACTTCATCGACACACGACACTTCTTCGTCAGGAAAATATGTCTTTAATGGCTCGTACTCTTCATCGATGGGATTCTCAGCAAGATGATCTGCCAAGGCTTGGGATTTTATGGCGGTTCGAGTCACATATACAATGTCGAACTCAGTAAGCAATATTTGCCACTTTGCCAATCGACCCATTGGCATAGGTTTTTGAAAGATATACTTCAAAGGATCCATGCGGGAGATGAGATAAGTAGTATAGGATTAGAGATAGTGCTTCAACTTCTTTGCTACCCAATTTAGGGCACAACACGTCCTTTCAAGAAGAGTATACCTGGCCTCATATGCGGTGAACTTCTTGCTAAGATAATAAATAGCCTGCTCCTTTTTGCTTGTGACATCATGTTGACCCAGGACACAACCGAAAGAATTGTCCATGACTGATAAATATAAGATCAAAGGCCTACCAGGCTCCGAGGGTACTAGCACGGGAGGATTTGACAAATATCTTTTGATTCGATCGAACGTTTCCTGACATTCTTCAGTCCATTTTACCACATCACTCTTTTTCAGCAACTTGAATATGGGCTCACAAGTGGTTGTGAGTTGAGAAATAAACCTTCTAATGTATTTCAATCTACCAAGAAAACTTATCACCTTCGTTCTATTCTTGGGCGGGGGCAAATCCTGAATGACTTTGATTTTTGAGGGATCCAATTCAATTCCCCTACGACTGACCAGAAACCCCAACAGCTTTCCAAATGGAACTCCAAATACATATTTTGCCGGGCTGAGTTTGAGATTATACCTGCGAAGCCTTTCAAAGAACTTTCTTAAATCTTTAACATGGTCGGCCTGACTTTTTGACTTAATAATCACATCATCCACGTAGTCCTCAATCTCCTTATGCATCATATCATGAAACATAGTGTTCATGGCTCTCATGTATGTTGCTCCAGCATTTTTCAAACCGAACGGCATCACTCGATAACAATAAGTCCCTCATGGTGTGATAAAAGACGTCTTCTCTGCGTCGTCATCATCCATAATGATCTGGTGATATCCGGCATAGCAATCCACAAAAGAGGCAACCTCGTGTTTAGCACAGTTGTCTAATAAAATGTGGATGTTGGGCAGTGGAAAATCATCTTTCGTACTTGCTCTATTCAAATCACGATAATCGACGCACACTCGAATTTTGCCATCTTTCTTTGGTACGGGAACAACATTGGATAACCACATGGGATAGCGAGCTACTCGAATTACTTTGGCTTCAAGTTGTTTCATGATTTCCTCTTTAATTTTAATACTTACATCCGTTTTAAACTTCCTCAACTTCTGTTTGACAGGAGGGAACGCGGGATTAGTTGGCAATTTGTGAGCCACTAATTCAGTGCTCAAACCAGGCATATCATCATAAGACCATGCAAAAACATCCTTATAATTAATTAATGCTTAAATCATTCCATCTTTTAGCTGTGGCAAAGCATGTAAACTGATTTTAGTTTCCCTAACATCTTCTTGATCCCCTAGATTTATTGTCTCTGTCTCATTCAAATTAGGATTCGGTTTGTCTTCAAATTGTTCCAACTCTTTGCTTATTTCTTTTAGTTCTTCTTCTTCATCATATTCCCCATCCGGCTCCATCACATCTTGATTAGTTTGGATTTTAAGATCAGGCTGAAAATTCTGCATGCATGTCATGTCATTAGAATCAGCATAAAGAGAACTATGTAAAAAAATAAAAACAAAATATATTAGACACGAAACAAAAAGGACATTACATTTCATTAAATAAAAGGATAGAAGGGTTTAAACATAGATGCCAACATAACATAAACAAACTAAAATCCGACTTACAACCCTGAAATAACTCGGATAAACAGAAAGAAAAACAAAATAAACTACCAAAACTCCCTCCTAAAGGGGAGAAGAGTGACTTCCCAATTATTGAGCCAGACAGCTGGACCTATGAATTGCACGTCTGCCATACTGGTACCTTCTCCTGCTTCGACCATACCAACTTCAATAAAAAGGATCTAGAAGTCATCAACCAATTCAACTTCAAATTCCACATGCTTCGTGACACCACTCTTAACAAATAATTCACTGAGTAGTGGCATTGGGCGAGGGAGTGACCATGTTTCCTTTTTCCTTCCCTTGGCTTTCTTCAGATCTTCAGCTATAGGCTCAAATCCCAGACCAAACGTGCCCACGTTCTCACTCGGACATATGGGATGAACTATACCGTGCATAGATGCCCCCAAACCCTTTCCTGGCTCAAATCCCTATTTCCAAAGTTCACTCACCATCATGATAGAAGTAGAAGACAATTGCAGTCCCGGTATAGCCTGCCATTCAAGGATACGATTCACTGGCACTGTATTAAAAATTTGATAGATGAATGTCTCCTCTACGTTATTTGCTTCAATAAGAGACAAGGGAGAATCTTCATAGGCTGACAAATCTCCTTCACTATGAATAACTACTTCTTGCCTACCATGCTCAAACTTAATCATTTGGTGCAGTGTAGATGCAACCGCCTTGGCCTTGTGGATCCACGGCCTTCACAACAGCAAATTGTAAGAGGAGTCTACATTCAATACTTGAAACTCTATGGCAAACTCAACAGGTCCTATGATCAACATTAGTTCTATTTTACTAATGGAATTTGATTTTGCACCATCGAAAGCCCTAACACATACATTGTTGGGCCTGATCCTGTCAGCACCAATATTCAACTTTTGCAAAGTAGAAATAGGAAAAATATTTGCACCTGAACCTCCATCAATCATAACATGAGTGCCATAGAAATCTTCACACTTCACTGTAATGTAAAGGCCCCGGTTATGCCCTGTACCTTCAATAGGCAATTTATCATCAGAAAAGATGATCCGATTGACCTCAAAGATTTTTCCAACCATTTTCTCAAGTTGGTTGATTGTAATCTCCCTTGGAACATATGCTTCATTTAATACCTTCAGTAAAACATCACGATGCTCCTTGGAGTGCAACAGCAAAGATAAAAGGAAAATTTGAGCAGGGATTTTCTTCAACTGGTCTAATATTGAATACTCTGGCAATTTTATCTTTTTCAAAAATTCCTCGGCTTCTTCTTTGGTGATAGGTTTTTGGATAGATGACAGTCCACTCACCGTTGGCTTGGACTTTCTTAAGCTTTCGGGCACGAAGCATCTTCCTGACCTAGTCAAACCCCCTACCTCATCTACATCTTCCACAACTTCTTTCCCATGATAGGCCATCACAGTCCGCCCATAATTCCAGGGAACCCTTTTCGTATCAACTATCGGAGGTTGGGTCACCGGTTTGAGGACAATAGGCGCTGCTAGTGCGCCTTTCACCGTCAAGATGGGTTGACTCAGAGCTCCCACCACTGTTAACTTAGGTTTATCCTGGATTAAATCAACATACCTTCTGGCTCCTTGTACTGTGATCAGGGGCTTCTTTGTGCTTTCTAGGGCTTTATCTTCTCTCATTCCTTCCCATCTTAATGACATTGCTTTCAAAGACTCCGCTACATTCACCGATTTCTCCTCAATGGTCTGTATCTTAATAATAGGCTTATAACCCTCCAAAGACTCTTTCCTGTAATATATCAATTCTAGCATATTAGCTTCAGCATGGGTTTGCAGCGGATTCTGGTTAATGTTTGGACCCTCCGGGGCCTGGACCAACATCTGATTTGTGTCAATTAAATCTTGGATAGCTCTCTTTAAATGTTAGCATTTCTCGATATCATAGCCTGGCATATCAGAATAGTACGCACACCTAAAGAATAATCGAGATTCCTCGGCGATGGATTTGAAAGCCTTCCTTGAATTGGGCTTAAAACCTTCAACTTTCTCAACCTATCAAACAAGCTAGCATATGACTCCCCAAGAGGTGTGAATTAATTTTTGACCACATTCTCTTTCTTATACTCGGGCCTAGGCTGAAAACTGGGTCTGGAGAGGTTTTGGTAATTTGGTGGAGCGAATGGGCGATTTTGTGGAGCTTGCGCGCGCCACTGCGGGTAAGAAGGGGTTTGGACATATGGTTGCGCGCTATATACTGGGTATGGGGGTGGTGGAATGGAATATAAAGGATTTTTTAGAGGGTAGTAATGGTGGGGAGGAATATATGGAGCTTGGGCGTAGACTTAGGCTTGGGATTGGGCATAGGGGCGAGGTGGTCTTTTGGGATAGAAATGGGTTCCAGCTACGACAGTCGCTACATCCTCTTTCTTCTTTTTACCTCCAAATGTGCCAGATCCACCTTGAATAGCTTGTGTGGTAGCTTTTAATGCGGCAAAACTCACTATTCAGCTGGTCTTAATTCCGTCCTCTATCATCTCCCCTATTTTGAGGACTTCCATAAAAGATTTTCCCATTGCCGAAAGTAAATGCTGAAAATAGGTCTCATCCTGCGCCTAAATAAAAAATTCTACCAACCTACTGTCTTTCATTGGAGGCTTTAACCTGGCGGCTTGTTCACACCACCTTATCGTGTATTCCCTAAAACCTTCAGTGCTCTTTTTCTTCATGTTAACCAAGGATTTTTCGTCTGGAATCAGGTCGATGTTATACTGAAAATGTTGAACAAATTCAGAAGCCAAATCATCCCAGCTGTTCCATTTATCGATATCTCGATCGATAAACCATTCTGAGGCCAGATTAGAAAGACTTTCGCCAAAGAAGGCCATGAGCAGTTCTTCCTTTCCTCCTGCAGCCCTCAACTGGTTGCAGTAACGTCTCAAGTGTGCAACGGGATCACCGTGTCCTGCATACTTCTCGAACTTAGGCATCTTAAAACCGGGGGGAAGGTTGATGTCTGGGAACATGCAAAGATCTTTATAGGAAACACTCCTATAATCTCCGATTCCTTGCAAATTCCTCATAGCTTGTTATAAACTTTTTAATTTCCGGGCTATGATATCCTATTCCTCTGCTGCGACAGGTTTCTCCATATCAAATGGAAATGCAGGTGGCTGAGTGTACCCATACGGTTCATTCATTTGCAAAGTAGGCTCAGGGGCATAATACTGACTATCTGGAACCTTCAGTACTGGTTCACTGACAGACCTAGGAAGCCTCATTGTGGGACGCACAATATATATGGGAGTTTTATATTGTAGCGGAGCCACGAATATCGGTGTGATCAGTGGCGCTGGCTGAGCAGCTGGTCTTGATTGGGGAGCTGCCAAGGGCACACCAGAAAGGCCAAGATAATAATGTCGTAGAGTGAATCCTGGCGCGTGCTCAGGTAACTCAGTAGGAGCAGAGAATTGCGGCCGAGAGAGCGGTGGGCAATTAGAGATATTCCCAAGACCTTTAGGGAGCGGAGGAGGAGGCATTCCACTGTCCCATGCCCGGTGTAAATCTATCAATTGTTGCCTGAGCCTTACTAACTCATCATTATGTTCAGAACTTTCTTCCCTGTGATCCTGATCCGGGTCAATGAGCGAATTTTTAATCTCCCTGCTAGTCATGGCGAGCTCTGCTTTGGATCTAGTGAAGTATGGGTGACTAGCCAGAGTGCTGCAAACCTACCACTGTTATCTGAAAGAACATGGTCATCAAAGACGACATCCGTTAGGATTAGGGCACACAACAAGCATGGGAATCACATTGGTAAAATTGTCCTAAATTCATGTTCACTTCTACCATCTTTTGAGGGTAGCGAGGTCATCTTAACATCATCCTGATTTTTGTCTAGACTATTTTTTTTATCTACACTTATTATTATTATTATATTTTCTTTTTCGTATCCATCTCTGTTTTTTTTCTTTTCTCCCGTTATCTACCTTTATTTTATCATTCTTTATGACTTTTGTTTTTCTTTAAAGAGGAAAAATAATGAAAAACAACGAAACAAAGTAATTAGATCGAACCCAAAAGTAGGTTGCCTACGTATCATGTTGTACATGAATCAGATCTTGCGTAGTTCGGGCAGTATGTGCATAAACATTACCCACTCTTTTTCTTTTTTTTTGCGAAAACGAAAATAAACAAACCAAGGAAAGACGTAACATCATAACATTTTGAAGAAAGAAAATAACAAAAACGTACAAAAGTTTGGGACCACCTTAAAACTAAACAACAAATACGAAACAACATTATAGACCCCTAAGACGACATAGGTGAAATTACTAATAAAGACCCTAATACCAAAAACAACTTGACTTCGACTTAAAGCAAATACCACCCAACAATGACAGACATATAAAAGACTCAAACTGAATAAAGATAAGAAGTGCTCTTTCAGACTGGTGCTCTGCGTGATGACCCTGGCTGATATGGACCTGCCTCTGAAGTTCTCTTTCTCCCATTTAAACTTTTTAGCATATCCTGTAAAGACACGCTGATACCGGGGAAGAAGCTTCGGGCCCGTATTCCTGCTTCATGAGGAGTGCACTTGGAAAG
>NC_061111.1:4549271-4595445 GCF_002878395.1 Capsicum annuum
CAGACACATAAAAGATTCAAACTGAATAAAGATAAGAAGTGCTCTTTCAGACTGGTGCTCTGCGTGATGACCCTGGCTGATATGGACCTGCCTCTGAAGTTCTCTTTCTCCCATTTAAACTTTTTAGCATATCCTGTAAAGACACGCTGATACCGGGGAAGAAGCTTCGGGCCCGTATTCCTGCTTCATGAGGAGTGCACTTGGAAAGATTATTCTGACACCTTTCTACCGTCTTGAACAAATATGCTAACTGAACTCTCAGTGTTTCCACTTTTGACCCTACACTTTCATCCTGATAGTTGTCAACTATGCATTCTTCCTGTATTCTCCCTCTAAGCTGCGCTGGTAAGGGTTGACTGATACCCCAAGGGATAGATTGAAGCCAAACCCCATATCCTTGAGTGTAGCCCGGATTATCCAAACTTTCATAAGTGTGTCCACACCCAGCTTTGTTGCATGTTTCCAAAACTGCTCATACTTGCTCTCACCTAAGGCGTGGTCCTTGAAGTACTCAGCATCCTTCAGAAGATCCACTGCTGGTGGCACGTCCTGCAGCCTACCCAACTGGCGCATGACCCTAGAAGGACTGTATGGTCTAGTGCAATTGAGCCCTAACATAACTAAAGGGAGCTGCGTCTGACAACCCAACAATACTATCTTTGGGCGAAGCCACAGATAAGTCCACAAAATGTTATCCTTGGTTCTTGACTCAAGAAATTCAATCCAAGCGTCGACTCCCACGGGTAACGAGAATTTATCCAAACGCAACCTGGAGTCCATGGCTTTCACTCGATTGGGAATACAACGATCTAACACGTCTGGTCTAACTAAAGAAGGCGCATGTAAATGCTCCATCACCCATATCTGCAATATCAGGTTACTGCCCTCAAAAGACCTCCTTCCCTCCTTCACTTCAGTTAAAGCCTTATATATTTCTGTTAAGATCATGGGTATGAGAGTGAACCTGCACTTTTGATTAATGCCCTTGTCATTTTGATCCTTATGAAATAGGGCCATCACCACAGATTGCAAATGGGTATTAATACGTCTTTATTCTAGTGGGAACACTAGAGTACCTAACAAAGCCAGGGTGAAGACTTCATGACGCTTTCTCTCCCACTTCTCCTTAGTCACATGAAATTCATCCCAAAAGCAATCAAAACCTTCCGAGGGCCCGAATCTAGCGAACAAAAAATCTAGGGAAACCCACGAATCACTTAAACAACCCAAACAGATACCCTTACTTTTTAAACCACACGACTGCAAAAATCTCACGCCAGTATGATTTCGTGCTCGGATCATATCCTTCTCGATATAGGGCAAATGCAACAAACCGGATATTTCTGCCAAAGTAGGAGTCATTTCACATTCCCAAAACCTGAACACCAAACTACTTGGATCCCAAAAGGTCAACAAAGCCTCTATTAAATCGGGACGAGGGGTAACATGCAGAAGTTCCGTAAGATCACCTAATATTTTAATCAGTTTCTACTGATCAATATAGTTAAACATTTCCCACCATTTGATTAACTTTTTGGGCACCTTGACAACCATCAGAACTCTAGACTTGGTGGACAAATCCATCCTGTAATAACACATAAGACATTATCTCAAAAAAAATTTGACAGGAGTAGAAGATTCCCAACCCTTGGGATTTTTTGACGCAAACATATGTCGATGGGACAGACCACATCCATGACTCCAATTTGCCGAACAGAAGTACTGAGCGAAATTAGTCTACTTGGCAAACAACTCAAGATTACGGGGCGAGAGACCTAGGCTAATACTAAGACAAAGGCCGATACAAAAAATTACCGGACCCACCGAGGATTGCCTACTATTCCAACCCAAGGGAAGGGAATCAGGTATGCGTAGTTCATCCAGATTGGACAATTATTGATTAACTAATAAATTGACCCTAACTTAGGAGACACTACCAAAAACAAACGAAAAAAAAACTTTTGGATTTTCAGCTAAGACTGACACCACCAACTATGAAGGAAAAAAAAATCTTTTTGGTATTTTTTATTTTTTTTTTGACAAATAAGTAGAAAAGGCAAACTTTTTTTTTTCGCTTTTACTGTATTTTGAGAAGATAAATGCAAAACGTAAAAAAAAATCATTTTGAGTTTTTGGATTGTGAAGAACAAAAGCCATAAAGAATTCTAAAATAAACTACGAAATTCCTCTTTTTTTCATTCTTTTCGACTCACTTTTTCTATTTTTTTTTCTTTTTCGTTTTTGCCTACGCACCTTACTCCTAACAATTTTTTTTTAGTCCGTCAAATGACCACGTTACCTTTAAAAATGCAATAGTTAGCACGTAAGGATGCTTTAAAGGGGAGTATCCTACAAAGGGCCAAGTGGGTCCCGCTAGTTCTCCGTATGATACACATAAGCATGACCTAAAGGCTGACCTACGTTGTGGTTCACTAACAAGGCTGTTCGGGGGAGCGTATGGTCGATAGTGACTGCTTTGCTTTCCACCTACTCTATAACACCGACGGCTCCTCCCCTAAAATAAGGGTGACTTAACAAGAGGTTGTGTACAACACGTGTACTACGTACTTGCTGCAGAAAGAAGGTCGGGGGGTGGACTCATGATGCCAGATATAAAGCGGTAACACATAAGATAAATACTATAAACAAAGAGCACAAAAAACACAAAAGTGCAAACAATAACCCAAACAAAATCACAAACAATCTTATACACTCGTAATGCCAAACAAAGCCGATACGACTCCAAAAATAGCTCAAATTCTGAAAACTTGTCATAGGTCCCCAGCAGAGTCGCCACAGCTGTCACACCCCCTTTTTTACGTACTCCACAAAAGATTTAATGTTTTAAGGGTCGAAAGGGTTTTATTATTTAAGTGACAAGAAATGAAAATTTATTTCGAAAAAGGATTATTTACATTTTTTACTCAGAGTCACCACTTGGCATGATCCGGGTTGCCAAGTCACCTTTGGAAAATCCTTTTTGAAACCATTTGACTCTTAAACTAGCTTGCGAACAGAGACTCCGGCTAAGGAATTCTGTTGACCGAGGGGAAGGTGTTAGGCACCCCTCGATCCCGTGGTTCAACTACGGTCGCTTGGTAGAGTGTATCAATTATTTTGGCATTACGAAATGTATAAACCACACAAAATCACGCAAAATAATCAAACAAAACAAAACAATCCAAAATGTAAAGTCCAGTCCAATTATTACAACCCGAAATAAAAAGAGACTGAAAGTAAACCTACGCTAATCCTAAACTGATGCTCTACCCGCCGTCTCGGGCCTTCACCACGAATATCCTCCGGGTACATGACACCTCGGGGCATTCCCCCGTGAATAAATATATACAGATACTTCGGGGCATTCCCCAGCCAAATGATACAAGTGATCCCTAAGCAATATAGCCAAGAACCATTCAATCACACAAATCGAATATTCCATCAATCCACAATCCCTAAATTCGCCTACCCGACCTATATTTCCTATCAAGCTTTTGAGTTAAAATGATTCTATCAAATTCATGCTTAATCCGAATTAAATAAAACGACAACGGTCCAAAATTTAACTGCATTCAACTTTTTAACAACTTTTTATTCCCACCCAAAATTCTTTTCCAAACAAAAATTAACACATGCTTTGATTTTCCAGTCACATCTCATAATTGAAACCAACATCAAACACAACACAAAAACGAAGATTCAAACCAAACACACAACCAATAAATTATCCAAACTCACAACATAAAAAAAACAGCCAAGATAAAGTAAAGATCGGTAGAAGAAATGGACCTCAATGATGATTTTATTCCAAATATCAGCCGATCAAGAGCAAGAAGATGAATCCACGTGCCAAAGAACCTCGAATCGGACCCAAACTCGACCAACAACCTTAATCCTGAACTAAACTCGCAAATCTCGATCAACAAATCAAACGAACGAACGAAAAACTTGAATGGAGGTATGAACTGGTGCTACTGGTCATCGATTTTGGTGACGCCGGAGCTCCAGCAGAACACGTAATCACTAAAATGGATCTCTCCGGCTAAATTTCGCCGGAGAAATCAGAGACGAAGAAGTTTTAGGGGAATTTTGGGACTGTGGCGAATCGATTCTACGATGTAGAGCTTATTCCAGTGAGAAATTCACCGAAAAAACTCCAAACCAGCCAGATTTTCACTGATTCCATCACCCTTTCTCAATATCCGATCACCGTCGACCCTCTCACTATTCTCTCCCTATTTTTTCTCACGCAATCTCTCCCTCTACCTCTCTCAGTTCTCACTCACGCCATTTTTCCTTTCAAACTCTCCGATTCGCTGGGATGGTGAGTACATGTGTGAATTTCCAGTGGGATTTTTGTAGGTTGTAGTGTATTCTGTGAAGATGCAAAAATAGTGATCCCCCAACTCGATCAAACCCCCTCCCAAAAGATAACCGAGCAAACCCCGAAATAGTTCCCACGAAATACGGCAGTTTCTAAGGATCAGCCGCCGATTTCAGGCATTTTCCGACAGGTTTTCAAAACTGATTCAATCGAAGTTACTATTTTCTCGGTGCCGGAGATCCGGTGAGCTCCGACGGTGTCAAGAGACGACGAAAATGATTTAGATTTCGGCGATGGGTAGCCTTCTCCGATGGGATTTGACCGATTCTTACTGTTTCTTCGCCCAAGCCCTCTCAAATCGATCTCTATTTCTCACTATTTACTCTCAATTCTTTTCTTTTCTCTATCGATTCACTCCCTCCTCTCTCTGTTTCTCCCTCTATCATCACCCTACTCGCTATTCGTCTTCATCTCTTCTTGAACTCCACTGTACATGTGTGCGACGGTGAGAGAGTGGTAAGTGTATTTGGTTAGGTGGTTGTGTGTGCTTGTTTTTCGTGTAGCTGTGTGTGTTGCGAGGAAGAAAAAATGGTGCGAGTGCGTATTGTGATGAAGAAGAAGATGAAAAAAAAAATCTATTCCTGTGGTGTATCCTCTGAAGAAGGAAAGAGAAATCTTGATTAGAAAAATGCCCCCCCTGTGTGTATCAATTGTGTGCGTGTATATAGGCTGTGAGGGTGGGTATTGGGGTAGGGTAGGTGGGCTAGGGTATGGGGGCATGGGGTAGTGATGTGTTGTCCAAAATTGATAGGAGTGGTTACTTTTGTTACAAAAGAATAATTGGGGATTAGGTTTGTTAGTGGGTTTGTTATTTTTGTATTTTTATGGGATATAATCATACGGGTGAGGGCACGTGGTAAGACAGGGATAAAAATGTGTAACCTGGGACTTTGGGAGGGACAAAATTAGGTGTCTACAAGCATAATAGGGGTTTAAATTGCTAACTTGTGGTAGCTTAAACTACATTATTCAAAATTCAAACTAAAATATTTCAATAAACTAATCTATCTAATAGAAATTAAAAGGTCAAATTATCTTAAACTTACAACCTATTTTAGTAAAAAAATTATTACAGTAACTAAAATAAAAATAAATTATCACGTAATACACAAAACAACCATTTGACCAACTTTGTTGCCGGCAAAGTGCACATAGAACAAAACTCAGTACAGCCAGGAACTAAGTTGAATTCAGGCCATCTTTTAAATCATGGTCTAAAGATTTCTTTTGAACAAAATTGAATCTAATGAGGAGATGTCAGATCACAATCTAAAATTTTGTAAATTATTTCAAACGTTAAACAATAATTAATGTTTTGTTAGTAATGTCGTGGGATATATGAGTAAATACTAGGCTCGAATCCTATATTTTTATGAAAGATTATTTCTCAAGGGTTATATTTGCATAACTTTTTTTAAATACGATCAAAATCTAAATGATACCCTAAAAAAAGACACATTGTGTATATCAATCTTTTATCATTTAGTTGACTCGTAAGAACTTGTCATTGATAGTAATTACAAGACTTAGACTTGTGCACTCTCACCAGGTCCTCCATACAGAACAAAGAAGGAAGACTTTGAACGAAACCGTAGAGGCTTAAATATAACCTTGTACATATTAGGGTTGTCGACATGTGTGATTGTTTTATGTACTGCAATTGTTTGTCCTCTCACGTTTAATGTTGCAATTTTCTTACAATAAGCATCATAACGTGAGTTTCGAACAGGAAAAAAGCTTGAGCCCATTGGAGGTTCAGCTACATTTTGTGGACTATATGTCACTCCTCCCCAACTAACCGTTGTAGCAAAACCTGCTAGGTCAGTGAAGATCTGTTGCGGCCAAAAGCCAATTTGTCTATAGTCATCTTCCATTAAAAGCCACCAATTTCCATTGACTATATCCTTATTTGACCAAAAAAAAGGTATTAATGTCTATATTTATGTATCTTCCAATATTGTAATCCTTGTACCAACCAGAGTGAAATTATAAATAATAAAAAAGAAGAGAAATATAAGATGTACCCGTTCGATGTACATTGTGTCCTCCCATATTTTCCCTCCACGTTGTGAAATATGACCATCGTATGATACATCAACAGGTATTTCACTATTTACTAGTATAAAGCCAGGACATAGTGTATTAAAGCAATGAATTTCACCTGCCTAGAAATAGAAGAATAATATCAAATACAAGAACCCTTGTAAGTTGAGGAAAGTAAAATGAACTATAAGGCATGTAGTTCTAGTTTTCAAGAAGTCATAGTGGAAATCCTTACAAAATATACATACGATAAGTTTACCTGAAAATGTATGAATAGTCTTGTTTTGGTATCCCCATATAATACTGGATCCACCTAAAGTACAAAATAGTTATATAGATATCATGATAATCGTATAATTTTTATTATGTATGTAATCCTTACGATACCTTCTTCCATATATGAAATAACCAAATTATGATCGAAAAAAAAAATGTTAAACTTACTCTCCAACCAACTTGTATGATATCTGATCCAGTTTCAATTTTTAGTCGACAAGCACTATGCTGTTGATCTTTAACATGAGGATTGTATATACTAGCTATCATCCCGGCTCCCCCAAATCTAATAAATGGATTACTTGGAGTCTGAGCTATTGCTACCTGAATTTAATAAACAAATATTTTCTAGTGACTCAGAAAAGAAATTAAAATTTTGAAAAAATTAATTAGGGAATAAAATTGTACCTTATATCCTTGTGAAGATATGTATCTTCCTTTTTGTTCACTATTATTGTTGTTCTGCATTAGGTGGACATCAATATATGTATACGATGATTGAAAACTAAGCTTGATTAAATTATTCATGAATTATCTTACGGTGTCAAGAGTGTCGAATGTGACACTTTCTGGTGGTGGCATGCGTCTATGTCTTATAAGATCATCCTTTGTAATTCTCTTAATAGGAACAGTTTCAGAAGGGCATCCTCCGTCTTTTGACCGTAGTGTCAATGACTTACTAGAGGTTGAGGCACTTGAATTTTGATTTATCCTTAATAAATTAGCTTTCATCTATTCAATTAAATATTTAATTGTAAGTTAATTGTATCATATCTTTTTAAAATAAAATAAAAATTAAAGTTTAATGAGGGTAAAAATATACTTTAGGATAAAAATTATGGTCCTTCAACAATGGATGATCAAATGCAGGTTGCTTGTAAAAATCTATGCAATCGTATATATCTCCATAACTAGTCTGTGAACAAAAAAAACATCATTAAGAAGTAATTAACCAAGTTATAATAATTCTACATCTTCCTATTCAATATGTACCTTTTAAATATAAAATAATCTCTCAAATACAAATACCTTAATTGTTTTGATTGCTGGCTTGTTCAGAAGTTTTAATTGTTTCTCTAACTTCATGTCTTCAAAACTGGATAGGTTTTTATCTCCTTGTACCCCATTATACCTCAGAAGAAAACATAGGACCAATAAAACATGTTGAACAATTCTTTGATGCATTCTGAATTTATTTATTTATTTGTAAGCTAGCTAGTGTAAGGCCTTTTCGAAAAATTGAACCAACTAAAACAACATGAAAGATCTAGACAATAATTTGATTTACTAAGTGTACGAGATCTTTGCTACTATAAAGAAGACATTATATATATATAGGTGAAGAAAATATTGAATTGTCTACTATTCAAGATATTAAATTAATATATATCTTCTGAATCACAATTAATAGAAAAGACTTTATTCAAATAAATATTGATTGTCCATTTCTAAGTAAATTCAAAGTAACTATCTGAACATAGATTTTATCAGAACTGACGAAATTTTGCAAGGATATTTTTCAGTTACGTGTGCACACAATAAATCGACTTGTTGATTTTGGTAGTTGGATTCGACATTTCAATTACTATAAAACGTATAAATGTATTAGGAGGTGTATATACACCTTTTGTACATTGTTATACATTATATTGAGTAACTTATATTTACTCTACCTTATGTATTCATTATACAATGTATAAGAATAAAGATAGAAAAGTGATATATAATAATGTATGTGATGTATAACTGTGTATAAAGGTGTATATATACACTTTTTTATCCTAATTTTGAAGAAATTATCAATGTCAGTATTTATGTTTCTCTCAATTTATAATTCATAAATACTTGTATATATATTATAAAAATTTAAACAATAAATTAAAGTATTTAAGTACCCTATATATGTACATTGTGTCCTCCTAAAATAATTTTTCATCGTCACTTTATCATCAAAGAAAAAGAACGCTAGGTTAAGAAAGATTAATCTCCCACTAGTCCCATAAATTGCAACGAAGACAAAACAATTAGAAGCCTATAAGAGGAAGCTACATCAAGATTAGAAATTATCATTATTGCAACAGTCTGAACATAGATTTCATACTTTTGGACATTTACAAAAGTTTTTTAGTTGACAATTGCAATCTTTTTTCATCATATCCGGTATCAAATTGATGATAGTGAATGTTCAATTAAAAATGTAAAGTGACTTATTAATCTCAATTAGTTCAGTACAAATGAAAATAGCCAAAAATATAACTGTTTGATGCACATATAGCATACAAGATGCACCTATGACGCATAAGATGCACGTGAAAATCTATTATAACTTTGAAATCTTGGATAGTAAAAAAACATGCACAAAAAGGATTCCACCTTTTTCTCTACTTTCCCAACTATTCCCATGCACCTTTGTATTTTCAGTTAAAGTAGTTACCATTTAATTGTTAAGGTAATTAGGATTAGAAGTGGATAAGAATGGTTTTATCAGTATTAAAGTCAGAGAATTATCTAAATTGTTCACATATCATTTTACATTTTATAAGTATAAAAGGAAGGCAATTATCTAAAAGATTCCCATTTTGATTTATTATTCTTCTTACCACCAACTCTTTTTCAGTATAAAAGGAATGCTCTACTAGTTATTCACATTCATTCTATAATAAACGATTTTACTCCTATACTTCTCTCTGACACTTTTTTTGATCTTTTTTAAAAAGACTTACGTTGGAAAATGGATGAGGTATATAAACTACAGATTAAGGTATATGGTATTATAATTATTGTTATTATTATTTTAGATTTTAATTTAACGTGTCTCTTTTTCTTTTTTTTTCTGATGTGCATTTTTTTTTTCTTTAAAAATAAATTTTCATCATTCTATTGTTGATTGAAAATACTATTTCAACCAGCTTGGGTGACTATTTTAGCCTTAAAACTCCCCAATCAATAACGCTACTAATCAGTGTAGCAGCTATTTTCTCACATCTTATGTATAAACTAATACAAAGATATGGCTGGAGACATCATGGGGCCAACCCGGATCTTGACATCGAATTATCGGTTAGTAATTATTTACTACAACTAATTTCATCTGGTTCTTTCTAAATAATGCAATAACCCCTTCTTTTTTCCTTTTTGCAGGCTTCCTAAGGCGACGATATCACGGGATGGATAATGGGTATACCGGTCAATGTGTGTAAAATATGTAAAATATTATAGTTTGTCTGAATATGGGTGGTTTTGTAAAATAAAAACTAATAAAACATGTGTGTAAAATATTTAAAATATTAGTTTGAATGAAAATGTGTGGTTTTGTATAATAAAAACTAATAAAACATATCGCACGTGTAGTACATAAGATATTAAGTTCAGAACAAATGAAAATAGCCAAGAATAAGCCCAAGAATATAATTGCTTGATGCACATGTAGCGCACAAGATGCACGTGTAGCGCACAAGATGCACGTATGATGCATAAGATACACGTGGAACGCACATAAGATCAAATTTTTATAACTTTAAAATAATTTAAATTTTAATTTACCACAAAAAATGCTCAATTTGTGGAGGTTTGTTTATGAAATTTTTAAGAAACTCCACTAATAATTCATTTTGCGGCATTTTGTTGAAACTCCCACAATATAAATATTTTTTGAAGCGATTTTATAAGGACAGTTACAAAATGGTCACAATTTAGTATAAATTGTGGCGATTATTGACTCCCATAAATTTATTGAATTTGTTATTTTTAGAAATTATATATTTTTTGCATTAATTATTTTACTATACTCAAACTATATGTTATATAATAACTAATTTTTAAAATTAACTCATTATATATACACAAACAAATACACTCTCCTCCGTCTTCATTTTAATACTATTGTAATTATTTTATCATTTAGATATTTGTGTTATTTATTGATGTTATTGCACCATAACACAATAATTTAAATTTTATGACTATTAAATCTAAAAAAAAATAAAATTATATGATTAATTTTGGCTCAAATACACTATACATATTTAGTTATATGATCTTTAAAATTAAACTTAAAAAGTCAAATCAATAGTTGTAGACACCTAATTTTGTCCCTCCCAAGTTCAATTTTATCCGTTTTTAGCTAACCTTACCATGTGCCCTCAACCGTGCAATTATCTTCCCGCAAAAATACAAAAAATAACAAATCCCCAACCAACTTAATCTAAAATATTCTCTCAATAAAAAATTAACAACCCTCCCTATTAAAAATTGACAACACATCACCCACCTTACCATACCCCTACCCACCTACCCTACCCCTAACCCCTCCTAGAGCGACGTTGTTTTTCTCTCTTTTAATATATACACTAAAGGGCAGCTTCCAGGGATGGGACAAAAGAAAATACTCTCAATTAACCATAGCAACATGAGAATAGAGGGGCCCACCATATTCATACCCTAATATACATTTTACACTTATACACCTCACAATTGGGCCCACCATATATATAAGCTATATTCCTTTTCTTCTACACACATACACAAAAGGGATTTTTTTTCATTGATATAGGAAAAACACTCATCTCACAACAATAATACGCGCACACTCATCCTTAGAGACGAAAAACACACATACATATACTCTCTATCTTTGAATCGGATTGACACAAAAACAGAAATTCACACACAGTAGGGAGAGAGCAATAATTCACTAATTGGAGTTCTCATATATGCACGCACCTAAACAAAAAAAAAATAGTGAGAGAGGGAAAGATGGAGAGATCAAGAGAGATCGAGAAAGAGAGGTAAAACACGAGAGAAAACGATCGGAGAAGCTAGATTTCGTTGGCGATTTCACCATCGGAGAACACTGATCCTCTTTGCTGAAAACCCAATTAACCGTCGATGACCTCCACTCCCAAAATCCCAAACCAATGGTCGGACGCCCTACCTACTGCCGTCGTTGTACCGTTTCAGCTGTAAGGACCATCGCCGAATCTAGCAACGACGGCAAAGACCACAGCTGGCTGATTTTAGCGTCGATTCCATTGAGTTTTCACCGAAATATCGTAGCCATCATCGTCAGGCCCCTGTTTCCAGTCAGTTTCCATCAATTTTGAAATCCATCTAGTCTTATTTATTGTTCAATCAGTTGTTCGGGTTCGAATGGTCGGATTAGGAATTTGAGTTGGTGGATTCGCCTGCTGAAGTTCGATTCGAGGTTTCGGTGCGGAATCCATTTCTTTTAATAGAATAATACTCTTTGAAAGCGGCATTGAGGTCCAATTCTTTTTCCTCTTCGTCTTAATTCTTATGTGATTATTGAACGTGATTCGATATGTGAATTGTTGGTGATGTTTAAGTGTTGGATTGGTTAATATTTGTTTATTCTGATTCGTTGTTGGACCCATTACTCATGAATTGTATGATGTAACGATATCTCATTCGAGAAGTAAAACCAGTTATTTAGGGGTTGGAAATTAAAAATTGATAAAAAAGCATTAATTTGTTTGGATTTATTGATATTGTTGTATATAATAATGCCCCGATAGATTGAGTTGCGTAGGAAAATAGTAGGCTTGGGTAGGCAAATTTAGAACTTATGGGTTTTAGTATTTTGGAATGTTTGTGGAATGGTTTGTCTTTCTTGCAATCAGAAAATATATTCATTTAACCGGGGAATGCCCCAAGACACATTGTATTTATTCACCGGAGAATGCCCCGACGTATTATGTTGGCAAAAGACATTCCTAAAGAAGGCTCGAGGCATCGGGTAAAGCATTGGAGCATAGTTTAGGATTAGTGTAGGTTAGAGTAGGTTTATATTTTCGCATTTTTCTATTTTTGGACTGTATAATGGGACTGGACACTATATTTTGGATTTATTTTAATTTTGTTGGTTTGATTGATTATTCTATGTACTTTGTGTGGTTTATACACTCGTAGTGTTAAATTAGCCGATACACTTCACCAAGCGACTGTGGTCGAACCACTGGATCGAGGGGTGCCTAACACCTTTTCTTCGATCAACAGAATTCCTTGGCCAGAATCTCTATTCGCGGATCAGTTTAAAGAGTCAAAAACAGTTTTAAAAAATGATCTTTCAAAGGTGACTTGGCACACTGGATTATGTCAAGTGGCGACTCTGAGTTTTGATTGTTAAAAGTCCTTTTCAAAAAAAGTCTTATCTTTGGTAACCTTAGTAATAAAAATCCTTTTTGAACTTAAAATAAATCTTTTTGGTGTTGAAAAAGGGGTGTGACAACTCTGGTGACTCTGCTGGGGACTTTTTTTTTTTCTTCAGAATTTGAGCTTATTTTGGAGTTATATCAGCTTAGTTTGGAACTATAGGTGTATAGAAATTTTGTTTGTTTGTTTTGTGTTATTGTTTTATCATTGTTGAGTGTCTACGCGCTCTTTGTTTACAGTCTTTTCTTATGTGTTACCGCTTTATATCTGGCATCATGTGCATAACCCGAGTCATTCTTTCTGCAACAAGTCCGTAGTACACGTGTTGTACACGACCTCTAGTTGAGTCACCCTTATTTTAGGAGGGGGAGCCTTCAGTGTTATGGAGTGGGTGGAAAGCTCTCGCAGCCACTATCGACCATACGCGCCCCTGAACAGCCTTGTTAGTAAACCCAGCGTAGGTCAGCCTTTAGGACATGATTATCTGCATCCTATTAAGACCTAGCGGGACCCACATGGTCCTTTGTAGGAGACTCACCTCTAAAGCATCCCTACGTGCTAAATGTTGCATCTCTGAGGGTAACGTGGTCATTTGACAAACCAATTTGGGGAAAGCAGGTGTTAGAAGTAAAGTGTTGAAAAAAAAGAGAAAAAGAAAAATGATTCAAAAAAAAATAGTTTCGTAGTTTTAGAGTTCTCTATGGCTTTTGTTTTCCAAAATTAAAAAAAAAATCAAAAAGATTTTTTTACCTTTCACACTCGTTTGTCCAAAAAGAAAAACATCAAAAAAAATTTCCTTTGTTTCTTTAGCAAATTTTCATAATTCAAAAATTTCAAAAAAAAATTTAAGAGTTTTTATAAAAGAAAATGAAAAAAAATGGTAGAAGTTTTGTACATTTCATATAGCGAAAATGCCAAAAAGATTTTCCTTCATAATTGTTGGTGACAGTTTTAGTTGAAGTGTCTAATTAAAAACCCCAAAAAGATTTTATTCATTTGTCTTTGGTTGTGTCTCTTAAGTTAGGGTCAGTCTGTCAGTTAATCATTAATTGTTCAATCTGGACAACTACGCACCCCTGATTCTTCTCTTTCGGGAGTGACATACGTAGGCAGCCTATTGTGGGTTCGGGGATCTTATTTAAAAAACTTCAAAAAGATTTTCTTCACTCTTTGTTAGAGTAGATGTCATATTCTTCTTTAAAAGAAAACAACAAAAAAGATTTTTCTTTAATAGTTTCAATTTTCATTTTTCATATGAAATTCAAAAATTCAAAACCCAAAAAGATTTTTGTTTAGTAATCATAGGTTTTGTTTTGTATAGGGAGCTTAAACCTAAAAAATGCAAAAAGATTTTCGTCAATTCTTTTGACAATTTGTTATTTTTGAAGTTTTTGAAAAAGAAAAAAAAGGAAAAAGAATTAATTGGCCATTTTGGCAAGACTTTACGAACTACGTACACCTAATTCTCCTCTCTCGGGGGTGAGATTCGTAGGGGCCCTTCTTGGGTTCGGTGGTCTTTTCAAAAGGAAATTAGAAAAAGAGTTTTGAAAAAAGTATTGCATTCTAATGTCTTTGTTATATGTTGTTCAGTTAGTTTAAGATGGTTGGTTTGTGGCATTCTAGCTGGTCCTCTACATCACACCAAATCTAAGGAAGAGTTTGTTGTGTCCAACCAGGATATAGAGAGTGACCTCATGGATCAAATAAAGAGTCTAGAAAATGAGAGTTTAAAGCAAAATATTTTGAGATTAAGGCAACAAATGATGGAAATGCATCGAGCTTGGGTCAGTGGGTTGCCTCCTCCTCCATTCCCTACCGTTGACCCCGCAAATACCTTGAGTTTTCCATCACAATTGCAAGCTCCATGTCCTAATATTGTTGATGCACCACAACATGCCTTAAAATTCATTCCAAGCCAAAAAAATCTAAATACTTCCGCCATTATTTCTCTAGCACCTCAGCTTAAGCCAACTACATTCACAACACCACATGTCGTTTATGATTTTGTTACTCAATCCTCTGCTGAGACATCCATATTAGCTTGCCGCCCAACAGTTTTGCTTTCCCATGCTGCTATTGGACCCATGCTCAATACTCTTGGAGATCATTGTTATACTCTTGAGACTACATTTAAGTTAAATTGGACCGCCAAAATTTCTTGACAAGAAGCCTAGCATGCCTGAAGAGCCAGAGAAAATGGTTGGTAAAATGAAGGGTACAAAAAATGCTATGAAAAGTTCCCTAGGACTAGGGAGTAAAGAAGATGTTTCATACAAAAACAGGGGCATATCTTCAAGTGTTAACCCTCCTCCAAGCCTTGAGATATCAAAATTCGAGGAGCAAGATAGACAGAAGGAATTCATGAAATATTTGGGACAATATTGCAACCAATTAAAGGAAACTGGAGGAGAGAAGAATGGGAAAGATACAAATGTTGTTATAGTTGGAGAACAGGCACAACCAAGAAGACGACGTTGTCGTTGCCGTCAGTCTCAAGCTCAAGTTCATACCCAAACTCTCTATAATCCCTCTCAAAATCCATTATACTCCATTTCCCCACCTCCATATCTAGTATATTGTGCACAACCATATGTTCAACTCTTTTCTTACTCACAATGGCGTGCACCAACTCTTCAGAGTCACCCTCCGACTCCACAAACCTACCAAATCCTTTCTAGGCTCGATTTTGGATTCAAGCCAAATAATGAAATGAGGCAGAAATTGAGGGATAGCTTTACACCAATTGGAAAGTCGTATGCTAGCTTATTTCAGAGATTAGTATAATGGGGCATGATCACTCCTCTCCTTGGGCACACTCTTAATCTTCGTTTAAGAAATTTTGATCCTAATGCACGATGTGCATATCATTCTGATGCTCGGGATCATAGTATTGAAGATTGCCGAGATTTGAAAAGAGAAATTGAAAAGATGATTTAAGATGGATCAATTATGGTGTAGAACATTGACTGTGAGGGAAGCTCTAGTCATGCTGATATGCAAATCAGTGTTTAAGTTGTCAGGTTGAGCAATTGAGAAGTCACCCCTATCCCTACTAGGAAGAGGTTTGGTAGTTTGTTTTGTTTTGTTTTCTATTTTCTAAATTATTTCAGGATTGTAGTTCGGGATCCATCTTATTTTGTCTCTTTGTCGTTTATGTTCAAACCCTTTTCTCTTTTATTTCAACTAAATGAAGTGTCCCTTTCCATTTGTGTTTTAAATATGTGGTTTGTATCGTTACACATCATATTTTATGTTGATTCTAGTGTTATGACATGCCTGGGGAATTTTCAGCTGGATCTTAAAATCCATTTTAAGCATGAACTTTGAATCAGAGGGTTAAAGTTAGAAAAACGTTTGAGAAAATAGGTAGAGTGCTGAGACATTTGATGACAAGTTGAAGTCTTTTCTGAAAATTAAGGCAATTATTTTGAGAATCACATGAATAACTTAGTCATCAATTGAAAGAGATAGCTCAATTTAGTCAAGTAGTGGATTGTGTGATCCTACATCAAAAAGAACAGAAAACCAGCTCCACGAAAGCATGCGTCATTCGATATGAGGAATGTACAACAAAGATAGAGTTTGCTAAAGAAGTAGCGTCGCATAAGATTAGTTAAAGTTAGTACTATAAAAAGTGTCACAAATGATCTTCATCTTTCACTTTCACATTGCATGCTATGTACTAGTATCTTCAAGGATTGATATGACGAAGGAATTTCATTCAGCAATCCAAATATTGTGTCATTCTTTGTTTACCCCATTTGAGTCTTAGTGTTATTTTCTTTCATACCCCTCCTTTGGAATCAAGATAGAGTCAGCAAAGCTCAAAAGAAAAGTGTCAAGCAAAACAATAGAGTCAAAAAAATTTAAAAAAAAAAAAAAAGAAAGAGAAGAAAAAGAAGAAGAACATATGTCCAAAAATAAAGTAAAGAGAAAGTGTCAAGAAAAATAGAGTCACAAAAGTTTCAAAGAGAAAAAGAGTCAATAAAAGAGAAAAGAGATTTGAATCAAGCGAAAGTATAAGCTGCCAGAACTACGCGTGACTTGATTCTCCTATTTTGGGGGTGAGCTACGTAGGCTGCCCTATTCTGGATTCGGTCCAACCAAATAAATTATTTAGAATTGCCCAGTCAAAAGAAACTGGGGCATGAGTTAATCCTCATTGTTTGAGTTGATTCCAAAAGTTGTAAGTCTCACCCCACTTCAAGTGTAGTTTGGGCCCTATGCCATCCTTTCTTTCTAACCTAATCTAAAAGCCACAACCAAAGAAAGACCTTCAGATCAATCTTTGAGAATGTTAAGGCTAACCATGCAATGGATGTGATAACGTATTTTGGGAACTACTTGTCTTCCTCAGTGTAAGGAATTAGGAGAGAAATAAAAATGAAAGAGTCTTATCGATGAAAACCCTCATGGACACTGTAAGACGATGGTGAGTTAAGACAAATAAAAATGAGAGAGTCTTATCGGTGAAAACTCTCACGGGCACCGTAAGATGAGTGTGAGTTGAGAGAAATAAAAATTAGAGAATCTCATTGGTGAAAAAACCTCACGGATACCATAAGGCAATGGTGAGCTGAGAGAAAGAAAATGAGAGAGGCTTGTTGGCGAAAACCCTTCAAGGTGTCACTAGCCGAATGAGGTCTCCGAATGCAATTGACCTAAGGAAGCAACTCAATTTTGAGGTCATTCACTCAATAAAAATTGTTAGAAAGTTTTGGATGAAAAGATCAGGCAGTCTAATCCGATATGTATGTCATAATCATTAGAGTTGACTGTCATTTTCAGATAAACTTTTCTTTCATCTCTTTCAATGGGGACATTTATTGTCATTTTTTTTTCCTCTTTAGTTGTATTTTTATTTTCTAAAGAAAAAAATTGTTGTTATTTTTCTCTTGTATTTGAGTCAAGTTCATGTCAAAATAAGTGAGAAAAGATTTCAAAACTGGCTAGCAACTTCTTCAATTGCACAAAGATAGACAGAAAGGCCAGCGCATGAAAGGGACATGATTGTGAGCCAACAAAAAGGGCATGCAGAAAGTTTGTCAACAGGCAAATCTGAGAACTCATGAAAATACCAGGGTTTAAAGGGTTTATCTGAGAAGCATGGAAAAGAAGAGTATTGTGTTTATTTCAGAGTCACTCTTAATAATATGAGTTTGGATTAATGACGTGATAAAACAGGGGCAAGTGCCAATAATCCAAAACAAAATGAAGGAAATGGACACTAGAGCAGGTGTCGAGATAGCCAAGTGCTGCAAGCCACCACTATGTTTTTAACTGACAAATTTTCTTTGTTGAAACAGGGGCAAATTCGCTTCACTTAATTAAGCTACCATTGGAAAAGCACATCCATAAGAATTTACTTTCTATTCAGGACCCTCCTGAAAAATGGGACTTTACTTTCTGTTCAGGATCCTCCTTAAAAATAGGACTTTACTTTCTGTTTAGGACCCTCCTGAAAAATGAGACTTTACTTTCTGTTCAGGACCCTCCTAAAAAATGGGATTTTACTTTCTGTTCAGGACCCTCCTGAAAAATGAGACTTTACTTTCTGTTCAGGACCCTCCTAGAAAATGGGACTTTACTTTCTGTTCAGGACCCTTCTGAAAAATGGGATTTTACTTTCTGTTTAGGACCCTCCTGAAAAATGGGACTTTACTTTTTGTTCAGGACCTTCCTGAAAAATGAGACTTTACTTTCTGTTCAGGACCCTCCTGAAAAATGGGACTTTACTTTCTGTTCAGGACCCTCCTGGAAAATGGAAATTTACTTTCTGTCTAGGACTCTCCTGGAAAATGAGATTTTACTTTCAGTTCAGGACCCTTCTGGAAAATGGAAATTTACTTTTTATTCAGGACCCTCCTGGAAAATGGGAATTTAATTTCTTTTTAGGACTCTCCTGAAAAATGAGATTTTACGTTCTGTTTAGGACCCTCCTGAAAAATGGGACTTTACTTTCTGTTCAGGACCCTCCTGGAAAATGGGACTTTACTTTCTGTTCAGGACCCTCCTGAAAAATTAGATTTTACTTTCTGTTCAGGGCCCTCCTGAAAAATGGGATTTTACTTTCTGTTCAGGACCCTCCTGAAAAATGGGATTTTACTTTACGTTCAAGACCCTCCTGAAAAATGGATTTTACTTTCTGTTCAGGACCCTCCTGAAAAATGGGATTTTACTATCTGTTCAGGACCCTCCTGAAAAATGGGATTTTACTTTCTGTTCAGGACCTTCTTGAAAAATGAAAATTTATTTAATGTTCAGGACCCTTCTCCAAAATGGGACCATACTTTCAAAACATGAAATCCTTCTTTATCATAATCTTTGTTCGGGATAACTTTTGTTCTAGTTAATTTTGGTTTCAGGAGCCCACCTGAAGAACAGGGTGAATAAATTACAAGTTAGGAGCCCGCCTGAAGAACAAGGTGATGAAATTGAAAGTTAGGAGCTCGCCCTGAGAACAAAGTGAGGAAATTGTAAGTCAGGTGCCCGTCTGATGAATAGGGTGAAGAAGTCGAAAGTCAAGAAACAAGATGGAGCAATTGAAATCCAAGAAACAAGTTGAGAAAATCGCAAATCAGGAGCCCGCCTGAAGAATAGGGTGATGAAACTTAAGTCAGGAGTCCAAAAAAAGCTGCATAGATAGGACTTTTGTAATTCCATTTATGTTTTAACTTGTAATTTTTATTTTTGATGTAATGACAGAGCCGCGGACCAAAATATCGATGGAACCTCACTCGACTCTCCAACTCGGTATAGTCCTTCTTCTTCCTTTGGAGGTACCTATCACTTGATTCCCTTATAACTTGGGTAGGTAGTTTGTCCTATGTGTAGACTTGATTTCCCTGTTTCTTTCTGTTTCATTCTTCTTGAATAATGGTTGGGGCAAAATTTTGTCTCGCTGTCTACTTCCTTGTCTGAAAACACTTCGTGTTTACATTCAAAGGGGGCATGCTGTAGACACATAATTTTGTCCCTCCCAAGTCTAATTTTATCTGTTTTTAGCTCACCTTACCATGTACCCTCAACCGTGCAATTATCTTCCCGTAAAAATACAAAAACTAACAAATCCCTAACCAACTTAATCTAAAATATTCTCTCAATAACAAATTAACAACCCTCCCTATTAAAAATTGACAACACATCACCTATCTTACCATACCCCTACCCACCTACCCTACCCCTAACCCCTCCTAGAGTGACGTTGTTTTTCTCTCTTTTAATATATACACTAAGGGGAAACTTCCAGGGATAGAAAAAAAGAAAACACTCTCAATCAACCATAGCAACATGAGAACAGAGGGGCCCACCATATTCATACCCCAATACACATTTTACACTATACACCTCATAATTACGCAGGCCCATCATATATATGCAAGCTATATTCCTTTTCTTCTACACACATACACAAAAGGGATTTTTTTTTTTGATACAGGAAAGACACTCACCTCACAAAAAAAACACGCTCACACTCATCCTTAGAGACGAAAACCACACATACATATACTCTCCATCTCTGAATCAAATTGACACAAAAATAAAAATTCACGCACAATAGGGAGAGAGCAATAATTCTCTAATTGGAGTTCTCATATACGCACGTACCTAAACATAAAAACAAGCAGTGAGAGAAGGAAAGATGGAGAGATCAAGAGAGATCGAGAAAAAAAGGTAAAAGATGAGAGAAAATGATTGGAGAATCTCGATTTCATTGGCGATTTCACCATCGGAGAACACCGATTTGCTTCACTGAAAACCCAATTAATCGTCGATGACCTCCACTCCCAAAATCCCAAAACCTGTGGTCGGACGCCCTACCTACTACCGTTGTTGTACCGTTCCAGCGGTAAGGACCATCGCCGGATCTGGCAGCGATGGAAAGGCCCACAACCGACTGATTTTAGCGTCGATTCCATTGAGTTTTCACCAAAATATCGTAGCCATCATCGTCGGTCCCCTATTTTCAGTCAGTTTCCATCAATTTTGAAATCCATCCAGTCTTATTTGTTGTTCAATCAGTTGTTCGGGTTCGAATGGTCGGATTAGGAATTTGAGTTGGTAGATTCGCCTGCTAAAGTTCGATTCGAGGTTCTGGTGTGGACTCCATTTTGTTTAATAGAATAATACTCTTTGAAAGTGGTATTGAGGTCCAATTCTTTTTTCTCTTCCTCTTAATTCTTATGTAATTGTTGAACGCGATTCGATATGTGAATTGCTAGTGATGTTTTAGTGTTAGATTGGTTAATATTTGTTTATTCTGATTCGTTGTTGGACCCATTGATCATGAATTGTGTGATGAAATGATATCTCATTCGAGAAGTAAAATCAATTATTTAGGGGTCAGAAATTAAAAATTGATAAAAAAGCATTAATTTGTTTTGATTTATTGATATTGTTGAATATAATAATGCCCTGATAGGTTGAGTTGCGTAGGAAAATAGTAGGCTTGGGTAGAAAAATTTAGAACTTATGGGTTTTAGTGTTTTGGAATGTTTGTGGTATGATTTGTCTTTCTTGCAATCAGAAAATATATTCATTTAGCCGGGGAATGCCCCAAGACACATTGTATTTATTCACCGGGGAACGCCCCAACGTATTATATTGGCAGAAGAGGTTTGTAACGAAGGCCCAAGACATCGAATAAAGCATTGGAGCATAGTTTAGGATTAGTGTAGGTTAGCGTAGGTTTACATTTTCGCATTTTTCTATTTTTGGACTGTATAATGGGACTGGACACTATATTTTGAATTTGTTTTGTTTTTGTTGGTTTGAATGATTGTTCTATGTGCTTTGTGTAGTTTATACATTTGTAGTGTTAAATTAGCCGATACACTTCACCAAGCGACCGTGGTCGAACCACGGGATCGAGGGGTGCCTAACACCTTCCCCTCGATCAACAGAATTCCTTAGCCAAAATCTCTGTTCGTGGATCAGTTTAAAGAGTCAAAAACAGTTTTGAAAAAGGATCTTTCAAAGGTGACTTGACACACTAGATTATGTCAAGTGGCGACTCTGAGTTTTGATTGTTAAAAGTCCTTTTCAAAAAAAGTTTCATCTTTTGTCACCTTAATAATAAAAATCCTTTTCGAACTTAAAATGAATCTTTTTTAGAGTTGAAAAAGGGGTGCGACAGCTCTGGCAACTCTGTTGGGGATTTTTTTTTCATAATTTGAGCTTATTTTGGAGTTATATCGGCTTAGTTTGGCACTATAGGTGTATAGAAATTTTGTTTGTTTGTTTTGTGTTATTGTTTTATCATTGTTGAGTGTCTACGCGCTCTTTGTTTACAGTCTTTCCTTATGTGTTATCGTTTTATATCTGGCATCTTGTGCATAACCCGAGTCATTCTTTCTGCAACAAGTCCGTAGTACACGTGTTGTACACGCCTCTAGTTGAGTCACTCTTATTTTAGGAGGGGGAGCCATCGGTGTTATGGAGTGGGTAGAAAGCTCTCGCAGCCACTATCGACCATATGCGCCCCTGAGCAACCTTGTTAGTAAACCCAACATAGGTCAGCCTTTAGGACATGATTATCTGCATCATATTAAGACCTAACGGGACCCACATGGCTCTTTGTAGGAGACTCACCTCTAAAGTATCCCTACGTGCTAAATGTTGCATCTCTAAGGGTAACGTTATCATTTGACGGACCAATTTGGAAAAAGCAAGTTTTAGAAGTAAAGTGTTGAAAAAAAAAAGAGAAAAAGAAAAATGAGTCAAAAAAAAGAGTTCCGTGGTTTTAGATTTCTCTATGGCTTTTGTTTTCCAAAATTAAAAAAATTTCAAAAAGTTTTTTTTACCTTTTGCACTCATTTGTCCAAAAATAAAAACATCAAAAAGATTTCCTTTTGTTTCTTTAACAAATTTTCATAATTCAAAATTTTCAAAAAAAATTTAACAGTTTTTATAAAAGAAAATGAAAAAAAATGGTAGAAGTTTTGTACATTTCATATAGCGAAAATGCCAAAATGATTTTCCTTCATAATTGTTGGTGACAGTTTTAGTTGAAGTGTCTAATTAAAAACCCCAAAAAGATTTTATTCATTTGTCTTTGGTTATGTTTCTTAAGTTAGGGTCAGTCTGTCAGTTAATCATTAATTGTCCAATCTGGACGAACTACACACCCCTGATTCTCCTCTTTTGGGAGTGAGATACGTAGGCAGCCTATTATGGGTTCGGGGATCTTATTTAAAAAACTTCAAAAAGATTTTCTTTACTCTTTGTTAGAGTAGATGTCATATACTTCTTTAAAAGAAAACTGCAAAAAAGATTTTTCTTTTATAGTTTCAATTTTCATTTTTCATATGAAATTCAAAAATTCAAAACCCAAAAAGATTTTTCTTTGGTAATCATAAGTTTCGTTTTGTATAGGGAGCTTAAACCTAAAAAATGCAAAAAGATTTTCGTCAACTCTTTTGACAATTTGTTATTTTTGAAGTTTCTGAAAAAGAAAAAAAAGAAAAAAGAATTAATTGGCCATTTTGGCAAGACTTTACGAACTACGCACACCTGATTCTCCTCTCTCGGGAGTGAGATTCGTAGACGCCCTTCTTGGGTTCGGTGGTCTTTTCAAAAGGAAATC
The DNA here is from genome assembly GCF_002878395.1 of Capsicum annuum. Lineage (NCBI taxonomy): Eukaryota > Viridiplantae > Streptophyta > Magnoliopsida > Solanales > Solanaceae > Capsicum > Capsicum annuum. The sequence goes on from NC_061111.1 coordinate 4,572,731, forward strand.
AGAAAAAGAGTTTTGAAAAAAGTATTGCATTCTAATGCCTTTGTTATCTGTTGTTCAGTTAATTTAAGGTGGTTGGTTTGTGGCATTCTGGCTGCTCCTTTACATTACACCAAATCCAAGAAAGAGTTTGTTGTGTCCAACCAGGATATAGAGAGTGACCTCATGGATCATATAAAGAGTCTAGAAAATGAGAGTTTAAAGCAAGATATTTTGAGATTAAGGCAACAAATGATGAAAATGCATCGAGCTTGGGTCAGTGGGTTGCCTCCTCCTCCATTCCCTACCGTTGACCCCGCAAATACCTTGAGTTTTCCATCACAATTGCAAGCTCCATGTCCTAATGTTGTTGATGCACCACAACATGCCTTAAAATTCATTCCAAGCCAAAAAATTCTCAATACTTCTGCCACTATTTCTCTATCACCTTAGCTTAAGCCAACTACATTCACAACACCACATGTCGTCGGTGATTTTGTTACTCAATCCTCTGTTGAGACATCCACATTGGTTTGCCGCCCAACAGTTTTGCTTCCCCATGCTGCTATTGGACCCATGCTCAATACTCTTGGAGATCATTGTTATACTCTTGAGACTACATTTAAGTTAATTGGACCGCCAAAATTTCTTGACAACAAGCCTAGCATGCCTGAAGAGCCAGAGAAAATGGTTGGGAAAATGAAGGGTACAAAAAATTCTATGAAAAGTTCCCTAGGACAGGAGAGTAAAGAAGATGTTTCATACAAAAACAGGGACATGTCTTTAAGTGTTAACCCTCCTCCAAGCCTTGAGATATCGAAATTCGAGGAGCAAGATGGACAGAAGAAATTCATGAAACATTTGGGACAATATTGCAACCAATTAAAGGAAACTGGAGGAGAGAAGAATGGGAAAGATACAGTTGTTGTTATAGTTGGAGAACGGGCACAACCAAGAGGCCGACGTTGTTGTTGCCGTCAGTCCCAAGCCCAAGTTCATACCTAAACTCTCTATAATCCTTCTCAAAATCCATTATACTCCATTTCCCCACCTCCATATCTAGTATATTGCGTACAATCATATGTTCAACTCCTTCCTTACTCACAATGGCATGCACCAACTCCTCAGAGTCACCCTCCGACTCCACAAACCTACCAAAGCCCTTCTAGGCCCGATTTTGGATTCAAGGCAAACAATGAAATGAGGCAGAAATCGAGGGATAGCTTAACACCAATTGGAGAGTCGTATGCCAGCTTATTTCAGAGATTAGTACAATGGGGCATGATCACTCCTCTCTTTGGGCACACTTTTAATCTCCGTTCAAAAAATTTTGATCCTAATGCACGATGTGCATATCATTCTGATGCTCGGGATCATAGTATTGAAGATTGCCAAGATTTAAAAAAAGAAATTGAAAAGATGATTTAAGATGGATCAATTATGGTGCAGAACATTAATAGTGAGGGAAGTTCTAGTCATGCTGATATGCAAATCAGTGGCTAAGTTGTCAGGCTGAGCAATTGAGAAGTCACCCCTATCCCTACTAGGAAGAGGTTTGGTATTTCATCTGATTCTTTCTAAATAATGCAATAACCCCTTCTTCTTTCCTTTTTGCAGGCTCCCTAAGGCGACGATGTCACGGGATAGATAATGGGTATATCGGCCAATGTGTGTAAAATATGTAAAATATTATACTTTGTATATGTAAAATATTATAGTTTGTATGAATATGTATGGTTTTGTATAATAAAAACTAATATAACATGAGTGTAAAATATTTAAAATATTAGATTGTATGAAAATGTGTGGTTTTGTATAATAAAAACTAATAAAACATATCGCACGTGTAGCGCACAAGATATTAAGTTCAGAACAAATGAAAATAGTCAAGAATATGCCCACGAATATAACTGCTTGATGCACGTGTAGTTCACAAGATGTGCGTATGATGCATAAGATGCACATGAAACGCACATAAGATCAAATAGTTATAACTTTGAAATAATTTAAATTTTAATTGTTATAATTAGTGAAAAAGCATGGACCAAAAAGGACTCTTACCTTTTTCTCTACATTCCCAACTACTCCATGCACCTTTGTATTTTCAGTTAAAGTAGTTAACATTGTTAAGGTAATTAGGATTAGAAGTGGTTACAAATGGTTTTACCAGTATAAAAGAAAGGGATTTATCTAAAGTTGTTCAAATATCATTTTACATTTATAAGTATAAAAGGAAGACAATTATCTAAAAGGTTCCATTTTGATTTGTTACTCTTCTTATCATCAAATCTTTTTAGTATAAAAGTAACCTATACTAGTTGTTCACATTCATCCTATAATAAAAGATTTTACTCCTATACTTCTCTCTCACACACTTCTTTTGATCTTTTTTTTAAAAAACTTACGTTGAAAAATGAACGCGGCATATAAACTACAGATTAAGGTATATGTATTATAATTATTGTTATTATTATTTTAGATTTTTATTTGACATTTCTCTTCTTTTTTTCTAATGTGCATTTTTTTTTATTTTTGCTTTAAAAATAGATTTTCATCATTCTTTTGTTGATTGAAAATACTATTTCAACCAGCTCGAGTGACTATTTTAACCTTATTGCTTCAAGAAAATAGATTTTCACCATATTGTTGGTGGTTGAAAATACATTTTCAATTAGCTCGAGAGACTTTTTCAGTCTTAAAACTCCTCAATTAATAGCACTACTGATCGTTGTATCTGCTATCTTTACACATCTTTTGTATAAAATAATACAAAGATATGGATGGGAGATCAAGGCGCCAACCCGAATTGTGGCATCGAATTATTGGTGAATTAGTAGCTGAGGTAATTTTATCTTGTTGATAATAGATAAATAGATAGATAAATAATGCCAAGTAGTTTTTTATCTTATGACAAGCAAAAACTTCATCCTATTTCTTTGAATATGGAAAAGTAAATATTTGTCATAGTAGAAAATTAACATAATGTTTCGAACCCACCAGGTCCTCCATAAAATGCCATATGTTGATACTCTCCACCTCTCCAATGTGGTACATCCATAAGACCATAGTGCTTAGGATCACTAACACGTACGTTCGTTTTGTATATGTGTATTGTCTCACCTTTATCATTTAAAACGTTAAGTCTCCTACAATAAGCATCATAATTAGGATCTCCAACAGGAAAACATTTGGAGCCCATTGGAAGTGCAGACACGCCTGGCGGACTATATACTACTCCTCCCCACTCAACATTATTAGCAAAGCCTCCCAACTCGGTGAAAATCCGCGCATGCCAAAAACCAATTTGTCCGTTGGTTTCATCATACAAAAGCCACCAGTTTCCATTTATTAAATCTTTTTTTGAAAAAAAATTATTATATTAGTATTTAGTACCTTTCAAATTCTAATAAAGCACGGATTTACTATTCAAATATAATTAATATCAATTAAAAACTTCAAAAAATAATTCTACAAAAGAAAAAAGATATTCCCGTTCGATGAACATTGTGATCTCCCATGATTTTGTTTCTCCGTGGTGTTGAATATTATCAAAACTAGCATCAACAGGGTAATTAGTATTGACTATGACAAATCCAGGGCATAGCGTATTGAAGCAATACGTATTGCCAGCCTAGAAAATATACGGTATGCATGAACCCTTTGTCCCTTTCCAACTGAGATAATGTACATATACGAAAATCATTAAGGTGTGTATATATATTGGACATACCTGAAAATATGGGTGTCAAACGGGCCGGGCCGGGCCAACCCGAAACCGGCCCTTCTATTTTAACCGGGTTGAGAGTCGGTTTTGGCGCTAGACGGGTCGGGTCGGGCCAAATAGTAAAAAAATTAAAAACCACCCTAAATCGGTCCACTTAACCCAACCCAGTCAAACCCACCATAACTCGGTCAAACCCGGTTAAAAAATTGGTCAAATCCAGTCAAAAATATTAAAAAAAAACTTTCTTTCAATATACATTACATATACCCACCTATATACATTATAAATACGTTAAATAATATATATACACTATATATATTGTATATACTACATTAGAATTTAAAAAATATATACACATATACACAATTAGTCAATTACTCATATATACGCACCATTCAATGTATATATACTACTACTTATAAAATATACTACAATATATATATACATTACAATATATATAGATATACTTATATACTAATTTATAAAACATATACACATGTATACGTTAGATATACACTTCTTTAGAAGATATATACACGTGTATACGCACCATTCAATGTATATATACTACTACTTATAAAATATACTACATTATATATACATTACAACATATATAGATATACTTATATACTAATTTATAAAATATATACACATGTATACGTTAAATATACACTTCTATAGAAGATATCCAATTTATAAAATATATACACATGTATATGTTAAATATACACTTCTATAGAAGATATATACACGTGTATACACACCATTCAATGTACATATACTAATACTTATAAAATATACTACATTATATATATATATTACAATATATATATAGATATACTTATATACTAATTTATAAAACATATACAAATGTATACATTAAATATACACTTCTATAGAAGATATATGCACAAATATACAAAACATATGCTACTTAATATAATAAATTAATAATATTGGGTAGTAAATTAATAATATATTAGAAGTAAGTTTTTAATTTAAAGTAGAAAACTAGAAATTCAATTTAAAATTTTAAATCGTTAAATGAAAAAATATAAAAAGCAAGGACTAAGGAGTGAATGAATTTAGGAAATTTTATTGATTGCAAAATGATCCAAAATTTATAATTTACATGAATGAAAAATCTACAAATTATGCATCATTTTTTCCAACTCATTCATGTTAATATTAACGGGAACTTGCATAGGATAGTCGAAGTCAACGGGGGCAAAACCATGCATTGGACTTGATTCTGCTGAGTTCTCCCGTGAAGTCATAATTTCTTCAAGCTTCAACTCATCGCTCGGCTCCGGTTCCATTCCTTGGTTTCTTCTTTACGCTCTAATCCAATCTCTGAGGAAAGTTAGAACATTCATTGCATTACTTCCCAATGAGTGTCGGTTGTCTCCAAGCTGCTGTTGTCCCTGACTAAAGGCGTTCTCTGATGCAACGGCTGACATTGGAACATTTAAGATATCTTTAGCTAATCTTGAAAGCACAGGATATTGTGTTTCATTACTCCTCTACCAATCCAACGTGTTGATCCGTCGTCTTCGATCCTCTGGTGCCCTCCTAAGATAATATTTCAGCTCTTCCTGATAAGTTGATGTGTAAGTTCTCTTATCAACACTGTTCCAACAATTTAAATCATAAAACGAATCAGAAAAATCACTATGTGCCGGCCTTTTAGAAGATGATGGCTCCTCGGGAGGATGAGGAGCGACAGTTGGAGTGATATTTGTAAGTACGGCTAAATCAAATAAATCAGCATAGTGATTATATAATTTTTCTATGTAATCCTTTGCATCAGCCGTAGCCGTCCACAAATCAGGTTATACTTGTTCAGAATCATGGTTAGTATTTATTTATAAGTTAGTATAAATAAGAGTACTAAAGTGGCACACATTATTATATTTCATGCACGGATTTAGCATAGCACCAACCAAGTAAATAGGGGGAATCGGGAAAAAATATTTTTTAAATTTCGTAAACATGGCGCCAAGAGCTTCTTTATAACCTTCTTTATTTTTATATTCTTTGAGCAAACCAGAAATATCGGCTATATATTCCAAAATATTACAAACAGTAGGATAATAAGCACCGAAAAATTCAACCGTAGCTACATAAAATTTTTCTAAAAACTTAACAAGATCATTAATTACAACCCAATCAGAATTATGTAGCATGCAATCAGCAGAATCAGCAAATGAACCGCAATGTTGGTTAAAAGCTAGTGTAATAGGAATTCTATATTTATAACAAGTTTTTAAAAATTAATACGTAGAATTCCATCTAGTACCAATTTCCTCAGGCATCAAAATCGGTGTAAGTCCATTTTCTTAACATTTAACTTTACATTCTCTAATTCTCGATCTACGATTATTTCCTTGAATAAAACCAACGGCAAGATAAATTTTTTCAATATAAAGCTCAAAAAACTCAAGACCATCTTTTACAATTAAATTATATATATGACATGCACACTTAATATGAAAAATTTCAGGCCAGGGCGGAGATAGCGTAGATTTTATTTTTGTTATAGCAGTCTTGTTGTTAGAAGCATTATCAAAAGCAATACATAAAATTTTATTTTCGATACCATAATATCCGGCAATTTTAACAATAGAATCAGCAATAAATTGTCCAGTATGTTTACGATCTTTATCATATAAAAAAGCAAGCATACGTTTTTGCATCACGAAATTACTATCCATCCAATGACAAGTAACGGTTAAATAATCATTTTTATTTACAGCATGGCCAAGATCAGAAGTTAGGGACAATCTACATTGAATATTTTTTAACAATGTTGATAAATAAAAATAATATTGTGAATGGAGTCTAAAAATATCAGACCGACAAGTAGTTCTAGGAATACCGTTAAACATAGGATTATAAATTGCTTGTATATAACGAATAAAGGCATCAGAAGAAGGAAAACTAAAAGGCAAACAACCCACAGCTACCATTTTAGCTATTTCTTTCCGGTCCCTCAATTTATTATACTTCTTCGCTACGTAATCGGTTGTTGGGTCCATTCTAGCTTGCGCTGGCCCACCAACATCCCCACCACCTTGTGCAATATTTAACTCTCTTTTGTGATCTTCAGCTATATGTCTCATTAACGTACCCATACCCCCTTACTTGTCTCTACTTCTATGCTTATATATTTGTTGACAAATATTGCATTGCACCTCAATATCTGATATACGTTCAAAAAATTGCCATGCAACACTAGTTTTTTACAAGGTCTTGGGGCACTGGGAGGACGGGGAGGGAGATTAACCGATTCAGATCTAACGTTAGCATCTGCTACTGTGGGTGTCTCAGCAATATTTTCATTATCTTCGTCTAAATTAACCGCATCTACTTCATTTTCTTCTTCTATACCGTAATTTTCCTGAACTTCTACATAATCCATATCGTGAGCACCTACACCTATTTCTTCCTCAAAAGGTGTACCAAGCGGTACCGGATGCGAAGACACACGGGTATATCTACTACTTGAACTACCTCTACTGCTAGTAATTAGCTTTTTACTACCACTACCGCTTCCGGGACAAAAAATTTTAACACCTTTAGTAGCGAGGTTTCTTAATTTATCCATAATATAAATTAAATTAAACTAAAAATATTCAAAATACACAAATATAATAAAATTAAATATTAAACAGTTAATACAAAAAATAAAAATTAAACGTAAGAGATGGAATGACAATACCAAATTTTGAAAGTATCCGAAGATTGCGACTTTAGAAACTTTCGCTCGTACTTTGTAAACTAAAAATTAAAAAATTAAAGTGAACACTTTAAGAAACTAAATATATTGAATATTTGAGAATTGAGAATTGAGATTTGAGAGAGTGAAAAATTGTGTGAAAAATGATTTGAAGTTGTAGGGTATTTATAGAATTTTTTTTGGGATTAAAAAATATTTTTTAAACTTAATTTTTTTTATTTTAATAAATGGACCCAAACTAGCTGTTTGGACCCAAAATCGGCTATATAGCCGTTGGGACAACGGCTAATTTGGCCCAAAATCCCTTTTTTAAAAAAAAATAAATAAAAAGGTATTCAGGCCGGACCGGGCCGGTTAACCAGCAGACCTGGGCCGGGCTTGGTCCGGGCCGGGTTAACCGAGCTCATTTTAAAAAAATAACCGGCTCGGGACCCGAAACTCTAAAGCCCTAGGACTTATCGGACCGATCAAACTGGGCCGTGTCGGGCCGGGTCGAGCCGGCCCACTTGACACCCTTACCTGAAAATGTATAAATGATCTAGTCTTAGTATCCCCATATAGTGTTGGATCCACCTGAAAACATAAATCAGAGTTCTCAAGATTGAATTGCAAGTAAAAAAAGAAATTAAATTACTAATAATGGTTAAACTTACTCTCCAACTAACTTGTAAAATGTCTGATCCTTTCTGAATTTTCAATCGACATGCAGAATGTGGTTGATTTTCAAATATACGAGGATTCCATAAACTAGTTGACATTCTAACTCCAGCTAACTTATTATTTGGATTATGTGGAACTTGAACTATTGCAAGCTGAATAAAAATAGAAAATTTTTGTTAACTTATTATAGTTTTTATTGGAATAAGCTATATATTTGTAGAAAATCTTTTTCTTCTTCTTCTTCTTTTTTTTTTTTTTTTTTGTATTTTTGGTACAAAAACTTTGTGGCCTAGGATAAATTGGAAAAATGAATGTCCAAGTGAGAATTTAATCTTCACATATCGTAAAACAAATGAACCAGTCAATCAAAAGTCAATGTCAATTCTCAAAATTCCAAAAATCTCCTCTTTTTAATTTTTAACAATTTATATTTTTTTCCATGCCCAAAATTGCAAATCAAAGACCATTGAAGAACAATTCTTGATGTTGCTAAGTAATTAAATATTGATATTTATGTACCTTGTATCCCTTCGAGGATAATATGTGACTTGTTTTTCGCTCGCTATCATTGTTAATCTGTGTAGAAATAATAAAAATATATGAATGGTCAGTTATTTTCTCTTTTTTATATGTATAGAAAAGAAGAATTGTTTAGGATAAGAAATGATTTGAGGGTAACATCAACTTACATTAGTCAATGGGGATTCAAATACGATACCTTCTGGTGGCGGAATATGTTTTTGTCGGATAAGATCATCTTTGGTTATTCTTTTAATGGAAACAGTTCTGAAAGGACAACCGTTATCCTTTGACCATATGTTCGAAGACTTATTAACTAATGTCGTATCTGAATTTTGCATTGTCCTAATTAAAGTAGGTTTCATCTGTCCATGAATAATTTAAATTAGATGCATCAACAATTCTAATTATTATTTGAAAAAAAAAATGAAAGTAAAATGAGAAGAGTAGAGACATGCCTTGTGATGAAAATTGTGGTTCTTTAACAATGGATGATCAAATGCAGCTCGTTTATAGAAATCTATACAGTCGTATGTATCTCCAGATTTGGTCTGCAAACAAAAGTTCATAAGAAAAGTACTTTATTTCTATATAAAATGAAGTTAGCAACAACGTAAAAATTACAGCGACATACAAAAACCATATGTGTCAAATGCATTATCAATTTATATATATATATATATATAGAAGAAACAAATTTAAAAAGTTTAGTGTGGTTGTTTTAAATTTCCATGTACAAAAATTTGGAATGGGAGAGTATTTTCTTTTTCCCACAAAAGTATGAAAAAGAATATAATGATTTTAAGTAAAAATATATATACCTTAATTGTCTTGATTGCTGGCTTGTTCAAAAGTGTAAGTTGTTTCTCCAACTCTAAATCCTCTAGTTTGGTTAACTTTATTTTTCCTTGAACTCCGTCATAACTCAAAATAAAATATAACACCAGCAGAGTTTGTCGAATATTTTTTTGTCGAATCAACATAGTCTGCAACCATTAAATTAAATAAAAAAATAATTCTACATGTACTTATTATCTATATATACCCAAAAAAAAAAAAAAAAAAACTACTAGTATTTAAAGAACAAAAATGATTAATTGAACTTACTTGATTTACAAGATGTATGAGGATTGAAGTTTTTGATCACTTAAACAAATTTCCCACTGTGAAAATATGCTATAGAGGAGTTCTCAAATGGGATCATACATTATTATTATTTAATGAAACATTGACTATTTTTTTCTACGTGTAATCTAAAAATAATCTGATCATAATTACAATTTACTAGTAAATCGAATCAAGACAAATTAAAGGCTAACAGAAATGCCCGTGTTGAACTAAATTTGAACGGGTCAAAATATGCTAAAATCCCTATTATGTTCATGTAATATATTTAGATTTTAAAAAAAAAAGGTTCTTTTCATAAATATTTTAAGAAGATTTCTAAAATTCAATTTACCCTATATATATCCCACAGAGTAGGTTAAGCTAAGTCAACTTGTTCAACATCTAATTAGGTCAAAGATGAGTGAAATAACATATCAGAACTCAAATAGTTCAACATGACTCAATTTTAAATTTTGCTTTTAAAAAAAAAAAAATTCAAAAAAAAAAAAAAGAATACACGCTTATGTACTTTTTGCTTCTCTACCTCATTTGAGGCGGTGAATATATATCGAATATATAGTTGTTATTATAAGTTTATGTATTTTTTATAAATTATTATCGGTCTTAATTTAATTTCTTTCGAATTACATAACTCCAATATCAAAAATGAATGTTCATACGTTTGAATTTAAGTTGCATTTTGACTCATCTGGTTGCAATATTTTCAACTCATTTTGACCAACTCTGTGTTATTTCAAATTCATCCCTTTATATAAAAACCAATTTAAATCTCATTGATCCACCTCTCTATACAACATCAGCTCACAAACACACAACAAATCAAGTAAGTACCTTAACGTGAGTATAGATTGTTGATTAATTATTGTCCCTTGGTTATGCCTATAAAAACAAATAATTTCATGAATTCAGGAAATGCTAATATATCGAGGTATTATTCAACAAACATTGCTGATATTATATTTTCTTCTACCTCTTATCTTTTTTTTTTTTTTCCTTTTCCAACGTTTTAATATGTCAAATATTTTAATTATAGTCAATATCGAGCATAATATATAATCATGTATTATGATTTTAAGAAAATGGTGATTAGAAAAATGTTTGTCTTTGATAAATGAAGTATATAGTTGACATCTTAGAGTCATTCTTTCTATGAAACAATTAAATTACCAATGAAAATTTTCAATTAGACTTACTCTCCAATCAACTTGTAAGATATTCGATCCTCTTTGAATTTTTAGTCCACAAGCACTGTGTCGTTTGCCTTCTACATGAGGATTATGCAAACTAGCTAGCTAGCTGCCATTCCAGCTCCTGAAAACTTCGTGTTTCGATTTTTTGGAATTTAAACTATTGCACGCGGAATATAAATATAATCGTTTTTATTAACTTTACATATTATCCAAATTATATTCTTCCGGAATACAACATTATCTATTTGATATTTTGAAGGAAAAAAAACTCCAAATTGTAAATTTAAGAGTAAAGCATCTTGTCACACCCCTTTTTCATTCTCCAAAAGATTGTATTTTAAGTTTCGAAAGGATTTTTATTATTCAAGTGACAAAATGAAGATTGGTTTTGAAAAGGATTATTTACATTCAAGACTCAGAGTCGCCACTTAGCATAAATCGGGTGTACCAAGTCACGTATGGACATCCTTTTTCAAAACGGTTTTGACTCTATAAAACTGATTTGCGAACAGAGATTCCGACTAAGGAATTCTGTTGATCGAGGGGAAGGTGTTAGGCACCCCTTAATCCCGTGGTTAGACCACGATCGCTTGGTGGAATCGGCTAATTTGACACTACGAATGTATAAACCACACAAAACACGTAAAACAATCAATCAAGCAAAACAAAACAAAACAATCAAAAATTTAGTGTTCAGTCCAATTATACAGTCCCGAAATAAAAAGATACGGAAATATAAACCTACTCTATTCTAGGATAATCTTAACTACGCTCCATTGCTTTGTCCACGCGACATTCCGGGCCTTGATCACGGACGTCCTCCGAGTACAAAATACTTCGGGGCATTCCCCGGACAAAATAATACAAGTACTTCGGGGCATTCCCCGGCCAAATAGTACCATTGAGTCAAGCATGATAAACTAGAAAATATTCAACCAACATTCCATATTCAAACATTTAACGAAAATTCTTATTCATAGGAATTTTGCCTACCCGAACCTATATCGTCTATTCATTTCAACATATCATGATACTTCACATCAACGACAATAATAATGAATCAAAAACAACTAATTTATATTCATCTGTTATCATATCACGATCCCAATCCTGAATCTGTCTTTAACCGAAGGTCAATAATTTCTTTAGTTCAAATCACTACTCAAAGTCCAAAATCAACACCGTACATATCCACTCAACGAGGCTTCAAACATTAAGAACATAATCATTCATACCTCACAATACAATTAATACTACTTAAAGATTCAAAACCACATCACCAAAGATCACATCATAGCCACATTAAAAAAATAATAAAGAGAGAGAGTTAAGGAATGGACCTTCGAATAATTGATTACGATGATAATAATGTTTAGGAAAATCAACTCCAAGAGCCCAAATATAGAATCTCACAACGACGAAATCTAAACTCAGTATGGAGAAACAGACAACACAGAAATCGACCACGACTGGCCTGATTGAAACAAACAACAGCTAAATCCCAGGACAATACGAATGAACGGAGGTCCGGAATAGAAATCGCGTCAAAACTCCAAAAAAAACTTGAATGTGAAGTTAAAAAACAACAACTCAAACGGACTGATTCTGACCAGAAACTCAAATAAAATGAAGAGATTTTCACGATATTTCAGAAATCGAAACAGAATATGGACCTGTGATATCTGTGATGTCAAAAAATGACAAGATTTTGAAAAGGAAAACGAGCAGATGATGATGGTCCCTTTTTGCTCTGTTCTGTACCCGTGAAGAATAAAGAAACCAAAAATGAAGAAGAAAGAAACAAAAAATAATGAAGTCCTTCCTTTCTCTCTGATCGTGCCTCCTTCTCTCTCTTACTATGCCATTTTTGTGTTTATAGAACTCTCCCGTATCATTCCATCAGTGTTGATCTATGTGTTTTGTGAGAGTGCATGAGTGTGTGCCAGATTTGCGTTTAGAAGAGATGATGGATTTTGTGTGTATAGAGTCTCCGGTGAGGATGAGTGTATTTCTGTGAATTGAGTGTGTTTATATGTGTGAATGGCATGTGATTGTAATAGAAAAATGGTGAGAGCAAGGAAAGGAAAAAAATGGAGGTGTGTATGGTGGTTTTCATCAAGAAGAGAAGAAAATTTTTCTCTCTCCGATCTGTGTGTGCCCGTTAAATCTATCTGGAGAAGATGATCTTCCTCCCTTTCTTTCCCTCTCCGTATGTATATATGGAAATTTAGAGCCCTCTTTCCCTTGTGAATCACGTGGGTCCCCTCCTTTTATGATGATAAAATGGGTCCCTTCCCCTTTCCTGGGAGGCTCCTCTTTTGTTTTATGTGTGATATATGCCTTTGAATTGGAAAACAAAAATGAACCTTTAAGTGGGCCTCATCCGTTGTTGATATGTTCCTTCTCCTTTTTTACTATGGTGTAAAAAAAATGTATAAAGGACTAAAGATAGGATATGGGCTAGGGGGTCATGTGGGGGGCAGGGTAGGTGAGGTTAGGTGTATGGGGTAGGTGAGGGTGGTTAAGTGAGAGGTGAGGTGTTGTTTTTTAATTGGAGGGTTGAGGGTTAGGTGTTTTTTTTTTATTGGGTGAGTTGTTGGAATGTTTAAGATAAAGACAAAATTGGTTAGGATTTGTTAGTTGGATAAAAACAAAAATAAATAAATAAATAAATAAAAGATAAAGTGGTTATTTATTTGTTTTTCTTATGAAAAAATTATAAAATGGGGTTAAATTGTGTGATAATGGAATAAGAAATATTTTTGACGGGATCAAAATTACGTGTCTACACATCTAGTACTCCTGAACTATGATCAAATTTCCTACAACACACTCCAACTTCACAGGAGTCCTATTACCCTCCTGAATTTAATTTTAGCGTATTTTTGTCACTCTTTTTAGTTGATGTGGCACCTCTTTAGCTGATGTGGACCTCATTTTTATGCAAGAAAGGTGTCATGTCAGCACAAAAGGGCGACAAAAATATGCTAAAATTGAGTTCAGGAGGTAATAGGATCCATGTGAAGTTGGAGTGTATCATAGCAACTTTGACCATAATTCGAGGGGATACTGAATGTTTATTTCTAAATTGAGTTCAAGTCCAATTAAATGAAAAATATTAGAAAAACATTCAGAGAAAATGAAAAACGTAAACATGATAATATTTTCATGGCTATAATGTACCTGATATCCTGATATGTAGCTTCCTTTTTGCTCACTATTGTTGTTTCTCTACATTAGATGTACTGCAATATGTGGCATGTTTAGGTATGAATTATTCAAGTAAAAGCATTAAATTTTTCATAAATTATAGCGTTAAGCCAATAAACTCATTTTCGTAGAAGTTGAAATTTTTTGGCCGTGACATATGTTTGTATCTTATAAGATCATCCTTCATAATTCTCCTGATTGAAACAGTTCTAGAAGGACAACCTTCATCGTTTAACCATATGGTTGATGACCTACTAGTTGTTAAGGCTTCTGAATTTTGCTTTATCCTTAATAAAGTAGGTTTTATCTGTTTAACCAAATGTTTAATTGTAAAAATAAATTAAAAGTAAAAGGAGAGTACAGGTATATATGCCTAAGGATGAAAATAATGACCCTTTGACAGCGGGTGATCGAACGTGTGTTGTCTGTAAAAATCTACACAACTGTATGTATCTCCACGTTTTGTCTGTGAACCAAAAAAGTCATAAATAATTTTGAAGTTGCAATAATTTATTTTTTTTAAAAAAAATAGGAGATAGAACATAAGGTTTATTTACCATAAAAACCTTGTGAAAATAATAGTCTCGTGAGACTTACAAATACTATGAACCAAAAACAAATATTTTAATTATTTTGATTGCTCTAATTAACATAATGTGAGATCTCTAAACACTAATCTTGATATACTAGGTGTATAAAAAATTTGCTACTATGAGGAAGATGTTTATAGAGGCACATAAGAGACTAAAATAACTACTACTATACAAAGATATGGATTTTTTTGAATTATAGACAACAAAATCTACAAAAAAAAAATAAAAAAAAAATAGAGATAATACCCAATTATCCTCCTGAACTATATCCAAAAAGTCTATGACACACTTCAACTTAAAAGGGGTCCTATTACCCCCTGAACTATTTAAAAGTGCAATTTTGACACCCTTAGTGCCTACATGGCACATACGTGGCACAACATACTGAAGTGTCCACGTAGGCACACATGTGTGCCACGTATGTGCCACATAGGCACTAAGGGTGTTAAAATTACGCTTTTATTTAGTTTAGGGTTAATAGGGATCCCTTTAAGTTGAGGTGTGTCATAACCTTTTTGGTATTGTTCAGGGGGTAATTGAGTATTTTCTCAAAAAAATATATATATTTAATAAATGTCGATTACTCATTTTCTTAGTAATACCCAAAATAATAATCTGAACATAGATTTCATAGGAATGTAACTGAATTTACGAAGGTTTTTTAATTGATGATGATTGTAAATGTTCGTTTGAAAATGTAGAGCGACTTGTTACTGTTGTAATATAGGAGAATGTGCAAAATATTTTGATGATTGATAAAATGAACCTGATTCACTATTTATTTTATTCCAAGTATTATATATGAATAAAAAAGAAATACCTTAATTATTTTGATTGTTGGTTTGTTCAATAATTTTAGTTGTTTTTCTAATTTCAATTCCTACAATTTAGATAGTTTTTTTTTTTCTGCGTGTACCCCATTATAACTTAAAAGAAAATATAACATCAATAAAGTTAGTCGAACAATTATTTGATGCATCCTGAATTCATTCATCATTTTATAAGCATGAATGTAAGACCTTTTAGCAAAAATCAAAAACATGAAAGCTCTAAACACGGAACTTGATTTATTAGGAGTATGTAAACTTTGCTACTAAGAGAAAGGTGTTACATAAGGACAAGATATAAGAGAAAGGTGTTACATAAGGACAAGATATAGAAGAGATTAAAGTTACTATCTATTAAATTATATAAAAAAATATATTAAATTAATGTAATTCTGATCTGAAGCATGTGGTCAACAAAATTTCTTAAAATTATCTTTATTTAATAAATTTTAATTGCTCATTTAAAGTAGAATTCAAAATAACAGTTTGAGCATAGATTTCACTAGAACATTGTCAAATTAGTGTTCTTTCACACCTCTATATAACATCTTCCTCGTAGTAGCAAAGTATCATACACCTAAAAAAAATAAAAACAAGTTCACTCTTTTAGAGCTGTAGACACGTGATTTCGTCCTCTTAAAGTTTGATTTTTATTCACTTTTACCCATTTTTATTTTATCCTATCGTGTACCCTCATCCATGTTATTATACCCTCACAAAATACAAAAAATAACAAACTCCCTAACAAATTCTATCCTATCCTAACCCCAACATCTTATCCTAACAACCCATCCAATCAAAATAAACCACATCACACCATACCCCACCCCTACCTCACCACTAACCTAACCCTACCTCACTACCCCACCCTCACCTCACAGAATATATTCACTACACCTCACAGAAAAAAAGGGGGGGGGGGGACCCAAAAAATACACCAACACTCTGATTATCCATCTTCTCTTCACGACCTTCATCCATACACAATACAAACCTTAAGAACACACTGATTATTCATCCACGCAGAACTCATCCTCACCAAATACACTCACCACTCTCTCACCATCGCAGACACGCACAGAGATATTAAGAGGGAGAGAAGAGAAATTAAGAGAGACGAGAGAGATCGACGAGAGAGTGACAGAGAGCTGCGAGAGAGTGACAGAAAGCTATGAGAGAGGGAGAGATCTGCGATTGAAATCAAAAGAGAACAATGGCGAAACAGTTTTCGGCGAATGAGAGCTTGAGGAACACGAGTCCGGTGGTTTGATTACTGTTCCGGCGACAGGCTCGCTGGAATCTGGTCTGCTTTCATGGTTGTCATCATTGTCTGAGTTCGCCGGAGTTCCGGCGACGCAAAACAACGACCCCAACCTCATGTCGATCCGAATCTAAGTAGATAATCATTTCTTTTCCCCGATTTTCTGTTAAAACCCGCCGGAATCCATTGTTGTTTGACGAATTCAAACACTGCTGACTCGAATATTGGTCTTTGCCATCTAAAAACAAGAACCAACAGCCAATTTCTAGTCGAATTGGCCTGTTGAGTTGTTTTCCTACAAAATCTCATTCGGGTTTGGTTGTTTGGCGCAATTTCTGTTTGGGTTCATCTGTTTTCGTACTGATTTTGGGGATTTAGCTTCTGTCCCGATCGGTTTGTCATTCTCCATCTTTGGGTTTCAAATTTCTCGATACCGAGTTTGGTTCGTCACTGTTGAGGGTCTATTCGAAGTCCCAAAGTCCGAATTTTTCTAAATATTATTATCAATGGAGTCAATCTTTCGAAGGGGGTTTTTATTGAGTTGGAAAGTTCATAGTCGAGGTTCGAATTAAGGCTCTTCGGTGCGCGGATTCCGTCTTTTGATTGACTGATATTTGGAATAAAGTCGTCATCGAGGTCTAATTCTACTCTTTACCTCTTTTGTTTTATTGTTGATGGTATCCGATGCATTGATTCTAATATTGTGTGTTGGTTGATTTGTGATGATGTGAATTGTTGTTGTTCTGGTTTGGTATTTGATTCCCTTGATTGTGGATTGATTATGGATTATGTGATGAAATGATATCTCGTTTGGAGAATTAAAATTGATTGTTTGGGGCGGAATTAAAATTGATAAAAGTGAATACGTATTTGTTTTAATTCATTATTAGCGGTTTAATTTGGAATAAGCATGAATTTTGTTGAAATAGATAGGCAAATGTAGGTTCGGGTAGGCAAAATTTAGAAATAAGTGTTTCGTTGGATGTTTGAATGAGGAGTATGTGTTGAATGTTTTCTACTTTATCGCATTCGATTCAAATGTATTCATTTAGCTGGGGAATGCCCCGAGGTCTTCTGTACTTATTCACCGAGGAATGCCCCGACATATCATGTTGGCGGAAAATGATCGTGATGAAGGCCTGCGGTATCGGGTAAGGCATTGGAGCTTAGTCTAGATTTAGTTTAGAATAGAATTTATATTTTTGTATTTTCTATTTTTAGACTGTATAATTGGACTGGAATTTACATTTTGGATTGTTTTGTTTTGTTTATTGTTTGATTATTTTGCGTGCTTTTGTGTGATTTATACATTTCTTAGTGTCAAAAAATAGTCGATACACTCTACCAAGTGATCGTGGTTGAACCACGGGATCGAGGGGTACCTAACACCTTCCCCTCGGTTAACAGAATTCCTTAGCCGGAATCTCTGCTCACAAACCAGTTTAAAGAGTCAAATGGTTTTGAAAAGAATTTTCCAATGGTGACTTGGCACACCAGATTATGCCAAGTGGCGACTCTGAATAAAAAATGTTAATAATCCATATAAAAAATGTACTTGAAAACTTCAAGTATATGGAATTCGGTATTGCCAAGACTCCATTGGATGTGAGCTTTGCACTTCAAAAGAATGAAGGTGAAAGTGACTTACAATTAGAGTACGCAAGAGTATTGGGATGTTTAATGTATATAATGAATTGTACACGATCAGACATAGCATGCACTATTAGTAAGTTTAGTCGGTACACAAGTAATCCCAACAAAACTCATTGGATGGCAATGAAAAGAGTTTTGGGGTACCTAAAATACACTCAAGACTATGTCTTAGATTATAATAAATATCCTATAGTGATGCAAATTGGATCACCGGATCGAACGAAGTAAAATCGACAAGTGGATATGTATTTACTATTGGTGGAGGAGCAGTCTCTTGAAAATCATCCAAACAGACTTGTATTGCTTGCTCTACAATGGAATATGAATTTATCTCATTGGATAAAGCCAGTGAAGAAGCAGAATGACTCCAAAATTTCTTGAAAGATATTCCTTATTGTCCCAAACTAGTGACACCAATATGTATACACTGTGATAGCCAAGCGACAATAGGTAGGGTAGGGAGCATAATGTATAATGGTAAATCTCTTCACATAAGACAGAGACATAATACCGTTATAGAACTTCTCTCTAGTGGAATTATCACTGTTGACTATGTTAAGTCAAAGAATAATGTGTTGGATCCACTTACAAAAGGCCTATCTAGAGAAGGAGTGGAAAGGACATCCAGGGGAATGGGTTTAAGGCCTAGGATAAGTCAGCATGACGGTAACTCTACCTAGCAGACTGGAGATCCCAAGAGCTAGGTTCAAGGAGATCAAACAAAGTTGTGTCTGACAGGTTCAACATTGTCAATTACCCAACCCATTCTCAAGGTGTAGACAATGTATAGTAAATAAGGATAAGACTGAAGGTGAAAAGTCTTTTAATGATTATCTAAATTTGGCAGATTTGACCAAATAGTTTAATCTATGGGGTTGAAAGTTTAGAAATCACCTATGTGAGGGCGAAGTGGAAGCCGCTTCAAGGAGAATGTTAGTAAAGGCCTATTCTCTAAGATCTCATGAATTCGGGACGTGTTCATGGCTAAAAAGAACAAAACCGTGAGAACCATACATGATAAAAGGCTGGTTGTGTGACATGTGTTGTCTAGGTGTACATTAAAGCTTGACGGTTCAAAGATATAAAATCTATCGATTGACCAAGTGCATCCAATGCATGTTCACTACGGAAAGTTCAAAGGGAAACCCACTTATCTAGATGCAATAAGTCTTTGCTTGATAATCACATACCTGTCCGTAAAATTTTACGAAAAAATAGCTATTCCCCATTCATGTAGGGGATTGTTGGGTTCAATATATATGAAAAAGGTGTGAATGAAAAATGAAGGGACACAACCTTTGAGGAAAAGACATATTATTTTGGAAAAGGAATGACTATTAAGATAGTTGTGTCTGTTCAGAAAAAGACACAATATTTTGAATGAACAGACATGACTCTTTCAAAGGATACACCTTTTCAGATGAACCATTGCCACCTTTGGGAAGGGGCACTTGATGGCTATATAAACCTGCATTTATCCACAGGTTTAGGTATGAAAAATTTTCTGAATATACAAACTCTTCTTGTCTTCAAAACATTTCGTGTGATCAATTAAATCGTTGAGTGAGTTCGAAGAGATTCCAATTGTTTGAGGTACCGCTACAATTGGTTTGTTTGGTCATTTTATCCTGGGAGAAATATTCCACAACCTCGGGTACTCGAGGGAAATTATTTTCTTAAGGACACTCCGTGAATTTGAAGGACTTGTCCATTTCTGTTTCATCTTAATTTTTGAAAAAAATAAAACACACTTCGTTGAAAGATTATTCTGATCTTGTGTTGAGGGTGTTGTTGTACTTCATTGTGTTCTTGTTTTAAACTTGAACTAGTGTTAAAATAGTATTGCGAAAATATAGATTGTGTGTACCCGATAAACTACATTTTCGACGAGAATCTCGCCGGAAAAGCTGCTTAGCCTTTTCCCGATCTCTCACTGTGTTTCCTTTCCTCTACTTTTTTCCTCTCCCATTTGTCTGCTGTCTACTCTTTCCCTTTCACTCCATTTTTACTCTGTGTGTATGTGCTCCAATGATGTGTAAGTGTTTCAATGTATTGTTGCCATCTTCCCCTTATATTTTCTGAATGTGTATGAGTAATTGAATGGAAAATTCCCCTCTTCTCGATTCTCTACTATGTGTGTTAATATCATGTGTGGATTCAATGGCATTTGTGTGTGGGTGTGAGCTTTTATGAGGGTGAACGTGTTGTGTGTATGGCGTACTATATATGCAGCTGTGTATGGGAATTATGTGTGTTGTTATTCTGGAGAAGAAGATGCTTCTGTGGTATGAGTGTATATACGAGAATTGTGTGTGTGCTATGGGTGAAATTGTGAGGGTGTGAGATCTGATCTCTTTGTATTATATTAAGTGTATGTATATTGATGGGTATGTGCGTCTGTGTATGAGTTTTTGTGAGTGGGAAAAAATGTCTATTCTCTGGAAGGTTCCCCCTCTATATGTGCCTTCTCTAAGACGTGATAAAGGGATAAAGGGTAGGGGGTAGGGGTGGTGAGGTGGATGTAGTGGTGTGAGGTGTCAAAATTTAGGTAGGATAAGGAAATTTTAGGGGTCAGAGATTTAATTTGTTAGGATTTATTATATTTGTTTTCTTGTGAGGAAAATGTAGAATGGGTGAGGGTACGTGGTAAGGTGAGTTAAAAATGAATAAAATTGAATTTCGGGAGAAGTAAAATGACATGTCTACAATAATTATTGTTATTAGTATTTTAGATTTTAATTTAACGTTTCTCTTTTTTTTTTTTTAATGTGTATTTCTTTCGCTATAAGAATAGATTTTCATCATTCTGTTGTTGATTGAAAATACTATTTCAACCAGCTCGGGTGACTATTTTAACCTTATTGCTTCAAAAAAATAGATTTTCACCATATATATTGTTGTTGGTTGACAGACTATTTTAGCCTCATAACTCCCCAATCAATAGCACTACTAATCATTGTATCTGTTATTTTTACATATCTTTTGTATAAAATAATACAAAGATATGGCTGGAGAGATCAAGGGGCCAACCCCGAATCGTGGCATCGAATTATTGGTTAGTCGTTGAGGTAATTTTATCTTGTTGATAATAGATTAAAAAAAATAGATAAAAAATGCCAAATAGTTTTTTATTTTATGACAAACAAAAACTTCATACTATTTCTTTGAACATGGAAAAGTAAATATTTGTCATAGTAGTAAATTAACATAATGTTTCGAACCTGCCAGGTCTCCATAAAATTTACTATTCGAATATAATTAATATCAATTAAAAACTTCAAAAATAATCTGTTGTCATAAATATCAATTAATATTATATTAGTATTCGAATATAACAAAGCACAAATTTTCAATTGACGGTTACAATCTTTTTTCATCATATCCAGTATTAAATTGATGATAGTGAATGTTCAATTCAAAATGTTAAGTTACTTATTAATCTCAATTAGTTCATTACAAATGAAAATAGGCAAGAATATGCCCAATAGTATGACTGGAAAATGCACCTGTGACGCACAAGATACACCTGTGACGCACAAAATGCACGTGGGACTCCTCATAAGATCAAATTGTTATAACTTTGTAATAATTTAAATTTAATTGTTATAATTAGTGAAATCTTGGATAGTGAAAAAGCATGCACAAAAGGAACTCCACCTTTTTCTCTACTTTCCCAACTATTCCCATGCACCTTTGTATCTTCAATTAAAGTAGTTAACATTTAATTGTTAAGGTAATTAGGATTAGAGGTGATTAAGAATGGTTTTATCAGTAAAAAAGAAAGGGAATTATCTAAAGTTGTTCACATATCATTTTACATTTTATAAGTATAAAAAGGAAGGCAATTATCTAAAAGGTTCCCATTTTGATTTGTTACTCTTCTTACCACCAACTCTTTTTTAATATAAAAGGAATGCTATACTAGTTGTTCACATATCATTCTATAATAAACGATTTTACTCATATACTTCTCTATACAACATCAACTTACAAACACACAACAACTCAAGTAAGTACCTTAACCTGATTATAGATTGTTGATTAATTATTCTCCCTTGTTAATTTGTTTATGCCTATCAAAACAAACAATTTCATGAATTCAGAAAATACTGATATATTGTCAATTAATAACTGAATGATCAAAAGATCAAAAGAAGTGTGACAGAGAGAAGTATAGGAGTAAAATCATTTATTATAAAATGATATGTGAACAACTAGTATAGCGTTCCTTTTAT
>NC_061111.1:4598445-4620468 GCF_002878395.1 Capsicum annuum
TTATACAAATTATTACTGATCAATTAAAAATGAAATAAAAAAGAGAGTCTCAATTTGACAGTCGTTGAACACTAACTCTCAAATCCTTGACAATTCCACATCTCGTCTAAACTCAACAACTTTCGAACGGAACCTGTCAAACACAAATAAGTGCACAGAAAAAACTAACGAAATCTCAAAAAACTTAGGCATCCCACAATCACCTGTTGACGTCTCCAAAATCATGAGGATCTCGAGGATCCTAGGCAAGGCTCACATCAAGGGGATTATGAAATACAATAAGATTGTAGCTAGATGTTTGTGAATAGTAAATAATTTAATAAATATAAATACATTACGTAAAAAAAAATTATATTTACGCAAGATACATACCCCAAAAAAAGAAATTACACACACATATCTTATATTAATAATCACGCAAAATGCGATATATTTTATTAGTTTTTACTATTATACAAAATCACACATTTTCATACAAACTAATATTTTACACACATATTTTATTAGTTTTTATTACACATATTTTATGCACATTAGCCAGTATACCCATTATCCCATCCCGTGACATCGCCTTAGGAAGCCTGCAAAAAAAAAAAAAAGAATAAAAAAGAATGGTGATTGCATTATTTAGAAAGGAGCAAGATGAAATTAGTAGTAGTAGTAAATACTACTAACCGATAGTTCGATTCCCTTATCCGGATTGGCCTCATGATGTCCCCATTCGTATCTTTGTATAGTTTTATATAAAAGATATGAGAAAATAGCAGCTACAATGATTAGTAGCTCTACTGATTGGGGAATTTTAAGGTTAAAAAAGTCACCCCAGTTGGCTGACAGAGTATTGTCAATCAATAACAGAATGATGAAAATCTATTTTTAAAGCAAAAATAAAAAAAATCACATCAGAAAAATCAGAAGAGAAACATTAGATTAAAATCTAAAATAATAATAAATATAATTATAGTACCGTATACCTTCATTTGTAGTTTATATACGGCGTTCATTTTTCAACGTAATAGTTAAAACGTGTTAGAACTTTCTCAATTTTAATATCAACATGTCATATTTATCTACATTGCCCTTAAGTTGTTTCTACGTACGTGTGTGTTATTCCACAGTAGAACATATAGGCTTTAATGACATAAACATGTCATATTTGACCTCTACGTGCGTGGTCTCACGTGCATTTTGTGCATCACACGTGCATCTTGTGCACTATACGTGCATCAAGCAGTTGTATTCTTTGGCATATTCTCGGCTATTTTTATTTGTACTGAACTAATTGTCATTGCAAATTAAAAAACTTTTGTAATTTCTATAAGTTTTGATGAAATTTATGTCCAGATTGTTACAATAAAAAAAAGAAAATTTCTTTTCAAATTCGCAAATCACAACGTATTCTGGCAATATTAGAATAATACACCAACAAATTTAATTTAAAAGAAAAAATAAATTGTACCTTTGTGTGAGCATGTTTTCGTGTAAAGAGAACCAACACATGTAATCTACGCACCTAGGAATATTTGATACCAACAAAATTCAAAAATTATTGCTGCTGGTTTACCAAAAAACATTGGTTCCTAAGCCCATTGTTAATATAATTTCATTTCTTCACTTTGTATATAAAATGCACCTTATTATATACTTTATTGTATTGATTACTCAAGAAATAGCATTCTATTATTCTATTGTTTTGAATCTACATTTTTGCATCTCACTTCACAAAAGAAAAATGGACGTGTATATTTCTGAAGAGTACGTCATTCAACGTCGACTCGAGAAAAAAACTGCTTTTGCTTCTGCTATTGGTACGACTAATAAACTCAGTACGAAAAAAGGCAGGAAGGAGTTTCGTTCGGATAAAAAAGAAGGGAAAACAGCCAAACAATCCTCCTTTATGGTAGAGGATAATAATACTAATAGTTGTTATATTTGCAAAACAAGTTCTTCTGCTTTTGGGGAGAATGATGTTTTCACATACTTTTCTACTTAATCTTATTTAATATTAATTGCTAGTGCTAAGTAGGTAATTATTAGTTGTTGAATTTTTAGAGAAAGATTTAAGGCTAGTAGCTATGACTTGTAATTCCATGTGTATAGGACTAGTTTTACTTCTTAATCCTGGTAAGAAAACTAACTCTTATTTATGTGAGATAAATATTTTGTGACTACACTCGTAGTTTCTTATTCTTGAATCTGTTAATAATTATCATATTATTTTGTTGTAATGTTGTTTCATTTCAAAATATTTTGTCATGCTTTACTAGTATTTTATTATGGCTTCTTCACTTTTGTTATTTTATTTTTCTAAACTTGTTTGAATTATCGTTCATCGAATCGAGGGTCTATCAAAATCACTCTAGTTTAATTTTACATACTATCTTACCCAAACTCCATTTATGAGATTACACTCAATATGTAGTTGTTAGAGAGGCACTCGATGATGGATCACATTTGACCAACATCATGGATCACATTCCGGATTTGGCTAAAAATGTAAGGTAAAAATTCACATATAATCTCATTAGAATGTCTATAACTAACTCTTTTGTCTTAGTTGTCACACCCCTTTTTTCAACTCCCAGAAAAATTGACTATGATTTTAAAGTTTGAAAGGGTTTTTATTATTAAAGTGACAAAATGAAGATTTGTTCCGAAAAAAGATTATGTTTTTATTCAAAACTCAGAGTCACCACTTGGCATAATCCGGTGTGCCAAGTCATCTTTGGACAATCCTTTTCAAAATAATTTGACTCTTTAAAACTAGTTTGCAAACAGAGATTCAGGCTAAGGAATTCTGTTGACCGAGGGGAAGGTGTTAGGCACCCCTCGATCCCATGATTCAACCACGGTCGTTTAGTAGAGTGTATCGGCTAATTTGAAATTATAAAATGTATAAACCACATAAACACACAAGACAAGCAAACAAACAAATCAAACAAAATTCAAAAAAAAAAAATAAAGTAATGTCCAGTCCGAATTATATAGTCCAAAAATAGAAAAATGCAAAAATAGAAATCCTATCTGGACTAATCCTAAGCTATGCTCCAATGCTTTATCCGATGCCTCAGGCCTTCATCACAAACCTCCTTTGCGTACATGATACATCGAGACATTCCCCGGTGAATAGATAAAACTACCTCGGAGAATTTCCAGGCTAAATGAGTACAATTGAATTAAATGCGATAAAACAAAACCATTCTAACACATATTTCAAATATGCCATCAATCCACGATGCCTAAATTTGCCTATCCAAACCTACCGTTTGCCTATCCATTCTCGACTAAAGACATAATTCTATCCCGTTTCATATCAACAATAAATCGAAATTAATCCGAATCTAACCTTTTCGTCAATTTTTTAATTTTACCCCAAATTTCTTTTTATCAATCCATTAAAACATGATCAAATTCATTCCTCAAACCACCAAAGTTGAATCACCAAGCATCATGATCATAATATTAACATCAACAAAATCCAACAAAACGCCACACATAAACACAACCAATTCAACCAACCAAAATAAATAAAAAGAGAGCAGATTAAGGAAATGGACCTTAATAGCACTTGTTTTTGCTGATAATAAAGAAATCTGAAAAACCAAAATCCTCGAACGAAATCCTCACGACTAACCAAGCTCCAAACTACGAATATTAAACCCACTCAATTGCAGGAAAACCCCCAACGCACTATATCAAGCCCGAATCAAGAAAATAGATGAATTCGAAACCCTTAAAAATCCAATGGAAAACTGAACATCGACGGAAACTGAGCTCTTGTGAGCTGATAGCGATAGAAACAACTAAAACAGTCTGAATCCGGCTAGATCTCATCCAGAAATCGGGGAAATACAAAGATTCTAGCGTATTAGGGACTGAATTGGTTGATTTGACGATGAAAAACCAATTCCGGCCTAAGTGTCACCGAGAAAAGCATGAAAAGGACTCGGCTTTTCTCCGTTTTCGCTATTTCGTCACCGGATTTTCGTCAAACGCCACCCCTCTGTTATCTTCTCTTTACTGCATGCGTGTGTGTATGTTTCTCGGTGAGAGAGTGTGTACATGCGAGATTTGTGAAGATTTGAGAGAGGTGAGTGTGTGCGTGGAAGATTTGTGAAAATTTTTAGAGAGGTGAGTGTGTGTTCTTGGTGCCTTCTACCCCTTTTATGCCCGACCCCCTTTCCCGGTGAGTGTGTATGCATATATATGTCCTAAGGTTTTTTATGAATTGTATCCAATTGAAAAGAGAAAAGGAAGATGGTTCTTTTCTTTCACTGTGGGCCCCCTCCCTTTGCATATTCTTTTTGCTTTGCTTCCTCTTTCTTCTTGTCCGTCCCCTGTATATATAAAATGTAGGAGAATGTATATGCTGTTGTAGATACATAATTTTATTTCTTTTCGAAAATATTTTTACCATTTTATCTGCGTCTTAGTGTGTGTCCTCACCCGTGTGATAACCCCTTCACAAAAAGATAAAAAATAATAATTCCTAACTAATTTTATCTTATTCTAACAACCCTTCCCTATTAAAAATGACACATCAACATCACCACCCTAACTACCCATGTGATCCCCCTCCTCCTTTTTCTTGTCCACAAAGAAAGAATATATAGGGGACCCACTAAAATTTCCACATGATAACAAATCCATACCCATTATAAAAGAAAAATTCTAAGAGGGAAAAAGGGAAGCTCATTCTTTGATCATCATCTTCTCCACAATAACAACAATTACAGAATAATCTTCCTCACAAGAACAAGAACAACAATAACAATAATAATAAAAAAAAGGGCGCCGATGAACAGTAACCGGTGAACAGTACCGATGAACAGTAATCGGTGAACAGTATCGATGAACAGTAACGACATGAAAAGTGACGGTGAACGGTTCATTATTTGTCGAGTTGGATTGTTGGTGTTAAGGTTCGGCTCAAGGTTTCCAGGTGCGGGCTCTCTTTATTCGAATAACATTGAGTTTGAAAGCTTCAAATTTAAGGTCCAATTCTTTCTTCTCTTTTATTTAATTCTTATGTGATTGTGATTGCGTGTGATTCGATACCGTGGTTTTTTTGTTGATGTGAATTATTGGTGACATTTGGGTGTGTGATGTGCTAAGCATGATTGGTGAATTTTTGTTATTCTCGATTGGTGGATTGTGTATTGAAATGGGTTAGTCACATGGTTGAAAATGAATTAAGGTGGGGATTAAAAATGGAGGAAAATGAATATTGATTAATTTTGATGTATTGATAATGTTGAACATGATAGAATTGTAATACGTTGAACTTGGTAGGCAAATGTAGGCCGGGTAGGCAAATTTTGGAATAACAATTTGTTGGAGTGTTTGAATATGTGCGTGAATGTTACTTTCTACTTTATTGCATGAAAATTTTAAATTGTACTCATTTGGCCGGGGAATGCCCCGAAGGATTCGTATTGATTTATCCGGGGAATGCCCCGAAGTAGCATGTATTCGAAGGAGGCTCGTGATCAAGGCCCGGAACGTCGGGTGGAGTTTAGTTTAGGATTAGTTTAGAATAGAATAGGTTTTATATTTCAGCACCTCTTTTATTTTGGATTGTATAATTTGGACTGAACATTATTTTGGTTTGTTTTGAATTTTATGTGATTTGTTTGTTTGCTTGTTTTTGTGTGTTTATGTGGTTTGTATACATTTGTAATGTCAAATTAGCCGATACGCTCCACCAAGCGAACGTGGTCGAACTACGGGATCGAGGGATGCATAACACTTTCCCCTCGGTCAACAGAATTCCTTAGCCGGAATCTCTGTTCGCGGATCAGTTTTTAGAGTCAAACCATTTCAAAAAGGATTTTCCAAAGGTGACTTGGCACACCGGATTATGCCAAGTGGCGACTCTGAATAATAAAAAATAATAATGTAAATAATCCTTTTTTTTTTGAAACAATTTTTTTATTTTTGTCACATTAATAATAAAACCCTTTCAAACTTAAAATACATATCTTTTTTTGGAGTCGAAAAAGGGGTGTGACATATCTGGCGACTCTGCTGGGGATCTTTTCAGAATTCGATCTTATTTTTGGAGTCGTATTGGCTTTGTTTGGAATTATAGGTGTATAAACATTGTTTGTGATTATTGTTTGTGTTATTGTTATCACTATTGTGCGTTTTCGTGCTCTTTGTGTATAGTATTTATCTTATATGTTACCGCTTTTATATCTGACATCATGTGTCTACCCCCAGGCCTTCTTTCTGCAACAAGTCTGTAGTACACATTTTGTACACGACCTCTAGTTGAGTCCCCCTTATTCTAGGGGGCAAGCCGTCGGTGTTATGGAGTAGGTGGAAAGCAAAGCAGCCACTATTGATCATACGCTCCCCCGAACAGCCTTGTTAGTGAACCACAACGTAGGTCATCCTTTAGGTCATGCTTATGTGCATCATATTGAGACCTAGCAGGACCCACATGGCCCTTTGTAAGAGACCCACCTCTAAAGCATCCCTACGTGCTAACTGTTGCATCTTTAAGGATAACGTAGTCATTTGACGGACTGATTTGAAAAAAAAATATTTGTTAGAAGTAAGGTGCGTAGGCAAAAAAATAAAAAAGAAAAAATAAATAATAAAAAAATAAAAAAAGTGAGTCGAAAAGAATGAATCAAAAGGAGTGTCGTAGTTTATTTTACAGTTCTTTATGGCTTTTGTTCTTCACGATCTAAAGACTTAAAAAGATTTTTTTTTACGTTTTGCATTTATCTTCTCAAAGTACCATAAGTTCAACCAAAAAAAAAAGAAAAAAAGAGGTTTTTGTTTGCCTTTTCTACTTATTTGTCAAAAGCAAAAATACCAAAAAGATTTTTCTTCATAATTGGTGGTGTCAGTCTTAGTTGAAGTGTCTAGTTGAAAATCCAGAAAGTTTTTATTCATTTGTTTTTGGTTGTGTCTCTTAAGTTAGGGTCAATTTATTAGTTAATCATTAATTGTCCAATCTGGACGAACTATGCACCCCTGATTCTCCTCTTTCGGAATGTGAGATACGTAGGCAACCTATTGTTGGTTCGGGGATTTTATTTCAAAAAAAATAAAATTTACTCACTTTTCATTTAGAGTAGGTGTTTCATATACATCTTCAAGAGAAAACTACAAAAATATTTTTCTTTAATAGTTTCAAGTTTCACTTTCATATGAAATTCAAAATCAAAAATCCAAAAAGATTTTTCTTTGGTAATTGTAGGTTTCATATTGTATAGAGATGTTAAAGTTCAAAAATTCAAAAAGATTTTCGTCAATTCTTTTGACAATTTGTTATTTTCTTTTCTCAAAGTTTTAAAAAAAAAGAGTAAAAGAAGAAAAGGAGAAAGAGTTTAATTGGCCATTTTGGCAAGACTTCACGAACTACACACACATGATTCTCCTCTCTCGGGGGTGAGATACGTAGGTGCCCTTCTTGGGTTCAGTGATCTTTTCAAAAAAAAAAAGAGATTTCGAGAAAGTGTTGAACTCTAACGCATTTGCTATCTCTTGTTAAGTTAGTTTGAGGTGGTTGGTTTGTGGCATTTTGGCTGGTCCTCCATATTTCTCCAAGTCACAGAGGAAGTTTTGGCCAACAAGGATACCGAGTTAGTTGTCACTAATCAGATAGGGAGTTCGGGGAATGAGAATGTAGGAGATAATGAAGAGATTCGGATATTAAGGCGGCAAATAATAGAAATGCATCGAGCTTGGGCTAATAGGTTGCCTCCTCCTCCAGTTCCCACTGATAATCTGGAATATTTTTCTAGCTTGCCTCCCGTGTCACATGCACAATTTTCCATTATAGTTGATATTCCACAACATGCATCAGGATCGACTCCGGGGAAACAATATCCAACCACTTCCAAGGTTCATTTCCTCACTTCCCAATCCAAGACTACCATATACTCGGTTCCAACTGCTGTTCATGCTTTTGTGGCGCCACCCCCACTTGAAGCTCCTACTTTTGATGTTCATTCATAAGTTGTGCCTCCCTACTCTACAAAAGAGCCTGGATTGAATATTTTTAGTGATCAGCATTATGCTCCCGAGCCCACATTTAAGTCGACTGGTCCTTATGATTGCCCTCAACTGCCTGAATTTTCTCCTAACACTGAGAAGCCTGTTATGACAGAAGAACAAAAGAAAATAGCCAGAAAATTGAGAAGTTTGGAACTGACTATGAAAAACTTGCAAGGACTTGGGGGGTACAAAAGTGTCTCATATAAAGATCTGTGCATATTTCCAGGCGTATATCTTTCTTTTGATTTTAAAATGCCGAAGTTTGAGAAGTATGATGGACATGGTGATCCTGTAGCACATTTAAGACGCTATTGCAACCAGCTAAGGGGCGCTAGAGGGAAGGAAGAACTACTCATGGCTTATTTCGGGGAGAGTCTTTCAGGCCTAGCTTCGGAATGGTTTGTTGATCAAGACATTGACAAGTGGATTAGTTGGGATGACCTAGCTAATGGATTTGTTCAACAATTTCAATACAATGTGGAGTTGATACCTGACGAAAAATCCCTAACTGGT
The DNA here is from genome assembly GCF_002878395.1 of Capsicum annuum. Taxonomy (NCBI): domain Eukaryota; kingdom Viridiplantae; phylum Streptophyta; class Magnoliopsida; order Solanales; family Solanaceae; genus Capsicum; species Capsicum annuum. Next base: position 4,606,972 of record NC_061111.1, read on the forward strand.
ATAAAAAAGAAGAATACTGAGAGTTTTAGGGAGTATGCGATCAGATGGCGCGAACAAGCTGCTAGAGTAAAACCGCCAATGAAAGAAAGCAAGATAGTGGAGGTGTTTATTCAAGCGCAAGATGAAAAATATTATCAACACTTGTTACCTGCATTAGGTAAGCCATTTATTGAGGTCCTCAAAATGGGGGAGATGATAGAGGATAGAATTAAGACTGGTCGCATTGTGAGTTTTGCAATATTGAAAGCGACTACTCAAGCAATTCAAAAAGGTTCGGGAAGTGTGGGAGGAAAGAAAAATAAGGAAGATGCATCTGCCATTGCAGTTGGACAACAGGCATGGGCAAGAGGACCATACCATCATTACCCACGAGCTCAAACACAAGTTTATGACCAAGCTCCACAGAATCTTTACCAAAATCCATTATATCTCATTCCCCCACCTCCATATTAAGTGTATAATGCGCAACCTTATATTTAACCTCTATCTTACCCATACTGGTGTGCGCCAACTCTGCCGAGTCATCCTCCAACACCATATACATACCGAATCCCTTCTAAGCCTGGTTTTCAATTTAAGACAAATAATGAAATAAGACAGAAGTCATGGGATAGCGTCACACCCATTGGATAGTCGTATACAAGTTTATTCCAGAGATTAGTACAGTAGGGCATGATTACTCCTCTCCTTGGGTATACTCCTGACCCACATTCAAGAAGTTTTTATCCTAATTTATGATGTACATATCATTCCAATGTTCAGGGTCAAAGTATTGAAGATTGTTGTACTTTAAAAAGAGAAATTGAAAAGATGATTCAAGATAAATCAATCATGGTGCAGAACATTGATAGTGAGGAAAGATCTAGTCATGCTGATATGCAAATCAGTGGCTAAGATGTCAGGCTGAGCAATTGAGAAGTCACCCCTCTCCTTACTAGGAAGGGGTTTGGTAGCTTGTTTTGTTTTATTTTTCTGTTCTCCGAATTATTTCAGGGTTATAGTTCGGGATCTGTCTTATTTTGTCCTTTTGTTGTTTATGTTCAAACTCTTCTATCTTTTGTTTCGAATAAATGAAGTGTGTCATTTTCCTTTGTGTTTTAAATATGGGTTGTTTGTTTATTTTCTTTACATAGTACATTTTGTGTTAACTCTAGTGATATGACATGCTAGTAAAATTTTCAGCCAGATCTTAAAATTCAATTTAAGCATGAACATTGAATCAGAGGGTTAAATTTAGAAAAAGAGAGCATATGAGAAAATAGATAGAGTGCTGAGATATTTGGTGACAAGTTAAGGCAATTATTTTGAGAATCACAAGAATAACTTGGTCATCGATCGAAAGATAAGTCCTAATTTGGTCAAATAATGGACGTGTGATCCCTATATCAAGAGAAACAAGAAGATAAGCAGCTCCACGAAATCATGAGTCATTTGATGTGAGGAATGTACAACAAAGGTGGAGTTTACAAAAGAAGTAGTGACACACAGACTCAATCTGCTTACAAATATGTCGCAAATGATCTTCATCTCTCGCTTCCAATTGCATATTATGTACTTGCATTCTCAAGGATCGATATGATGAAGGCATTTTATTCTGCTATCCAAACATTGTGTCATCCTTTGTTTACCCCATTTGAGCTTTAGTGTTATTTTCTTTCATACCCCTCTTTTGGAATCAAGATAGAGTAAGCAAAGTTCAAAGAACAGTGTCGAGTAAAAAGATAAAGTCAAAAAGTTACAAAAAAGAGACAATGTTTCCAAAAAAGAGTGTCAAGAAAAATAGAGTTAGAAAAAAGAATCGCAAAGTGAAAAGAGCGAATAAAAGAAAAAAAAGAAAAATCAAATCAAATCAAAAGAACAAGCTGCCAGAACTATGCGTGACCTGATTCTCCTCTCTCGGGGGTGAGATACGTAGGCTTCCCTACTCTGGGCTCGGTCCAACAAAATAAATAATTTATAATTAGCCAGTCAAAAGAAACTGGGGCATGAGTCAATCCTCATTGTTTGAGTCGATTCCAAAAGTTATAAGTCCCACCCCACTTCAAGTGTCGTTTGGGCCCCATGTCATCCTTTCTTTCTAACCCTATCCAAAAGTCAAATTACAACTAAAGAAAGACCTTCAGATTAATCTTTAAGAATGTTAAGGCTAAGCATGCAATGGATGTGATGACGCATTTTGGAAACTACTTGTCTTTCTCAACATAAGAAATCAGGAGAGAAGTAAAAATGAGAGAGTCTTATTGGTGAAAACCCTCACGGGCACCGTGAGATGAGAGGAATAAAAATGCGAGAGTCTTATCGGTGAAAACCCTCACGGGCACTATAAGGCAACGGTGAGTTGAGACAAATGAAAATCAGAGTCTCATTAGTGAAAAACCCTTATAGACATCATAAGGCAATGATGATCTGAGGAAAATAAAATAAGAAAGTCTTGTTGGCTAAAACCTTTCAAGGTGCCACTAGCCGAATGAGGTCTCTGAATGCAATTGACCTAAGAAAGTAACTCAATTTCAGGGTCATTACCTCAACAACAATTGGTAGAAGGTTTGGATGAAATGATCAGGCAGCTTAATCCAAATGCATGGCATAATCATTAGAGTTGATTGTTATTTTAGATAAATTTTTCATTTCTTTGTTTCAAATGGGGACTTTCATTGTCTTTTCTTTCTTCTCTTTATCTTTATTTTTATTTTCTTGAGTCAGTTATCCAAATAAAACAAAAGTTGTTGTCATTTTTCTCTTGTTTTTGAGTCAAGTCCATGTCAAAATAAGTGAGAAAAGATTTCAAAACTGGCTACCAACTTCTTCAATTGCACAAAGCAAGACAGAAAGGCCAGCACATGAAAGAGACATGATTGTTAGCCAAAAAAGGGCATGTAGAAGGTTTTGTCAACAGACAAGTCTGGCAACTCATGAAAATACCAAGGTTTAAAGGGTTTATTCATGAAGCATGACAAAGTAGAGATGCTATATTTATTTCAGAGTCACTCATCATAATCCGAGTTTGGTTCAATGACACGACAAAGCAGGGACAAATGCCAATAATCTGAAACAAAATAAAGGGAATGACCACTAGAGCAAGCATCGGGATAGCCAAGTGCCGCAAGCCACCACTAAGTTTTTAAATGACAATTTTTTTTGTTGAAACAGGGGCAAATTCTCTTCACTTAATTCAGCTACCATTGGAAATGCACATTCATGAGATTTTACTTTGAGTTCAGGACCCTCCTGAAGAATGGGATTTTACTTTCTGTTCAGGACCCTCCTGAAAAATGAGATTTTACTTTTTGTTTAGGACCCTCCTGAAAAATGGGATTTTACTTTATGTTCAGGACCCTTCTGAAAAATGGGATTTTACTTTCTGTTTAGGACCCTCCTAAAAAATAGGAATTTACTTTATGTTCAGGACCCTCCTGAAAAATGGGATTTTACTTTATGTTCAGGACCCTCCTGAAAAATGGGACTTCACTTTCTGCTCAGGACCCTCCTGAAAAATGAGATTTTACTTTCTATTCAGGATCCTCTTGAAAAATGGGATTTTACTTTTTGTTCGGGACCCTCCTGAAAAATGGGACTTTACTTTCTGTTCAGGACCCTCCTGAAAAATGAGATTTTACTTTTTGTTCAGGACCCTCCTGAATAATGGGATTTTACTTTATGTTCAGGACCCTCCTGAAAAATGGGTATTTACTTTCAGTTCAGGACCCTCCTAGAAAATGAAAATTTACTTCAAGTTCAGGACCCTCCTAAAAAATAGGATTTTACCTTATGTTCAGGACCCTCCTGAAAATGGGATTTTACTTTATGATTCAAGACCCTCTTGAAAAATGGAAATTTACTTTATGTACAAGACCCTCCTGAAAAATGAGATTTTACTTTTAGTTTAGGACTTTCCTAAAAAATGGGAATTTTATGTTCAGGACCCTCTTGAAAAATAGGAATTTACTTTATGTCCAGGCCCCTCCTGAAAAATGGGACTTTACTCTTTGTTCAGGACTCTCCTGAAAAATGGGATTATACTTTCAGTTCAGTACCCTCCTGAAAAATGAGAATTTACTTTATGTTCAGGTCCCTCCTGAAAAATGGGACTTTACTCTCTGTTCAGGACTCTCCTAAAAAATGAGATTTTACTTTTAGTTCAGGACCCTCCTGAAAAATGAGAATTTACTTTATGTTCAGGACTCTCCTGAAAAATGGAACTTTAATTTCTGTTCAGGACCCTCCTGAAAAATGGGACTTTACTTTATGTTCAGGACCTTCCTGAAAAATGAGAATTTACTCTCTGTTCAGGACCTTCCTAAAAAATGGAACTTTACTTTTTATCCAGGACCCTTCTGAAAAATAAGATTTTACTTTATGTTCAGGACCCTCCTGAAAAATGGGACTTTACTTTCTGTCCAGGACCCTCCTGAAAAATAGGATTTTACTTTATGTTTAGGACCCTCCTGAAAAATAGGATTTTACTTCCTGTTCGGGACCCTCCTTGAAAATGGGACATTACTTTCAGAAAAATGAAATCTTTCTTTATTGTAATCCTTGTGTGAGATATTTTTGTTCTAGTTTTGATTTTGATTTCAGGAGGGATTCCGGCATTTGTAAGGAGACGCACTTCCTTGTTTAGTTAATTCAAGAAACATTTGTAAGGATACGCACTTCCTTGCTTGGGGTAACTCGAGCAACATTTGTGAGGAGACGCACTTCCTGGTTTGGACAATTTGAGAAACATTTGTAAGGAGACACGCTTTCTTATTTTGGTAATTTAAACGCTATTATGAGGAGATGCACTTCCAAAGGAGACACACTTTCTTGTTTTTGTAATTCAAGCGGCATTGGTTTGGAGACGTACTTCCTTGTTTGGTAATTCAAGCGGTATTTGTAAGGAGAGACACTTCCTTGTTTGGACAGTTCAAGCAACATTTGTATGGAGACGCATTTCCTGGTTTGGGCAATTCAAGCAACATTTGTAAGGAGACGTACTTCCTAGTTTGGGCAATTTGAGCAACATTTGTAGGAAGACACACTTTCTTATTTTGGTAATTCAAGCGGCATTTGATAAGGAGACGCACTTCCTTGTTTGGGTAATTTAAGCAACATTTGTAAGGAGATGCACTTCCTAATTTTGGTAATTCAAGAAAAATTTGTAAGGAGACACACTTCCTTGATTGGTTAATTCAAGCAAAATTTTTTAGGAGACACACTTCCTTATTTTGGTAATTCAAGCGGTGTTGGTAAGGAGATGCACTTCCTTGTTTGGTTAATTCAAGCAACATTTGTAAGGAGACGCACTTCCTTGTTTGGACAATTCAGGCAATATTGTAAGGAGATGCACTTCCTTTATTTGGTTAATTCAAGAAACATTTGTGAGGAGATGCACTTCCTTGTTTGAGTAATTCAAGAGACATTTGTTAGGAGACACACTTCCTTATTTGGTAATTCGATCGACATTTGTAAGGAGACGCACTTCCTTGATTGGTTAATTCAAGCAAAATTTGTTAGGAGACACACTTCCTTATTTTGGTAATTCAAGCGGTGTTGGTAAGGAGATGCACTTCCTTGTTCGGTTAATTCAAGCAACATTTGTAAGGAGATGCACTTCCTTATTTAGGCAATTCGAGCAACATTTGTAAGGAGAAGCACTTTCTTGTTTGGTTAATTCATGAAAACATTTCTAAGGAGATGCACTTCCTTGTTTGATTAATTCAAGAAGCATTTGTAAGGAAAGGCACTTCCTTGTTTGAGTAATTCAAGCAGCATTGGCAAGGAGATGCACTTCCTTGTTTTGATAATTCAAGCAACATTGGTAAGGAGATGCACTTCCTTGATTGGGTATTTCGAATTTTGATTTTTAGGCGATGCACTTCCTTGTTTTGATAATTCAAGCAACATTGGTAAGGAGATGCACTTCCTTGATTGGGTAATTTGTATTTTGCTTTTTAAGTGATGTACTTTCTAACTTAAGTCTTGATTCCTAGAATATGCACTTTCTAGTCGAGTTATCGCACTTAACCCTAAGGAGACACACTTCCTTGCTAGTTTTCATTTGTTAGGTGGCACACTTTTTAGCTTAAACTTGTATCTCTTTAAGACGCACTTTCTAATTAGAATCCCTCACTTTAATTCTTAGGAGATGCACTTCCTAGTCTTGGTTATTTAATTTTACTCTTAAGAGATGCATTTCTTAGTCAGAGTCTTGATTCATCATTGCAACATGCAAGTAGGTATGATGTGACTTTTCCAAAAGTCTTCTGATGATAAACTGGGGCAAAAATTCAATTTCTGTTTTTGAAACTTTACTTTTCTGGTAAATAAAACCTCTTTATAATAATATTTGTTTGGGGTAATTTTCTTTTTAGTTTTGATGTGATTTAAGGAGCCTGCCCAAAGCACAACGCGAATAAATGAAAAACCAAGCAACAAGGAGAAGAAATTGAAAGTTAAACAGATTGAAAAATAGCAAGTCAGGAGCCCGCCTGTAGAACAAGGTGAAGAAGTTGAAAGCATGGAAACAAGTTGATGAAATAGCAAGTCAGGAACCCGCCTGGAGAACAGGGTGAAGAAATTGAAAGGCAAGTAACAAGTTAAAGAAATAGCAAGTCAGGAGCCTGCCTGAAGAATAGGGTGATGAACCTAAAGTCAGGAGTCCAACAGATGTTGTATAGATAGGATTTTTGTAATTTCATTTATGTTTTAACTTGTATTTTCATTTTTGACGTAATGATAGAGCCGTGGACCGTAGCCTCGATGGGACCTCACTCGACTCTCCAACTCGGTCGTCCTTCTTCCTTTTGTTTCTTCCCTATGAATAATGGGCGGGGCAAAATTCTGTCTCGTTGTCTACTTCTTTGTATGAAAACACTTTGTGTTTACATGAAAAGAGGGGCATGATGTAGACACATAATTTTGTCCCTCTCCAAAAGCATTTTACCATTTTACCCTCGTCTTAGTGTGTGCCCTCACCCGTGTGATAACCCCTTCACAAAAGACAAAAAATAACAATTCCTAACTAATTTTATCTTATTCTAACAAACCCTCCCTATTAAAAATGACACACCACCATCACCACCCTAACTACCCATGTGATCCCCTCCTCCTTTTTCTTGTCCACAAAGAAAGAATATATAGCGGACCCACCAAAATTCCCACATGATAACAAATCCATGCCCATTATAAAAAAAAATTCTAAGAGGGAAAAGGGAGGCTCATTCTTTGATCATCATCTTCTCCACAATAACAACAATCACAAAATAATCTTCCTCACAAGAACAAGAACAAGAACAACAACAACAAAAAAAGGACGCCGGTGAACAGTAACCGGTGAACAGTATCGGCGAATAGTAACGACATGAAAAGTGATGGTGAACGGTTCATTATTTGTCGAGTTGTATTGTTGGTGTTAAGGTTCAGCTCAAGGTTTCCGGGTGCGGACTCTGTTTATGCGAATAACATTGAGTTTGAAAGCTTCAAATTTAAGGTCCAATTCTTTTTTCTCTTTTATTTAATTTTTATGTGATTGTGATTGCGTGTGATTCGATACCGTGGTTTGTTTATTTATGTGAACTGTTGGTGACATTTGGGTGTGTGATGTGCTAAGCATGATTGGTAAATTTTCGTTATTCTCAATTGGTGGATTATGTATTGAAATGGGTTAATCACGTGGTTGAAAATGAATTAAGGTGGGGGTTAAAAATGGAGGAAAATGAATAATGATTAATTTTGATGTATTGATAATGTTGAACATGATAGAATTGTGATACGTTGAACTTGGTAGGCAAATGTAGGCCGGGTAGGCAAATTTAGGAATAACGATTTGTTGGAGTGTTTGAATATGTGCGTGAATGGTACTTTCTACTTTATTGCATGAAGATTTTAAATTGTACTCATTTGGTCGGGGAATGCCCCGAAGGATTTGTATTGATTTATCCGGGGAATGCCCCGAAGTAGTATGTACGTAAAGGAGGCTCGTGATCAAGGCCCGAAACGTCTGGTGGATTTTAGTTTAGGATTAGTTTAGAATAGAATAGGTTTTATATTTCAGCACCTCTTTTATTTTGGATTGTATAATTTGGACTGAACATTATTTTGGTTTGTTTTGAATTTTGTGTGATTTTTTTGTTTGCTTGTTTTTGTGTGTTTATGTGGTTTGTACATTTATAATGTCAAATTAGCCGATACACTCCACCAAGAGACCGTGGTCGAACCACGGGATCGAGGGGTGCCTAACACCTTTCCCTTGGTTAACAGAATTCGTTAGCCGAAATCTCTGTTCGCGGATCAGTTTTTAGAGTCAAACCATTTCGAAAAGGATTTTCCAAAGGTGACTTGGCACACTGAATTATGCCAAGTGGCGACTCTGAATAAGAAAAAATAATAATGTAAATAATCCTTTTTTTTAAAACAATTTTTTTATTTTTGTCACATTAATAATAAAACCCTTTCGAACTTAAAATACATATCTTTTTTTTGGAGTCGAAAAAGGGGTGTGGCAGCTGTGAGGTATTGGCAAGGCCTAGGTTTGTTAGTGGTGGGCTCCCCTTTTCTATTTCTGGTATGAGAAAAGTGTGTAATAGATGGTGAGAGTGAGGTGTTGTCTTTTAATTAGAGGGGCAGAGGTTAGGTGTCCATTTTTGCTTGGGTGGGTTGTTGGAATATTAGAATGAAATAAAGTTTATTATGACTTGTTATTTAGATAAAACAAAACAAAAACAAAAATAAATATATAAATAAGTAAAAGATGAGGTGGTTATTTATTTTCTTGGAAAAAATTATAAAAATAGGGTTAAATTGTGTGATATCGAAATAAAAAATATTTTTGACGGGATAAAATTATGTGTCTACATCATGCCCCCTTTGAATGTAAACACCAAAAGTTTTCATACAAGAAGTAGACAACGAGACAGAATATTATCCCGATCGTTATTTGAAGAAAGCAATAGAAGAAAGAAGAGCAACCGAGTCTTGACTTAGGACACCCTACCTACCCAATTTATGAGGGAGTCAAGCGATAGGTATCTCAAAGGATTGAAAGGATATGGACTATACCAAGTTGGAGAGTCGAATGAGGTTCCATCGAGGTTCCGGTCCGCAGCTCTGTCATTACATCAAAATGAAAATTACAAGTTAACATATAAATGAAATGAGAAAATCCTATATATGCAGCTTTCCTTGACTCTTGGCTCGAGTTTTATCGCCCTATTCTTCAGGCGGGCTCCTGACTTGCAATTTCTTTTGACTTGTTGCTTGGCTTTCAATTGCTTCGCTTTGTTGCTCGACTTTCATTTATTCGCCCTGCTCTTTAGGCGGTCTTTTGACTTGCCGTTTTTGTCTTTCAATTTCATCACCCTGTTCTTCAGGCGGGTTCCTGGCTTGCAATTTCTTCAATTTCACATTTCATCACCCTGTTCTTCAGGCGGGCTCCTGACATATAATTTTCTCACCCTGTTCTTCAGGTGGGCTCCTGAAACTAGAATCAAAACTAGAATGACAATTATCCCAAACAAAGATTATAATAAAGAAGGATTTCATCATTTTTTGAAAGTAATATCCTATTTTCTTAGAGGGTCCTGAACAGAAAGTAAGTTCCATTTTTCAGGAGGGTCCGTAAGCAACAACTTAAAGAAATAGCAAGTCAGGAGCCCGCCTAAAGAATAGGATGATGAAACTCAAGTCAAGAGTCCAAAAGAGGCTGTATAGATAGGATTTTTGTAATTTCGTTTATGCTTTAACTTGTAATTTTCATTTTTAATGTAATGACAGAGCCGTGGACCGGAACCTCGATGGAACCTCACTCGACTCTCCAACTCGATATAGTCTATCTCTTTCCAATCCTTTGAAATACTCGTGACTTGATTCTCACATAACTTGGGTAGGTAGGATGTCTTAAGTCAAGACCCGGTTGTCCTTCTTCCTTTTGTTTCTTTCTATGAATAATGATCGGGTAAAAATTTGGTCTCGTTGTCTACTTCTTTGTCTAAAAACACTTTGTGTTTACATTCAAAGGGGGCATGATGTAGACACTTAATTTTGTCTCTCCCGAAGTCTAATTTTATTCATTTTTAGTTCACCTCACCATGTGTCCAACCCTATGTAATTATATCCCACAAAAATACAAAAATAAACAAAAACAATACCTCTAACTAATTTATCTTATCCTAACAACCTACCCAATCAAAAGCTTCCACCTCCCTACCCACTCACATTTTTTTTCCCACAATAACAAACTAAAAGAAGGGGGACCACAGGTACACCTAGCAAAAAGGACCCATTTTATCACCATCTTCTTCTCTATATATTGGGAACATACAGACCCCAATTTTTCTTCTTTTCTTCTTTACTCACAATCTCACACATAGGGAAATTTCCATAGACACACACCAAAGCCTCACCATACACACACATACGATAGAGTTCAAGGGAGGAGAGGATGATCGACTCCATTTTTTCATGAAAAGGCACACACACAGTTCATACACAAAGATAACCAAATACACAGACCATCACAAAAATTCACACAGTTCATACACAAAGATAACCAAATACACAGACCATCAAAAAAATTTACATACACTGCTCAGACACGAAAGAGGGATTTCACCAGATTCTCAAAGGAATTCACCCACACTCACTATCACAAATTAAGGAATATGCACACAGTCACTGGGATTTCAACCCTTAACACACACAATCCTCCACTATGTTCGATTTTCACTACACACTCACACACCATCAGAGATTAAGAGAGTGAAGGGAGATTGAGACAAAATTGATCAGAATTGGAGAAGAAAACATTAAGAGTGGGAGATATTGAGACGATAGTGAAGAACTAAGAGAGACGAGATATACAGTGAGAAAACGGAGGGGGAAGAAAAGATAAAAGGCAGCTCTGGTTGAATATTTCGGCGATGTTCTCGCCGGAATCATCATCTCATCTTGTAATCCAGCTACCTTCTCTCTAAATCCATTCAAACCCATCAAAAACACCCGATCCTCACCGAAAATGCATCAAACCGCTTAAAAATCCACCAAAAACGTGACCCACTTCTTTTGCTGGCACTGTGGTTGCTAATTCACACAAGTTCTTGGCCGGAATTGGATATTTTGGGTCGGATTAGGGCGCTGTAGTTGAAATTTTGACGTTGTACGCTAAATCTGGTATGGGTTCTTGTTATTCTACGATTCCTATGTTCGATTTGGGGAAATAGAAATCAAAGTTGGATTTGGTTCATTGTTGAGGTTCATTGAGTCCGTGAAGCAACTTCCCTCGAAAGATCTCATTTGATATAAATTGAGGTCCAAATTCTCAAACTCTATCTCTTTTCATTTTATATGTAATGATATCGTTGATTTGTGTGATTCATGTTTGAGTTTGGTGATTAATTTTTGATAGTGTGTTTGAGTTTTCCTTTAATTGTCGTAGTTCACTTGGTTGATTTAATTGAGACTTGCTCAATAATGCGGTTGAGAATTAATCGGGACGGGGATTGAAAATTGGTAAAAAGTGAATATTATGGTATTTTGGTTCATTGTTGATGTTGAATGTGATATGTCGTCAAGCGGGCAGGCAAACATTAGGTCGGGTAGGCAAATATTTAGGAATAAGTGCATACTCGTTGAGCTAATGAATGCTTGAAATGCGTTCTGAATGGTTTGGTTTTATTGCTTTTGGATCGAATATATCATTTAGCCGGGGAATGCCCTGAGATACATTGTATTTATTCACCGGGAAATGCCCCGATGTACTATGTTGGCGGAAGACATTCGTGATGAAGGCCTGAGGCGCCGGGTAGCCTGGGAGAGTAGTGAGGATTAGTATAGGTTAGATAGGATTTATTTTTTGCATTTTATTTATTTTGGGTATGTATAATCGGACTGAACACTATACTTTGATTCATTTTGTTGGGTTTGTTTGTTTGCTTTACGTGCTTCCTTGTGGTTTGTACATTCTTAGTGTCAAGTTAGCCAATACGCTACACCAAGCGACCGTGGTCAAACCACGGGATCGAGGAGTGCCTAACACCTTCCCCTCGGTCAACATAATTCCTTAGCCAAAATCTCTGTTCGCGGATCAGTTTTAGAGTCAAAAATCATTTTGAAAAGGATTTTTCAATGGTGACTTGGCTCACCAGATTATGCCAAGTGGCTACTCTGAGTTTTTAAATGTAAAAATAACCCTTTTTCAGAACAAATCTTCATTTTGTCACTTTAATAATGAAAACCCTTTCAAAATTTAAAATGAAATTTTTTTTGGAGTTTAAAAAGGGGTGTGACAACCTCAACCACGAACCAAGCTCGATATACCTTTTTCTCTATATTTCTAGTGACCCAAACAGAAATCACCCGACCTAGATTTTGTGCGAACCAAACCCGTCTCACTCTTTTCCAGCGGAATTCACCGAAATTGCACCACAATGGGTCGGTTTCTGTCGATTTGGGATGCTGGTTTTGCTAATTTTTTCCTCGCCGGAGTTCCAGCGGGTTTAGACAGCATCGGAAATGGAGAATGGCCCTAAATTCAGGGCGACAATGATGTTTTCGGTAAGTTTTCACTGGAACTGTTAACCCCCAATCTGTGTGTGGAAAAAAAATCCCCTTTTTACTCCCTCGATCTACTGTTTTTCCATGCCTCTCTTTCTCGATCTCTCCTCTCTTTTAATTCTCTCTTCAATGCTCGATTCTCCCTTAATTTTTCTTTTTCATGGTGTGGGTATGTTTAGTCATGAGGTGTGTGTTGGTGTGTGTGATTTTCTGTGGTGTATGATGTGTGCACCTCACAATTTCAGTGAACTGTGGTGTATTCAATATGTGGTATGGTATATGTGTGTGAGATGGTGTTGATGATGAAGTGGGTGTGTGGTGTGAGTATCGAAAATGGAGTAGTATTTTTTCCTCTTCTCCCTTTCCTGTAAGCATCTTCCCTTTCTAGAATGTGTATATTAGGATGGGGTAGTGGGGTAGGTGTGCACGTGAGTAGGGGTGGGGTGGTGAGGTGTCCGCTTTTATTGGAGAGATTATTAGGATAGGATTAAAATAAGGTAAAAATTGTTAAGGGTTGTTATTTTTGTCATTTTATGGAGGGATAATTACATGGTTGAGGGTACACGATAGGAAAAGGTAATAATGTGAAAAATAATCTTTCGGAGGGACAAAATTAGGTGTCTACATTGATAATATCTTAAAAATTAAGGATCTTGTCAACAGAAACTGGTGGCTTTTAATGGGAAAAAACTGCGAACAGATTGGTTTTTGGCCTCAGAGGATTTTTACAGACTTGCGAAGTTTTGCTACAAATATAGAGTGGGGTGGCATTGTATATAGTCCACCGAGTGTTGATTTTATGTTTCAATAAATTTTGAAACAAATACATCGGTTAAAGATTTTTAAGAGTTATGTTTCAATTAGTTTTGAAACAAATGCATCACTTAAAGTTTTGAGTTACAAAGGAAATGAATTTGATAAATTCATTATTCATAAGTTTTGAGTTACAAAGGAAATGTATTTGAC
>NC_061111.1:4623468-4624732 GCF_002878395.1 Capsicum annuum
TGCATGAAACTTTCATCCTATAAATATTGTTTTCTTTGGTTTGAAAAGACAAGCACTCAAAACTACTTTCCCTTTGAAAATACTTGAGAGACATTGATCAAATGGTGAAATCACCAATTCAAGAATAGAAGAGCAACATTCTTGAATGCTACTTATTTTGTGGCTTAGTTGAATCCCGAAGATAGAGTTGTCACTTGTTCTTCCGTTTGCTCGTGGGAGAGACTCCAACTATCTTCAAGAAGCGTATTATCGTGCCTCTAAGCCAAGCAAGTTTTATTTTGAATTTCTTGTACAATTATCATTATTGTTCTAACAATTTGAAGATAGTTGTCTCTATGGCTTCTACATCAATATCAAATAGTAATCATCTTTGCCTAATCCTAATTTTGAAATATATGATGGCAAAGACTTTCCTAGATGGTGTGGAAAGATGGAATTCTTTTTAAAACGATTAAAGTTGGCATATGTTCATGAAGATCCTTGTCCTAATGCTCCTGGTTCTGAGGTAGCATCTGACGAGGCTACTTTGATTAAAGAACAAATTGCCAAATGGAAATATGATGATTATTTGTGCAAGAATTATATTCTGGGAGGAATGTCTAACAAATATTAAGATCAATATTATGTTAAATGCAAATATGCTAAAGAGATATGGGACACTCTTCAAGCTATTTATTTAGCCAAAGAGGCGAGTTCTAAGAAATTTCTTGTTTCAAACTATATGGAGTTCAAAATGATTGATGATAAGTCAATCACTGAACAAGTACAAGAATTCCAACTTATAGCTAATAAAATTGCTATATCTGGAATTGCACTTGATGAAAAATTTCATGTTGGTGCTATTGTATCAAAACTCCCTCCATCTTGGAAAGAGTACTGAAGCAAACTCTTACACAAAAAGGAAGATTTGAATCTTGAACAATTGTTGCAACTCTTGCAAATTGAACAAGAGACACGATGGCACGATAATACTAGTTTGAAGGAACCTGTCATGAAAGCTCATATGGTTGAAGAAAAATCAAACAAGAAGGAACCTAAAAATAAGAATTTTTCAAAGGCAAAGAAGACTACAAATTTCAAGCGTAATGGTGCCAATTTTAAATTTGGTGAATGCTATCATTGTCACAAAGTTGGTCACTATGCGCGTGATTGTAGAATTCTCAAATCCGAAAAGAAGAAAGAAAAGATAGATAAAAATAAAAAAGATGATCTTGTGACAATGGTCACAGAAGCATTTGTAGCAGAAGATCAAGTGGAATGGTGG
>NC_061111.1:4624832-4632660 GCF_002878395.1 Capsicum annuum
CGATAATACTAGTTTGAAGGAACCTGTCATGAAAGCTCATATGGTTGAAGAAAAATCAAACAAGAAGGAACCTAAAAATAAGAATTTTTCAAAGGCAAAGAAGACTACAAATTTCAAGCGTAATGGTGCCAATTTTAAATTTGGTGAATGCTATCATTGTCACAAAGTTGGTCACTATGCGCGTGATTGTAGAATTCTCAAAGCCGAAAAGAAGAAAAAAAAGTAAATAAAAATAAAAAAGATGATCTTGTGGCAATGGTCACAGAAGCATTTATAGCGGAAGATCAAGTGGAATGGTGGATAGATACTGGCACAACTCGACACATATCATGTAATTAAAATTCTTTCAAGACTTATGAATTAGTGAGGGACGGTAAAATTGTATATATGGGAAACTCCTCCTCTACTAAAGTTGTGGGAAAAGAAGCTGTTGAACTGAAGTTTACTTCCAGAAAGATAGTTACATTGATGTACGTATTGCATGTTCCTGATATTCAAAAGAACTTGGTGTCAGGTACGCTTCTTGTGAAGCATGGTTTTAAAATGGTTTTTGAGGCAGATAATTTTATTTTATCTAAAAATGACATATTTGTTGGAAAAGGTTATGTTGCAAATGGAATATTTAAACTCAATATTGAAAATGAAAACATTTCTGCTTATCTTGTGAAGTCTCTGACTTATGGCATGAATGTCTGGGACATGTGAATTTTAGATCCATTCAACTTATGGTGAATAATGGATTAATCAAAGATTGTGGAAAGAATCATGCTACTAAGTGTCTTACTTGTAGTAAATGCAAGATTACTAAGAAGCCCTTTAAGACAGTTGAAAGGACTTCCACACTTTTGCAATTAATCCACACTGATATTTGTGAGATGGATTATTTGTCACGTCATGGAAAAAGGTATTTTATCACTTTTATTAATGACTACTCAACATAAACTTATGTCTTTCCATTGAAAATAAAAGATGAAATATTTGAGACTTTCAAAACATATAAAGCAAAAGTTGAAAACAAATTAAGTGTGAAAATTAAGTCAATTAGGTCTGATAGAGGTGGAGAGTACTTAAAGTCGTATTTTATTGATTTTTGTGAGAGAGAAGGCATTGAAAAATAATTAACCATGTCCTATACACCACAACAAAATGGTGTAGCAGAAAGAAAAAATAGGACTTTCATAGTAATGGTTAATTCCATGCTTTATGGATCTGGTATATCTGAAAATTTGTGGACTGAAGCCTTGTTTTCAGCATGTCATATTTTGAATAGAATTACTTTCAGGAATCATGATGCATCTCCATATGAACTTTGGAATAATTGAAAACCAAATATAAATTATTTTAAAGTATGAGGTTGCTTGGCTCATGTTCGATTACCAAATCAATATTTAACCAAGATTGGCTATAGAGGAGTAGATTGTGTGTTTATTAGTTATTCACAAACCAGTAAGGCTTATAGATTTTTAAATCTTGAGACCCCAAGTCCTCACACAATTATTGAATCTTTACATGCTAACTTTTTTGAGCATATATATCCCAACAAAAAAGATTCTTTTGAACAAGATTCAAGTTCTTCTATTTCTCCTCTTAAAAGGAAAATAGTTGAGCCATTGAAAGAAAGTCAACCAAGACGTAGTTCAAGATCATCCAAATCAAAAGACTTTGGACCTGATTTTCAAGCTTATATGGTTGAAAAAGATCCTGAAAGTTATGCTGAAGCTATGTCTTCACATGATGCTCCATTTTGTCGTGACGCCATTGATGATGAAATGCATTCTATATTATCTAATAATACACGGATATTGTCAGATCTTCCTCCTGGATGTAAACCAATTAGTTGTCGATTGATTTTTAGGAAGAAAATGAAATCCGATGGTACTTTAGATAAGTACAAAGCCCGTTTGGTAGCTAAAGGCTTTACTCAATTAAAAGATATTAATTATTTTGATACTTTTGCACCTATAGCTCGGATGACCTCTATTTATCTCTTGATTGCTATAGCAACAATTCATAGTCTTGTGATTCATCAGATGGATGTGAAAACTACATTTCTGAATGGAGATCTAGACGAAGAAGTCCACATAAAACAACCAGAAGGATTTGTCAATCCTGGTCAAGAACGTAAAGTTTGTAAACTTCTTAAATCTCTTTATGGATTAAAACAAGCTCCAAAATAATGGCACGATAAATTTAGAAAAATTATGATTTTTAATGGCTACTTAATCAATGGTGGAGATATCTGCATATTTAGTAAATTTCAAGAAAATTCTGGTGTTATAATTGTCTTTATGTAGATGACATGTTGATCTTTGGAACTGATATTGAAAGAGTCAAAGAAATAAAATATTTTCTTGCTTCTAAGTTTGAAATGAAAGATCTTAGAGAAGATGATGTAATTTTAGGCATCAAAATTGTAAGATCGGCAAGTGGTTTGACTCTTACTCAATCAAGTTATATTGAGAAAGTTCTAAAGAGGTTTGGTCATTTTGACGACAAGACTACTCCTACACCATTTGATCCTAACATCAAACTAGTGCGCTAGTGATATTCTTGATCAATTGACATATTCTCAGATTGTTGGGAGTTGTATGTATGTCATGCATTGTACCATGCTAGATATTGGTTATGCAATAGGAACTTTGAGCAAGTTTACTGGTAGCCCTGGAGTTGAGCATTGGAATACCTTAATTCATGTTTTAAGGTATCTAAAGGCTACAATTAATATTGGCCTGCATTATTCTACCTTTCCAACAGTTCTTGAAGGCTATAGTGATGCTACTTGGAATTCTGATCAGAATGACTCTAAATCTATTACTGCTTGGATTTTCACTTTGGCAGGAGCAGCAATATCTTGGAGATCAAAGAAGAATACATGTATTACTCACTCAACCATAGAGTCAGAATTTATCGCGTATGTCTTTTGCTGGAGAAGAGGTTGATTGGCTGCGGAGTATGCTGATAGATATTCCATTATAGGGTAAGCCAATACCACCTTTGACTATATATTGTGATAATAAAGCTGCAATATTTCGGGCTTCAAGTGATTGTTACAATGGCAAGTCAAGACAAGTTCGTCTTAAACACAATCATATGAGAATATTATTGGAGGATGACATAATATCGCTTCAATATGTGAAGTCCAAACTCAATTTAGCAGATCCTTTGTCTAAAGGGTTAGGCAAGGAATTGGTGATACAAACTTGTAATGGGATGGGAATAAAGCCTGTTGTAGATTGATTGTACTTTATGGTAACCCTACCTAATGATGTAATCTTAGGTTCAAAGGGAAAAACAAGTAAAGTTACAATTGTGAAGCACATCAATAAAATTTTCTTTTTCCCTAGAGAGTGAGTAAATGTGCACAAGTTGAGATTTATTCTCTTGATAAATCTATAATACCGATATCGGTTGGAGTAAATAATAACATTCTTGATAGATTTGACAGTATTCCTACAAAAGAAAAGAATGAGATTATATTCTCTTATTAAATCTATACACCGATTTCGGTTGGAGTGTGTAGGAACACTCTAGATAGATTTACTGATACTTTGTTGTAAAGGAGGATGAGATTAATTTCTCTTAAAGAAATTCATAGCCTACTTAGTCGGAGCATGCAAAGTTACTCTTGATGAATTCACCGCACAAAGTGCGAAGTGGAGGCCGCTTCAATAAGATTTTTACAGGAAAATCTTAAAGCACTTAGCTAAAAGGATTCGGGACACATGGTTGTAAGGTGTCAAAGGATTTTGATTTTCACCGGAACATAGCAACATGCGTGGAGTATTTTTCTACTTCATTCAATGAACTACAAAGTTCAAGATTTGTTCACTAAGTAGTCAATGATTTAGAAAGTCTTCACTAGCTAATGGTTCAAGTCCAAAAGACATCATTATTGATGCATGTTGCTAGATTGATGTCTCAAATAAATTTTGTTTTTTTTTAAAGATAAAATTTCTTGAAACAAGTGGGGGATTGTTGATTTTATGTTTCAATAAATTTTGAAACAAATACATCGGTTAAAGATTTTTAAGAGTTATGTTTCAATTAGTTTTGAAACAAATGCATCACTTAAAGTTTTGAGTTACAAAGGAAATGAATTTGATAAATTCATTATTCATAAGTTTTGAGTTACAAAGGAAATGTATTTGACAAATTCATTATTCATTAAGTTTTACGTTATAGGTTCTTGAAAGAATGACATTTTTTGTTTTAAAACATACATGAACCTATTAACTATTACTTAATTAATATACTTCTCATGCACGAAACTTTCATCCTATAAATATTGTTTTCTTTGGTTTGAAAAGACAAGCACTCAAAACTGCTTTCCCTTTGAAAACACTTGAGAGACATTGATCAAATGGTGAAATCACCAATTTAAAAATAGAAGAGCAACATTCTTGAATTCTACTTGTTTTGTGGCTTAGTTGAATCCCGAAGATAGAGTTGTCACTTGTTGTTCCGTTTGCTCTTGGGAGAGACTTCAACTATCTTCAAGAAGCGTATTATCGTGCCTCTAAGCCAAGAAAGTTTTATTTTGAATTTCTTGTGCAATTATCATTATTGTTCTAACACCGTGTGTACCTGAACCTCCCATGGGCTCAAGCTATTTTCCCGTTATGAACTCTGGTTATGATGGTTATTGCAGGAGCATAACAATTTTGAACGTAAAAGGAAACACGATTGAAGTAGACAGAACAACTACACATACAGATAATCCTAATATGTACCGAGTTTCGCTTGTACAATTTCGGTCTGGTTCAGAGTCAACCCGTTTTGTTTTATATGGTGGACCTGGTGAGAGTACACCAATTTAAGTATTGTTAATTGCTACTATATTGACAGTTATGTTTAATGTCTAATGAAATATTGAGCAACTCTTGTTGAATTTGAATTGGATAACTCTTTTATTTTTTTGTTTTTCACTCGATGTCTGGTATCCACATTGAAACTCGATTAATTTAGATACGCGCCGCGTAAGAATTGGATAACTCTTTTAGTGAACGTATCTATCAATTTATTTCTTGGAGTCTATAAATTGTCCATAAACAACAAGAGTTTAGAGCCTATTTACTATACATAGCTATACTTTTTATAATAACAAACTTCGACTTTTTATGTTTTTCTTACTTTCTTTCTTTCTTCTTGCCTTTTTTTTCGAATTTAAAATTTAAAGTTTGTGGGTTCTCCACATTAGACAAAAATAAAATGAAATAATAACTTACAGGATTTGTGCCCACAATTGAGAGATCAACAAAAATTTTGCAAGTGATACAAGAAAATCAAGGAACACACGGAATTGGCTTAAAACAGTCCAAACACACTCCAAAAACAGTCCACTAATTCAAAGAATCGAGGACCCTTTTGAAGACCACTCTCGGATTCAACAATGAAATACAAAAAGGACAATATAACTAGGTGTTTGACACCCTTTGCAGCCAATAACAAACTAAGTTAACAACACAAGATGAAACAACAATGAGAAGAAGAAGAACAACAACAACAACAACAAAAACGGCTTCACAATACAAGATACAAAACGGATACAAGATTACAAAAGAAAAAAGATAGATAGAAAGACCACATGAAGGTATAATATTAAGAACCCAATAATGGTAACTCTTGGACCCTTAACACTACACACAACAATAAACCTATCTCTTATAAAGACACAAGATCGGAATCCACCTCCCAAGCATCAATGTTTCCAAGTAAATGCAAACACAAGTGATTCTACACTTGTCTAAGTCCTAATTTCGGTTTTGGGTGCCTCAAGGAAAGAGGACTTGTGTTTCTTTGTATTGTAAGACTTACAATTTCATTCATAAACTAAGTCTAAAACCCTACAATGTTCCTTTTATAGTTATTACAAAATATAAGTTAAAATGACCAAAAGGCCCTTCAAAGAGTGGGCACCCGTCTAGTGTAATTTATGGGCTAATTTGGGTGCATTTTGGGCCTCTTTTACACTTCAATTGCACATGTCAAGGCTCGAGTCCAACACGCACTCTCCTAAGTCAATAGCCGTGATTATTCCCGTATCAACAAGTCTCTCTGCTCTGTTAGACCAACATCAAACTTTATTTATAG
This sequence comes from Capsicum annuum, assembly GCF_002878395.1. NCBI lineage: Eukaryota > Viridiplantae > Streptophyta > Magnoliopsida > Solanales > Solanaceae > Capsicum > Capsicum annuum. Next base: position 4,630,923 of record NC_061111.1, read on the forward strand.
ATTTCCAAACTATAATTTTTATATATTTATTAGATTAATCAATATAAATATAAAATTCACATGAAAGTTACTGAATTATCAGTAATTGGTCCATCTTTTTCTTAGAGGAGATAATGGAGTAAGTTAGAAAAATATGATTGAGAGAGCTGTTATTACTTTCCTCGTTACGGTAATCATTGCCAAATCATAGCCAGACTATTATCAAATTAAAATTCGAATCAAAATCACTATAATTGAATAGTTCGGAATTTGGAAAAACATCATAAATAATTCCTTAACTATAAGAGTTGGTCAAAATAGTCTTTTAACTATACACTTATTAGTTTTGATTCTTTAACTATTTAAAAACTTATCAAGTTTGATCTTTGACTATTTTTTATTTTTATAAAAATAACGTAGGATTTATATTAATGAAATTCCTACTTTCATGAAATTAAATAGTAATTGTAGACACCTAATTTCGTCCCTCCCCGATATCATTTTTACCCATTTTTATCTTATGCTACCATGTACCTTCATCCGTGTGATAATCCCTCCACAAAATGACAAAAATAAAAATCCCCTAACCAATTTTATCTTATCCTAACAACCTGCCCAATCAAAATAAATCACATCACACCCTACACCTGCCCCTACCCCTACCTCACTACCCCACCGACCCTACCCCACAACCACACAATTCCATAGGCATATATACAACAAAAGGGAAATCATTAGGGGATCCATTTTTTTTATTTTTTTTCATTCCACAGAATTCCATCTTTGTTTTCCTTTTCTTCTACACATACACACAGAAAACACACGAGCACTCATCTTCAACAATAATCCCCTCACCATCACACACTCTCCACACGCACCTCTCTCAGATCCCAAATCACACACACATACATAGAGGTCGAGAAGGAAATCATGAGGAAGAGGAGGAATTAAGGGAGTAGCGAAGAGTGAGAGAGAGTAACAAAGAGAGAGATATAGTTATTTTGATTTCGGGTTACTGTTCCGGCAACCCAGTCACTGAATTTTGACATTTTTTGTTAGCTTACTCCCTTCATAACTCACCGAAAAAAAGATGACACACACAGAGTAAAGGGAGACAGAGAAGAGAGGAACAGAGCGAGAGAGAGAGCTAGATGAAGTGAAAGAGAGAACTGGTCGGAGTGATAGATCAGGAGAGAGAGAAAGAAAATAGATAAGGGAACTAGCTCGAATTTCGGTGAAGCCTCACCGGAATACATCATCCCGCACTGCCGAACTACCAAAACTCCGAAACCAGCAAAAACACCCAAAAAAATTCAATCAAAACCAGACCAATCCCACGTTCTTCATACTGTTTGGGTCGACGGAGCTCTGACAAAGCCGTGAATGATAACCTACTCCGATTCCGATGGGATTCTCCAATAGTTAATTTGAAATTTGTGATTTGATGTTCGTATTAAGGTTTTGACACTGGATTTTGAATCTGTACGGTTGCTATTCGTTGATATCGAGTTATTTTTTCCATCATTGAAGTTGATTTGAGGTTCTCGGGATGACTCTTTATTTCTATCATAAATCGATCGAAAATATTCAGAAGTTGCGAGGTCGACGTTGAGGTTACAGTTGGGTCGAGGTTTCGTTGCCCGTGAATTCCAATCCATCACTGATTTTGGAATAAAGTGAACGATTGAGGTCCAATTCTACATCTCTTATCTCTCTTTTCGTGAATATTTTTGAATGGTGTGATTTTTGGTTGAATTTG
>NC_061111.1:4635660-4641265 GCF_002878395.1 Capsicum annuum
GTTGATTTGGGGTTAAGTTGGATTTTGAAAAAAAAAAGAAAAAAAAAGATCGAAAATTGTAAAAAGTGAATATTGATTTGTGTTGGTTTAGTGACGATTGCTTGATTTGGGATAAACGTCGACTTTGTTAAGTTCGATAGTATCATGTTTTAGGTCGTGAATCATTAGGCAAACTTAGGGATTGTGAAATTGGTGAAATGTCTGAAATATGTGTTGAATGGATTTGTTTTCTCGCATTAAAAATTGTTCTCATTTGGTCGGGGAATGCCCTGAAGGAATTGTATTTAATCACCAAGGAATGCCCTGAAGTATCATGTACATGAAGATGGCGCACGATCAAGGCCCGGAGCATCGGGTGGAGAAATAAATGGAGCGTAGTTTAGGATTAGTGTAGTTTAGTATAGCTTTAGTTCAGTATTTTCTATTTTGGGATTGTATAATTGGACTGAATACTAAATCTTGATTTGTTTTGTTTGTTTGTTTTGATTGATTGTTTTATGTGTTTTGTGTGGTTTATACATTCGTAATGCCAAAATAGCCGATACACTCCACCAAGCGACCGTGGTCAAACCACGGGATCGAGGGGTGCCTAACACCTTTCCCTTGGTCAAAAGAATTCCTTAGCCGGAATCTCTGTTCGCGGATCAGTTTGAGAGTCAAAAATCATTTTGAAGAGGATTTTCCGATGGTGACTTGGTACACCAGATTATGCCAAGTGGCGACTCTGAGTTTTTTTTTTTAAATGTAAAAATAATCCTTTTTTAGAACAAATCTTCATTTTGTCACTTTAATAATGAAAACCCTTTCGACCCTTAAAATCAAATCTTTTTTTGGGGTTAGTAAAATGGGGTGTGACAGCTTTAGCGACTCTGTTGGGGATTCTTTTCAGAATTCGAGCTTATTTTGGAGTCGTATCGGCTTTGTTTGGCATTACGAGTGTATAAGCATTATTTGTGATTTTTGTTTGTGTTATTTTTATCACTTTTGTGCGATTTCGTGCTCTTTGTTTACAATATTTATCTTATGTGTTACCGCTTTATATCTGGCATCATGTGTCTACCCCCAGTCCTTCTTTCGGCAACAAGTCCGTAGTACACGTGTTGTACACGACCTCTAGTTGAGTCACCCTTATTTTAGGGGGGGAGCCGTCGGTGTTATGGAGTAGGTGAAAAGCAAAGCAGCCACTATCGACCATACGCTCCCCCGAACAGCCTTGTTAGTGAACCACAACGTAGGTCAGCCTATAGGTCATGCTTATGTGCATCATACTGAAACCTAGCGGGACCCATATGGCCCTTTGTAGGAGACTCACCTCTAACGCATCCCTACATGCTAAATGTTGCATCTTTAAGGGTAATGGGGTCATTTGACGAACTGATTTGGTGAAAATATGTGTTAGAAGTAAGGTGCGTAGGCAAGAACTGTTAAAAAAAGTTATAGAGAAAAAAGTGAAGTGAGTTGAAAAGAAGAAGAAAAAAAGAGTGCCGTAGCTTTTAGTGTTCTTTACGGCTTTTGTTCTTCACAATCCAAAAAAAAAAAGATTTTTACCTTTTGCACTCGTTTCTCAAAAACAAAAATATCAAAAACATTTTTCCTTTGTCTCGTTTAGCATGCATTCACAATTCAAAAACTTCAAAAGATTTTTTATTCATAGGAGTTTTTATAAAACAAAAATGCAAAAATTGTAGGAGTTTTGTACATTTCACGAAAATACCAAAAGATTTTTTTTCTTCGTAGTTGTTGGTGTCATTTTTAGCTGAAGTGTCTAATTAAAAATCCAAAAGAAAAAAAAATATTTATTTATCTTTGGCTGTGTCTCTTAAGTTAGGGTGCAATCCGTTATTTAATCATTAATTGTCCAATCTGGACGAACTACGCACCCCTGATTCTCTTCTTTCGGGATGTGAGATACGTAGGCAGCCAATTATTAGTTCGGGGATCTAATTTAAAAAATTCAAAAAAAGATTTTCTTCACTCTTTATTTAGAGTAGGTGTTTCATACATATCTTGGAAAGAAAAAAAGAGTAAAAAAAAAAAATTTTCCTCAATAGTCGTAGGTTTCATTTTTGGTTGATCTTATTTCAACAATCCAAAAAGAGTTTCTTCACTCTTTATTAGAGTAGGTGTTTCATATACATCCTTAAAAGAAAACTACAAAAAGATTTTTCTTTAATAGGTTCAAGTTTCATTTTCATATGAAATTCCAAATTGAAAATCCAAAAAGATTTTTTCTTTGGTAATCATAGGTTTCATTTTGTATAGGAATTTTAAACGTGAAAATGCAAAAAAGAGTCTATTCTTTTGACAATTTGTTATTTTCTTCTCTTTGTAAAGTTTCAAGAAAAGAAAAAAGAAAGGAAAAATTTTAATTGGCCATTTTGGCAAAACTTCACGAACTACGAACACCTGATTCTCCCCTTTTGGGGGTGAGATACGTAGTCTCCCTTCTTGGGTTTGGTGATCTTTTCAAGAAAAAAAATAAGAGGTTTTGAAAAAATGTTGAACTCTAACCATTTGTTATCTCTTGTCCAGTTAGTTTAAGGTGGTTGGTTTGTGGCATTTTGGCTGGTCCTCCATATTGCTCCAAGTCACAGAGAAAGTTATGGCCAACAAGGATACCGAGTTAGTTGTCACTAATCAGATAGGGAGTTCGGGGAATGAGAATGTAGGAGATAATGAAGATGTTCGGAAATTAAGGCGGCAAATAATAGAAATGCATCGAGCTTGAGCTAATGGGTTGCCGCCTCCTCCAATTCCCACTGATAATCTGAAATATCTTTCTAGCTTGCCTCCCGTATCACATGCACAATTTCTCATTTTTGTTGATATGCCACAACATGGATCAGGATCGACTCCGGGGCAACAATATCCGACCACTTCCATTGTTAATTTCCTCACTCCTCAATCCAAGACTACCACATACTCGACTCCAGCTATTGTTCATGGTTTTGCGGCGCCACCCCCACCTGAAGCTCCTACTTTTGATGTTCATCCATAAGTTGTGCCTCCCTATTCTATAAGAGAGCCTGCATTGAATATTTTTAGTGATCAGCATTATGCTCTCGAGCCTACATTTAAGTCGACTGGTCCTTACGATTGCCCTCAACTGCCTGAATTTCCTCCTAACACTCAGAAGCCTGTTATGACATAAGAACAAGAGGAAATATCCAGAAAATTGAGAAGTTTGGAACTGACTATGAAAAACTTGCAAGGACTTGGGGGGTACAAAAGTGTCCCATATAAAGATTTGTGCATGTTTCCTGGTGTACATCTTCCTCTTGGTTTTAAAACGCCGAAGTTTGAGAAGAATGATGGGCATGGCGATCCTGTAGCACATTTAAGATGCTATTACAACCAGCTAAGGGGCGCTGGAGGGAAGGAAGAATTACTCATGGTATATTTCGGTGAGAGTCTTTCAGGTCTAGCTTCAGAATGGTTTGTTGACCAAGACTTTGACAAATGGATTAGTTGGGATGACCTAGCTAATGAATTTGTGCAACAATTTCAATACAATGTGGAGTTGATCCCTAACAAAAAATCCCTAACTAGTATAACAAAGAAAAATACTGAGAGTTTCAGGGAGTATGCGATCAGATGGCGCGAACAAGCTGGTAGAGTAAAACCGCCAATGAAAGAAAGAAAAATAGTGGAGGTGTTTATTCAAGCACAGGATGAAACATATTATCAACACTTGTTACCAGCATTAGGCAAGTCGTTCATTGAGGTCCTTAAAATGAGGGAGATGATAAAAGAGGGAATTAAGACTGGTCGCATTGTGAGTTTTGAAACATTGAAAGCGACTACTCAAGTAATTCAAAAGGGTTCAGAAAGTGTTGGGGAGAAAAAGAATGAGGAAGGTGCATCTGCAATTATAGTTGGACAACAAGAAAGGTCAAGAAGACCACGTCGTCATCGATCTCAGGCTCAAGCTCAAGTTTATGCCCAAGCTCTACATAATCACTCCCAAAATCCATTGTACTCTGTTCCTCCACATCCATATCCAGTGTATAATGCACAACCACATGTCCAACCCTCATCTTACCCACAATGGCATACCCCAACACCCCAAATTCATCCTCTAACTAAATAAACATACCCAAACCCTTCTAAGCTAGATTTTCTATCCAAGCCAAACAATGAAATGAGGCAGAAGTCGAGAGATAGTTTCACACCAATTGGAGAGTCATATGCCAGTTTATTTCAAAGATTGGTACAGGAAGGAATGATCACTCCTCTCCTTGGGCACACCCTTAATCGGTGTTCAAGAAATATTAATCCTAACGCACAATGTGCGTATCACTTTGAGGCTCAGGTTCATAGTATTGAAGATTGTCGAGATTTGAAAAGAGAAATTGAAAAGATGATTCATAATGGATCAATTATGGTGCAGAACATTGACAGTAGTGGAAGCTTTAGTCATGTTGATATGCAAACTAGTGGCTAAGTTGTCAGGCTGAGCAATTGAGAATTTACCCATCTCCCTACTAGAAAGAGGTCTGGTAGTTTATTTTGTCTTCTTTTTTGTTTTCTGAATTATTTCAGGGTTGTAGTTCGGGATCTATCTTGTTTTGTCCCTTTGTCGTTTATGTTCAAACCCTTCTATCTTTCATTTTTATTAAATGGAGTGTCCCCTTTTCCTTTAAGTTTTAAATTTGTGTTGTTTGTTTGTTTTCTTTACATAGTACATTTTAGGTTGATTCTTCGTGATATGACATGCTAGTGAAATTTTCAGCCAGATCTTAAAATCCACTTGATCAGGAAGCATTGGATCAAAGAGTTAAAATTAGGAAAATAAAGTATCTGAGAAAATAGATAGAGTGTCGGGGCATCTGGTGACAAGTTGAAGCCTTTTCTGAAAATTAAGGCACTTATTTTGAGAATCACAAGAATAACTTGGTCATCAATTGAAAGACATGTCTCAATTAGATCAAATAGTGGCCGCGTGAACAAAAAGAAAATTAGCTCCACAAAATCATGAGTCATTCAATGTGAGGAATATGCAACAAAAGTGGAGTTGTATGCCATATAAACGCAGAATAAATAGTGATGCACAGACTCAGTCAAAGTTAATGCTGTAAAAGATGTCAAAAGATCTTCATCTTTCACTTTCATATTGCATGATATGTACTTGCATTTTCAAAGATTGATATGACGAAGGCATTTCATTCTGCTAGCCAAACATCGTGTCATCCTTTGTTTACCCCATTTAAGGTTTAGTCTTATTTTCTTTCATACACCTCTTTTGGAATCAATATAGTCAGCAAAGCTCGAAAGAAAAGTGTCGAGCAAAACAATAGTCAGAAAAGTTCAAAAAAAAAAAGAAAAAAAAATGTGTCAAAAAAAGAGTGTCAAGAAAATAGAGTCGAAAAAATCCCCAAAAGAAAAGAATCAATAAAAGAAAAGAAAAAAAATCAGAATCAAGCAAAAGAACAAGATGCCAGAACTACACATGACCTGATTCTCCTCTCTCGGGGGTGAGATACGTAGGCTGCCCTACTAAGGGCTCGGTCCAACCAAATAAACAATTTAGAGTCACCCATTCAAAAGAAACTGGGGCATGAGTTAATCCTCATTGTTTGAGTCGATTCCAAAAGTTGTAAGTCCC
>NC_061111.1:4641365-4658618 GCF_002878395.1 Capsicum annuum
AAAAAAAAAAAGAAAAAAAAATGTGTCAAAAAAAGAGTGTCAAGAAAATAGAGTCGAAAAAATCCCCAAAAGAAAAGAATCAATAAAAGAAAAGAAAAAAAATCAGAATCAAGCAAAAGAACAAGATGCCAGAACTACACATGACCTGATTCTCCTCTCTCGGGGGTGAGATACGTAGGCTGCCCTACTAAGGGCTCGGTCCAACCAAATAAACAATTTAGAGTCACCCATTCAAAAGAAACTGGGGCATGAGTTAATCCTCATTGTTTGAGTCGATTCCAAAAGTTGTAAGTCCTACCCACTTCAAGTGTCATTTGGGCCCCATGCCATCCTTTCTTTCTAACCTTATCCAAAAACCAAGTTACAACCAAAGAAAGACCTTCAGATCAATCTTTGAGAATGTTAAGGCTAAGCAGGCAATGCATATGATGACGCATTTTGGGAACTGCTCTTCTTTCTCAGCATAGTGAATTAAGTGAGAAACAAAAATGAGAAATTCTTATTGGTGAAAACCCTTACGGGCACCATAAGGCGATGGCAAGTTGAGAAAAATAAAAATGAGAGAGTCTTATTGGTGAAAACCCTCACGGGCACCATAAGGCGATAATGAGCCGAGGGAAAATGAAAGAAGCTTATTGGCGAAAATCCTTCAAGGCGCCACTAGCCGAATGGGGTCTTAAATGCAATTGACCTAAGAAAGCAACTCAGTTTCAAGGACATTAAATCAACAACAATGGGTACAAAGTTTGGATGAAAAGATCAAGCTGCTTAATCCAAAATGCATGGCATAATCATTAGTGTTGACTATCATTTTTAGATGAATTTTTTGTTTCTTTGTTTTAAAAGGGGACATTCATTGTCTTTTCTTTCTTCTCTTTATTTTAATTTTATCTTTCTTGAGTCAGTTTTAAAAACAAAAATTGTCATTTTTTTTTTCGTTTTGTCTTTGAGTCAAATCCGTGTCAAAACAAGTGAGAAAAGATTTCAAAACTGGCTACCAGCTTCTTTAATTACACAAAGCAAGACAAAAGCTAGCACATGAAAGAGACATAATTGTGAGCCCAAAAAGGGCATGCAGAAAGTTTTGTCAATAGAGAAGTCGGGGAACTCATGGAAATACCAAGGTTCAAAGGGATATGACAAATCAGAAATATTGTGTTTGTTTCAGAACCACTCTTAATAAGCTGAGTTTGAGTCAATGATACAGCAAGTCAATGACATATGCTAATGGTTGGAAGCAAAGTTAAATATGACAGGGGCAGGAGCAATTTCCTCAAAAGCCAAAGCCACAAACTAGCCACCATGTTTTTAAACTCACAAGTTTTCTTTGTATGTAATAGGAATACATGTTGCATTCAGATAAAGGATTTCAGGGCCTAAACATCAAAGGCCGTAATTGCTCACCTCAACAAATGTAAGAGGCAAGGTTGCTGCATAGGTTTGGTAATCAAAACCATGGTAAAACTCATAATTCAAGATCTCTAGGAGACGTACTTCCTTGTTTTGGTAAGTCAAGCAGCTTTGGTAAGGAGACGCACTTCATTATTTTGATAATTCAAACAACATTGATAAGGAAACACACTTCCTTGATTGGGTAATTCAAATTTTTCTTCTTAGGTAATGCACATCCTAACTTAAGTCTTGATTCTTAGAAGACGTACCTTTTAGTCGAGTCATCCCCTTTGATTCCTATAAGACTTACCTTTTAGTCGAGTCATCCCCTTTGATTCCTATAAGACGTATCTTTTAGTCGATTCATCCCCTTTGATTCCTATAAGACTACCTTTTAGTCGATTCATCCCCTTTGATTCCTCTAAGACGTACCTTTTAGTCGAGTCATTCCCTTTGATTCCTATAAGACGTACCTTTTAGTCGAGTCATTCCATTTGATTCCTATAAGACATACCTTTTAGTCGAGTCATCCCCTTTGATTCCTATAAGACATACCTTTTAGTTGAGTCATTCCTTGATTCCTAGAAGACGTACCTTTTAGTCGAGTCATTTCCTTTGATTCCTATAAGACGTACCTTTTAGTCGAGTCATTCCAATTAACTCATAGAAAATGCATTTCTTTACTTGAGATAATTTTCTTTTCAGTTTTGATGTGATTTCGGGAGCATGCCCGAAGCACAGGGCGAATAAATGGAAAACCAAGCAACAAGGTGAATAAATTGAAAGCATAGCAACAAGTTGATGAAATAGCAAGTCAGGAACTCGCCTGGAGAACAGGGTGTAGAACTTGAAAAGCATAGAAACAAGTTGATGAAATAGCAATTCAGGAACCCGCCTGCAGAACAAGGTGAAGAAGTTGAAAGCAAGGCAACAAGTTGATGAAATAGCAAGTCAGGAAACCGCCTGGAAAACAGGGTGAAGAAATTGAAAGGCAAGAAACAAGTTAAAGAAATTGCAAGTCAGGAGCCCGCCTGAAGAATAGGGTGATGAAACTCAAGTCAAGAGTCCAAAAAAAACCTGTATAGATAGGATTTTTGTAATTTTATTTATGCTTTAACTTGTAATTTTTATTTTAATGTAATGACAAAGCCGTGGACCGGAACCTCGATGGAACCTCACTCGACTCTCCAACCCAATATAGTCCTTCTCTTTACAATCCTTTGAAATACCCGTGACTTGATTATCTTAAAACTTGGGTAGGTAGGATGTTTTAAGTCAAAACTCAGTTGTCCTTCTTCCTCCTATTTCTTTCTTTGAATAATGGTCGGGTCAAAATTTGGTCTCGCTGTCTACTTCTTTGTCTGAAAATACTTCGTGTTTACATTCAAAGAGGGCATGATGTAGACACCTAATTTCGTCCCTCCCCGATATCGTTTTTACCTATTTTTACCTTATCCTACCGTGTACCCTCTCCCGTGTGATAATCCCTCCATAAAATGACAAAAATAACAATCCCCTAACCAATTTTATCTTATCCTAACAACCTACCCAATCAAAATAAACCACATCACACCCTACACCTACCCCTACCCCTACCCCTACCCCTACCCCTACCTCACTATCCCACCTACCGTACCCCACAACCACACAATTCCATAGGCATATATACAACAAAAAAGGAAATCATTAGGGGATCCATTTTTTTTATTTTTTTTTCATTCCACAAAATTCCATCTTTTTTTCCTTTTCTTCTACACATACACACAAAAAACACACGAGCACTCATCTTCAACAATAATCCCCTCACCATCACACACTCTCCATGCGCACCTCTCTCAGATCCTAAATTACACACACATACATAGAGGTCGAGAAGGAAATCATGAGAGAGAGGAGGAATAAAGGGAGTAGCGAAGAGTGAGGGAGAGCAACAAAGAGAGAGATATAGTTATTTTGATTTTGTGTTACTGTTCCGGCGACCCAGTCACCGAATTTCGACATTTTACGTTAGCTTACTCCCTTTACAGCCCACCGAAAAATAGATGACACACACAGAGTAAAGGGAGACAGAGAAGAGAGGAACAAAGCGAGAGAGAGAGCTGGACGAAGTGAAAGAGAGAGCTGGTCGGAGTGATAGATCGGGAGAAAGAGAAAGAAAATAGAGAAGGGAACTACCTCGAATTCTGGCGAAGCCTCACCGAAATACATCGTCCCACATTGTCGAACTACCAAAACTCCAAAACTAGTGAAAACACCTAAAAAAAATTGATCGAAACAAGACCAATCCCATGTTCTTCGTACTGTTTAGGTCGACGGAGCTTTGACAGAGCCGTGAACAAGTACCTACTCAGATTCCAACGGGATTCTCCAATAGCTAATTTGAAATTTATGATTTGATGTTCGTATTAAGGTTTTGACACTGGATTTTGAATCTGTACGGTTGCTATTCATTGATATCGAGCTACTTTGTCCCTCATTGAAGTTGAGTTGAGGTTCTCGGGACGGATCTTTATTTCTTTCATAAATCGATCAAAAATATTCAGAAGTTGCAAGGTCGACGTTGAGGTTCCAGTTGGGTCAAGGTTTCGTTGTTCGTGAATTCCAATCCATCACTGATTTTGGAATAAAGTGAACGATTGAGGTCCAATTCTACATCTCTTATCCCTCTTTTCGTGAATATTTTTGAATGGTGTGATTTTTGGTTGAATTTGGTTGAGGTGATTTTATTCATCGTTATCTGATTGTTAATCCTGGTGTGAAGTATGTTAATCACGTAGTTGATTTGGGGTTAAGTTGGATTTTGAAAAAAAAAAGAAAAAAAAAAGATCGAAAATTGTTAAAAGTGAATATTGATTTGTGTTGGTTTAGTGACGATTGCTTGATTTGGGATAAACGTCGACTTTGTTAAGTTCAATAGTATCATGTTTTAGGTCGTGAATCGTTAGGCAAACAATAGGGCATGCAAACTTAGGGATTGTGAAATTGGTGAAATGTCTGAAATATGTGTTGAATGGATTTGTTTTCTCGCATTAAAAATTGTTCTCATTTGGTCGGGGAATGCCCTGAAGGAATTGTATTTAATCATCGGGGAATGCCCCGAAGTATCATGTACTTGAAGATGGCGCACGATCAAGGCTCGGAGCATCGGGTGGAGAAAGAAATGGAGCGTAGTTTAGGATTAGTGTAGTTTAGTATAGCTTTAGTTCAGTATTTTCTATTTTGGGATTGTATAATTGGACTGAATACTAAATCTTGATTTCTTTTGTTTGTTTGTTTTGATTGATTGTTTTATGTGTTTTGTGTGGTTTATACATTCGTAATGCCAAAATTGCCGATACACTCCACTAAGTGACCGTGGTCAAACCACGGGATCGAGGGGTGCCTAACACCTTCCCCTTGGTCAACAGAATTCCTTAGCCGGAATCTCTATTTGCGGATCAGTTTGAGAGTCAAAAATCATTTTGAAGAGGATTTTCCAATCGTGACTTGGCACACCAGATTATGCCAAGTGGCGACTCTAAGTTTTTTTTCTTAAATATAAAAATAATCCTTTTTCAGAACAAATCTTCATGTTGTCACTTTAATAATGAAAACTCTTTCGACCCTTAAAATCGAATCTTTTTTTGGGGTTAGTAAAATGGGGTGTGACAGTAATCCATTCCTCAATTATTTCTCTCTCCTTAATACATTTTCTTAACAATTAAATATAAAATTTCTTAGGGAAGAAGACATAAATTCTAATAAAAAGAAGTATATTGTTGTTGCTAATGGCATGAATATGCTATATTTCAAAGAAGATGACAATAACGATAAAGTTCGATGTAAGAACAAACTTTTATTACCATTCAAGACAACTTGAACAAAGCAAAATTCAAGATGAATTTTCTTAGAAATTTTAACGACAAAATCTCCATCTTTATTTTTTATCAAGTTTGATATTTGTCTATTTTTAATATAAACAACGTAGGTTTATATTAACGGAACTTTGCCTCCGTAAAATTCTCTATTTCTGATACCTTTTTCACCATTTTGTCATTTTTGCTATTAATTTTCTCTGGCCACCTAATTTAAATTACTCGGACCATGTCCAAAATTTTCATCTTGAATTTTGCTTTGTTCAAATAATTACCTTCAATGGTAATAAAAGTTTGTTCTTGCATCAAACTTTGTCATTATTGTCATCTTCTCCAGAATATAGCATATTCAAGCCATTAGCAACAACAATATACTTTCGTTTATTAGAATTTGTATCTTCTGGTCTGTGAAATTTTATTTTGAATTATTGAGGTTAGAAAAGGTGGCAAGGAGAGAGAAACAATTGAGAAAATGGGCTACGATTTAATTTCATGAAAGCAAGAATTTCATTATTATAAATCCTACGTTTCTTTTATAAAAAAAATAGTCAAAGACCAAACTTGATAAGTTTTGAAATAGTTAAAGGATCAAATTGATAAATGTATAGTTAAAGGACTATTTTAAACCTACTCTTATAGTTAAGGGACTATTTATAACATTTTCTCTTCGAAATTCTATTAAAATTGAGTTAACCAAAATAGGATGGGTAATAGCTTCATCATAAAAATCTAACGAGGAAAAAGGTAAATTACATAAATTTCATAAGTTAAAGGAGCTAATAATAGTTTTTATCACATTTTTGTCCAATTACATAAAAATCCAGAAATATCATTTTGTGATACATATTTTAATTCTTGATACATATCCTGTGTGATACATATTAAACTAATAAATGTGTAGATACATATCGTGTGATACGCATTAACCTAGTAAAGTGGAGATATATATTTCTGATACATTTATTTAAGTTATGTTTTAAAACATATTGATGATACATTTATTTCGAACAGTTGTGATTGAGGAGATCAGCCATATATATCATGAGCAAAATGGAAAATGTGGAATTTTATGTAATTATTATAAAGATTTGAGATTTTATGTAAGAATACCCCTCAAATTTGAAGGTTTGTGTAATTTACCTTCTTTTTTTTTTCTGGTTAAAGTAGTAGATTTATGTTAATAACAAATTAAATAGCGTCATTTAGAGAAAATAAGTTGTTACAGCCAGCGAAAATATTACTAGTAGTAGTAGTTTTCCTAGCAAAACAAGGCAAAATAAAGGAGGGGTAGGCGGAAAGGTAAGTTCTCAAAAACATGCTCGATCGCTTCATTCCTTCCATATCCAAATTGTCAGAAGCAAGATTACTGGTGATACCAATTGGACAATTTAATCATCTTTGACTTCACATAACACCTCGCATTGAAGTGGATGCGTGAGATACGGACCCGGGTTTAGAGGTTTGTTCTGGCAGGACATTAAACTCGTCATTCAAACCAAGCGTGCATGTAGACACAAGAGAATGGTGGTTCCTGGAAGAGTAGAGGATAGCCACAAAGAACCTTCCCTTCTTTCCTAGATAACGAAGAGTGTAAAGAGCACGTTTATCGTTAAGAACATCATCTTGGTGAACAGTGCTTGTTACGTCAACCTCAGATATTATTATATTGTTTCTTCATCAACTTTCTTGTTGGGGACGGGGACGGGGACGGGGACGGGCTCCGGCTCCAAATCACGAATGATTAGCAAAAATTGTGACTTGTAATTCCTTTGGAATGAGTAGAGGTGATTTTCTACGATTACAAAATAATCCCACCAAGGTAATAACAAAATATGACTCGGTGTCGATGATTTTTCAGTGGTATAATAGGTATACCAAGTCTGATCCTTGAAGCTGAAAGCAAGAAGAGTACATATAGGGTGGTGGTCTCGTTTGAACGAACACGCCCGTCAACAATCAGAGTGGCAAATTCATAGGCAATTGCAGGTTTCACAAAAATATTGGCCGGGTCGAGGTAGTGAAACCCAGATGACTACTCATATTCAGCATCTCAAAGTGTGGCTTTCCGCCATGCCATGGGGATTATCAAAAGAGATCGATCACATAAAGCCAGTGATCAATGAAGAAGACGAGTGGGTAACACGCACATGGGAGCTTTCAACTTTGGGATCGCGTAGTCCATCCATTTCCTCTTGGGAATATCATAAACTTTGATTTCGAGAGGATAAAATAAACAACCATCATCATCTAATTCTTCGTAACCAACAAAGTGTTGGGTTCAAAATCGAGAGGCGTCATGCGGAAGCTTAACGTTTGCAAACAATAGAGATGATAAATTAGATGACAAAAAACTATAATAAAAACATACTATTAATATGGTTTGGCCAAACGGCCTACATATAAAAAACTAATATTGAAAAAAATATAAAAACTATTGGGAGAAAATCTCCACCTAAACGAGACTCTGTAAAGACTACATTGTGAATGCTATTGTGTTATGATATGAGAAGAGGGACCTTATATTTATAGAGTTCCAAAACCTTTCCTCCAAGAAAAAGGTTAGCCAAATATGAAAAGTTTTATATTTTCTTTTCAGAAAAAAGTAAAAGTAAATATAGTTACTTTTATTTTCCTTCCAAAAAAATAAAACTTAAATTTGGTAAGAAAATCAGAGCAAAAACCCTAACACAAAGTACAATTCACGACCACCAGCGGTATGTCCCAATTTCATTTTAATAAATGACGCACGTTGCTAGGATTCCGGTTAAGAAATTATCCGAGGGGAAGGTGTTAGGCACCCCTCAATCCCGTGGTTCCACCACGGTCGCTTGGTGGAGCATATCGGCTAATTTGACACTATGAATGTATAAACCACACAAAACACTCAATCAAACAAAGAAAACAAAACAAGTCCAAAAATATAGTGTCCAGTCTAATTATTACAGCCCGAAATAAAAAAGAACTGAAAAGTAAACCTACACTACTCCTAAACTACGCTCCAATGTTGTACCTAATGTCTCGGGCCTTGATCTCGAGCCTTCTTTGCGTACATGATACTTTGGGGCATTCCCCGGTGAATAAGTACAATGTGACCTCGGAGCATTCCCGACAAATGAATACATTTGATGAAATGTAATAAAATAGGAGGAATCATTCAACATAGACATTCACACATTCAATGATATAGAATCCTACGAGTTGCCTACCCCGAAACCTAAAATTTGCCTATCAATTTCGGCCTAAAACATGACACTATTGGGTTCAACAACATAATCAGTGTTCATTTCAAAATCAACAAATCAATCAATCTTGCAACAATCCAATATTCAACTTTTATCGACTTTCAATTCTGCCCCCAAGTTCATTTTTTATCAATCACACCATCAAGATTACTTAAATTCATTCAACATTCCACTAAAATCACATCGTCAAGCACATAATCATAACATCAACAAAATCAAACAATCGTAATCACCGAACACGTAATTACAACATCGATATACTAAATTAAAGTAAAATAAAGAGCAAGACTTGTAGAGATGGACCTTCCGATATTCAGCACTTGAATGAAAAAAAGAATCTGCGATGGCGAACCTCGAATCGAGACTTCAATAACGACTAACAACTCCAATACCAAATCCCTAGGGCCTACATGAAGGCGGGACTGGGTACGTTTTTCGATAGCTTTCCACTGAAACAGTGATCGAATGATAATTTCCACCAAAAAAGTGACTCAACATAGTAATTTTTGTCGGAGCAATAACCCAAATCTAAGAATTCCACCGGAATCTGGAATGTGGAATTATTTTTTAGAGCTATTTAGTGTTTTTCTGTGATTGATGGTTAGAGAGAAGAGATTTTCTGTTGGATTCAATATGGGACACCACCTTTGAGAAAAAAACATGGTTTTGGAAAAGGAGTGACTATTCAGATAGTTGTGTCTGTTCAAAAAAGACACAATATTTTGAATGAACAGATATGACTCTTTCAAAGGATACACCTTTTCATATGAACCATTGCCACCTTTGGGAAGGGGCACTTGATGTCTATATAAACCTGCATTTATCCACAGGTTTAGGTATGAAAAATTTTCTGAATATACAAACTCTTCTTGTCTTCAAAACATTCCGTGTGATCAATTAAATCGTTGAGTGAGTTCGAAGAGATTCCAATTGTTTGATGTACCACTACAGTTGGTTTGTTTGGCCATTTTATCCTGGCAGAAAAATTCCACAACCTCAGGTACTTGAGGGAAATTATTTTCTTAAGGACACTCCGTGAATTCAGAGGACTTGGCCATTTCTGTTTCATCTTAATTTCTGAAAAAATAAAACACACTTCTTTGAAATATTATTTTGATCTTGTGTTGAGGGTGTTGTTGTACTTCATAGTGTTCTTGTTTTAAACTTGAACTAGTGTTGAAGTAGTGTTGTGAAAATACAGATTATGTGTACCCGATAAACTACAATCTTAACGAAATAATTTTGAAAAAAGAAAGAAAAAAATTTCTTTTTTTGCTTGTTTGGTGAAATTTTGTTTTCACTAAAGTTTTATTTTTTCAGAATCTATATTACTTATTTTTGAATATTAAAGCTTTACGTTTTCTACTCCGTTTGAACTTAACTAGTGATTCCAAGACATAAAATCTTCATCACAAGTTAAAGATCACTCGGTTGACGATTGAAAGTCATACAAACTTCATCGTTAACTAGAAACAAGAAGAAGAGTTTAAAGTTGCTTAACTTTATAAGTAGTATTCTGAAAATACTAAATTTTATTGTCTTGTGGTGACAGAAAAAATGATTAATGAAAGTCAATGCAAGATGCGGCTACGACTATGGGGGCAACTAGTATTGCCTCAACAAGTCGAGCAAATGCTTCGCAACCAACGGCACCTGCGGAGAAGCCCAAAAAATTTGCGGGCATTGACTTTAAGCGATGGTAGCAGAAGACGTTCTTCTACCTCATAACACTATGTCTTCAAAGGTTCACTAGTGAGGATGCTCCTGAGGTGCCCGAGGAAACCTCGGACAAAGAGCGTTTCATAATTGTAGAGGCTTGGAAACACTCAGACTTCCATTGCAGGAATTATATTTTGAGTGGTCTCCAAGACGACCTCTACAATGTTTACAGTGGAACTAAGACGTCGAAGAAATTGTGGGGGGCACTAGAACGAAAATATAAGATAGAGGATGCGGGAATTAAGAAGTTCTTTGTTGTAAGTTTCCTAGACTTTAAAATGATAGATAGCAAATCGGTTGTCTCTCAAGTGCAGGAATTGTAAGTAATCACCCATGATCTCCTAGCGGAAGGTATATCTTTGAAAAATACCTTAGTTGAACGCATTGAAAATGTTCTAAGTACTCACATAAACTATTTTGTAGGTTTGATTGTGGATGATGCATTTCAAGTAGCAGCAATAATTGAGAAGCTACCACCTATGTGGAAAGACTTCAAAAACTAGTTGAAGCACAAACACAAGGAGATGACTGTCGAAGATCTTATTGTCCGACTGCATATTAAAGAGGATAATAAAGCTGCCGAGAGAAGGTCAAACGGGAATTCTACAATTAATAGAGCACATATTGTAGAAGATGACCAAAATAATTCTAAGAAAAGGAAGAAAGTTGAACAAGGAAGTAATCAACCCAAGAAGAAGTTCAAGGGAAAGTGCTTCAACTGTGGCAAGATTGGCCATAATTCCACGGATTATCGTGTCTCTAAGAAAGGCAAGAAAAAGGACCAAACAAATATGATTGAGTCCAACAAAGAATGTGATGATCTGTGTGCTATGTTTTCAAAATGTAACTTGGTGGGGAATCCTCGCGAATGGTGGATGGATTCTTGTGCCATCCACCATGTTTGTGCCAATAAAGAGTTGTTTTCGATATTCGCTCCAGCTCAAGTAGAAGAAATGATTTACCTGGCTAACTCCGCTACGGCTAAGGTAGAAGGAACAGGAAAAGTGGGCTTGAAAATGACTTCAGAAAAGGTCTTGACACTTAACAATGTCTTGTACGTTCCAGAATTACGTAGGAACTTGATTTCTATTTCACTTCTAGACAAGAATGGATTCAAATGTGTAACCGTTTCTGGAAAAATTGTAATTAGCAAAGAAGAAGTGTATGTAGGAAAAGGCTATCTCATCGAGGGCCTTTATAAGATGAATGTAATGAATGTTGAAATAAATAAAAGTTCAAATTCTTATTACTTGCTTGAGTCTTATAATTTGTGGCATGAACGTTTAGGCCATGTTGATTACAAAACGTTATGAAAACTGATTAACTTAGAAGTTTTGTAAAACTTTGAGTGCAAAATAAAAAATTAAAGTGTCAAACGTGTGTGGAATCAAAGTATGCAAAACATCATTATAAGTCCGTTGAAAGGAATTCTAATTCCTTAGACTTAATACACACTGACATTTGTGATATGAAGTCAACACCATCACATGGTGGAAAAAAGTATTTCATAACTTTTATTGACGATTGCACTAGATATTGTTATGTCTACTTGCTAAATAGTAAGGATGAAACAATAGATGCATTTAGGCAATACAAAACTGAAGTAGAAAATCAGTTAGAGAAAAATATAAAAATGATAAGAAGCAATAGGGGGGAGAATATGAATCTCCCTTCGCCGAAATATGTGTAGAGAATGGAATTGTCCATCAAACTATGGCTCCTTATTCACCTCAATCTCACGAAATTGCAGAAAGAAATAATCGAACTTTGAAGAAAATGATGAATGTCTTGCTTATAAGTTTCGATTTACCGCAAAACTTATTGGGGAGGCTATCCTTACAGCCAATCATATACTCAATAGAGTTCCCCATAGTAAGACAATCGATTCCTTAATAAAAATGGAAAGGAAGGAAACCCAACTTGAAATATTTCAAAGTATAGGGGTTTCTAGCAAAGGTCCAAGTTTCTATGCCTAAGAGGGTTAAGATAGGACCTAAGACTATGGACTGCGTGTTCATAGGATATGTTAAAAGCAGTAAAACATGTCAATTTTTGGTTCATAAATTCGAACATCCAGATATAAATAAAAATACGGTAATTGAATCAGATAATGCAGAATTCTTTGAAAACATTTCTCCGTATAAAACTAGACATGAACAGTCTAAATGACCTCAAGAAGAACCAAGTAAGAATGTACATAATGAAGAGAATCCAAGACATAGTACACGTCAAAGGACTTCTACTACATTTGGATCAGATTTTGTAACACTTCTCTTAGAAAATGAGCCTCAAACATTTAAAGAAGTGATGTCGTCGTTAGACTCATCCTTTTGGAAAGAGGCAGTCAATAGTGAAATTAATTAAATCTTAAGCAACCATACGTGGAAATTGGTTGATCTTCCTTCATGAAATAAACCTTTAGGTTCTAAATGAATCTTCAAAAGGAAAATGAAAGAGGATGGTACTATTGACAAATACAAAGAAAGACTTATAGTAAAAGGATTCAATCAAAAAGAAGGCCTTGATTACTTTGATACATACTCGCCAGTAATAAGGATAACATCGATTTGAATGTTAATTGCCTTGGAGGAAATATATGGTCTTAAAATCCATCAAATAGATGTGAAAACCACATTCCTAAATGGAAAATTAAAGGAAGAAATTTACATGGAACAACCTGAGGGTTCTGTGGTTCCAGAAATGGAGAATAATGTGTGTAAACTTATTAAGTCGTTATATGGACTAAAGCAAGCACCTAAACAATGGCATGCGAAGTTTGACCAAACCATGTTGGCAAACGGGTTCAAGATAGATGAATATGATAAATGTGTTTACAATAAAGACACTCCGAATTACCAAGTCATTGTTTGTTTATATATGGATGATATGTTGATCATCAGTAGAGACATTTCTGACATAAATGCAATGAAATGAATGCTCGAGATTAAGTTTGATATGAAAGACCTTGGAGTTGCAGATGTGATCTTAGGAATAAGAATCCATAGAACTCCATAAGGGTTGGCATTATCACAGTCTCATTATATCAAAAGTGTACTTGAAAAATTCAAGTATATGAAATTCGGTATTGCCAAGACTCTATTGGATGTGAGCTTTGCACTTCGAAAGAATGAAGGTGAAAGTGACTCACAATTGGAGTATGCAAGAGTATTGGGATGTTTAATGTATATAATGAATTATACACGACCAGACATAGCATGCGCTATTAGTAACTTTAGTCGGTACACAAGTAATTCCAACAAAACTCATTGGATGGCAATGAAAAGAGTTTTGGGGTATTTAAAATACACTCAAGACTATGTCTTACATTATAATAAATATCCTATAGTGATACAAATTGGATCACCGGATCGAACGAAGTAAAATCGAAAAGTGGATATGTATTTACTATCGGTGGAGGAGCAGTCTCATGGAAATCATACAAACAGACTTGTATTGCTCGCTCTACAATGGAATCTGAATTTATCCCATTGGATAAGTCGGTGAAGAAGCAGAATGACTCCGAAATTTCTTGAAAGATATTCCTTATTATCCCAAACCAGTGGCACCAATATGTATACACTGTGATAGCCAAGTGGAAATAGGTAGGGCAGGGAGCATGATGTACAATAATAAATCTCATCACATAAAACGGAGACATAATACCATTAAAGAACTTCTCTCTAGTGGAATTATCACTGTTGACTATGTTAAGTCAAAGAATAATGTATCGGATCTACTTACAAAAGGCCTATCTAGAGAAGGAGTGGAAAGGACATCCAGGGGAATGGGTTTAAGGCCTAGGACAAGTCAGTATGGCGGTAACTCTACCTAGCAGACTGGAGATCCTAAGAGCTAAGTTCAAGGAGATCAAACAAAGTTGTGTCTAACAGGTTCAACATTGTCAATTACCCAACCCATTCTCAAGATGTAGACAATATGTAGTAAACAAGGATAAGACTTAAGGTGAAAAGTCTTTTAATGATTATCTAAATTTGACAGATTTGACCAAATAGTTTAATCTATGGGGTTGAAAGTTTAGAAATCACCTATATGAGGGCGAAGTAGAAGTCGCTTCAAGGAGAATGTTAGTAAAGGCCTATTCTCTAAGATCTCATGAATTCGGGACGTGTTCATGGCTGAAAAGAACAAAACCGTGAGAACCATACACGATAAAAGGCTGGTTGTGTGACATGTGTTGTGTAGGTGTACATTAAAGCTCGACGGTTCAAAGATATCAAATCTACCTATTGACTGAGTGCATCCGATGCATGTTTACTACGAAATGTTCAAAGGGAAACCCGCTTATCCAGATGCAATCAGTCTTAGCTTAATGATCACATACCTGTCCGTAAAATTTTATGAAAAAATAGTTATTCCCCATTCATGTGGGGGATTGTTGGGTAATATGTATGAAAAAGGTGTGAATGAAAAATGAAGGGACACAACCTTTGAGGAAAAGACATATTATTTGGGAAAAGGAGTGACTATTGAGATAGTTGTGTTTGTTCAGAAAAAGACACAATATTTTGAATGAACAGATATAACTCTTTCAAAGGATACACCTTTTCAGATGAACCATTGCCACCTTTGGAAAGGGGTACTTGATGGCTATATAAACCTGCATTTATCCATAAGTTTAGGTATGAAAAATTTTCTGAATATACAAACTCTTCTTGTCTGCAAAACATTCCGTGTGAACAATTAAATCGTTGAGTGAGTTCGAAGAGATTTCAATTGTTTGAGGTACCGCTACAGTTGGTTTGTTTGGTCATTTTATCCTGGGAGAAAAATTCCACAACCTCAGGTACTTGAGGAAAATTATTTTCTTAAGGACACTCCGTGAATTCGGAGGACTTGGCCATTTCTGTTTCATCTTAATTTTTTGAAAAAATAAAACACACTTCTTTGAAAGATTATTTTGATCTTGTGTTGAGGGTGTTGTTGTACTTCATAGTGTTCTTGTTTTAAATTTAAATTAGTGTTGAAATAGTGTTGCGAAAATACAGATTGTGTGTACCCGATAAACTACATTTTCGATGAGAATCTCGCCAGAAAAGATGCTTAGCCTTTTCCCAATCTCTCACTGTGTTTCCCTTCCTCTACTGTTTTTCCTCTCTCATTTGTCTGCTGTTTACTCTTTCCCTTTCACTTCATTTTTACTCTATGTGTATGTGCTCCAATGGGGTGTGTGTGTTTCGATGTATTGTTGCCGTCTTCCCCTTATATTTTATGAATGTGTATGAGTAATGGAATGGAAAATTCCCCTCTTCTCGATTCTCTACTGTGTGTGTTAATATCATGTGTGGATTTAATGGCATTTGTGTGTAGGTGTGAGCTTTTTTTAGGGTGAACGTGCTGTGTGTGTATGGCGTACTGTATATGTAGCTGTGTATGGGAATTATATGTGTTGTTCTTCTGGAGAAAAAGATACTTCTGTGGTGTGAGTGTATATACGAGAATTGTGTGTGTGCTGTGAGTGAAATTGTGAAGGTGTGAGATCTGTTCTCTTTGTATTGTATTAGGTGTGTATATATTGATGGTTATCTACGTCTATGTATAAGCTTCTGTGAGTGGGAAAAAATGTCTATTCTCTGGAAGGTTCCCCTCTATACGTGCCTTCTCTAAGACGTGATAAAGGGATAAAGGGTAGGGGGTAGGGGTGGTGAGGTGGATGTAGTGGTGTGAGGTGTCAAAATTTAGGTAGGATAAGGGAATTTTAGGGGTCAGAGATTTAATTTTTTAGGATTTATTATATTTGTTTTCTTGTGAGGAAAGTGTGGAATGGATGAGGGTACGTGGTAAGGTGAGTTAAAAATGAATAAAATTGAATTTCGGGAGAAGTAAAATTACATGTCTACAATAATTATTGTTATTGTTATTTTAGATTTTAATTTAACGTTTCTCTTTTTTTTTAATGTGTATTTTTTTCGCTGTAAAAATAGATTTTCATCATTCTGTTGTTGATTGAAAATACTATTTCAACTAGCTCGGGAGACTATTTTAACCTCATTGCTTCAAAAAAATAGATTTTCACCATATATATTGTTGTTGGTTGACAGACTATTTCAGCCTCATAACTCCCCCAATCAATAGCACTACTGATCATTGCATCTATTATTTTTACATATCTTTTGTATAAAATAATACAAAGATATGGCTGGGGAGATCAAGGGGCCAACCCCGAATCGTGGCATCGAATTATTGGTTAGTCGTTGAGGTGATTTTATCTTGTTGATAATAAATAAAAAAAAAAGATTAAAAATGCCAATATTTTTTTATTTTATGACAAGCAAAAACTTCATAATTTGTTTGAACATGGAAAAGTAAATATTTGTCATAGTAGTAAATTAACATAATGTTTCGAACCCACCAGGTCTGCATAAAATTTACTATTCGAATATAATTAATATCAATTAAAAACTTCAAAAATAATCTGTTGTCATAAATATCAATATTATATTAGTATTCGAATATAACGAAACACAGATTTTCAATTGACGGTTACAATCTTTTTTCATCATATCCAGTGTTAAATTGATGATAGTGCATGTTCAATTCGAAATGTTAAGTGACTTATTAATCTCAATTAGTTCATTACAAATGAAAATAGGCAAGAATATGCCCAATAATATGACTGCAAAATGCACCTGTAATGCACAAGATACACCTGCGACGCACAAAATGCACGTGAGACTCCTCATAAGATCAAATTGTTATAACTTTGTAATAATTTAAATTTTAATTGATATAATTAGTGAAATCTTGAATAGTGAATAAAGCATGCACAAAAAGAACTCAACCTTTTTCTCTACTTTCCCAACTATTCCCATGCACCTTTGTATATTCAGTTAAAGTAGTTAACATTTAATTGTTAAGGTAATTAGGATTAGAGGTGATTAAGAATGGTTTATCAGTATAAAAGAAAGGGAATTATCTAAAGTTGTTCACATATCATTTTACATTTTATAAGTATAAAAAGGAAGGCAATTATCTAAAAGGTTCCCATTTTGATTTGTTACTCTTCTTACCACCAACTCTTTTTCAGT
>NC_061111.1:4661618-4664503 GCF_002878395.1 Capsicum annuum
TTATACAAATTATTACTGATCAATTAAAAATGAAATAAAAAAGAGAGGCTCAATTTGACAGTCGTTGAACACTAACTCTCAAATCCTTGACAATTTCTCATCTCGTCTAAACTCAACAACTTTCGAGTGGAACCTGTCAAACACAAATAAGTGCACAAAACAAACTAACGAAATCTCAAAAAACTTAGGCATCCCACAATCACCCATTGACGTCTCCAAAATCATGAGGATCTCAAGGATCCTAGGCAAGGCTCCCATCAAGGGGATTATGAAATACAATAAGATAGTAGCTAGATGTTTGTGAATAGTAAATAATTTAATAAATATAGATACATTACGTAAAAAAAATTATATTTACGGAAGATACATACCCCCAAAAAAAGAAATTACACGCACATATTTTATATTAATAATCGCGCGAAATGCGATATATTTTATTAGTTTTTACTATTATACAAAATCACACATTTTCATACAAACTAATATGTTACACACATATTTTATTAGTTTTTATTACACATATTTTACGCACATTGGCCAGTATACCCATTATCCCATCCCGTGACATCGTCTTAGGAAGCCTGCAAAAAAAAAAACAAAAAGAAAAAAAAAAGAATGGTGATTGCATTATTTAGAAAGGAGCAAGATGAAATTAGTAGTAGTAGTAAATACTACTAACCGATAGTTCGATTCCCTTATCCGGATTGGCCTCACGATGTCCCCATTTGTATCTTTGTATAGTTTTATACAGAAGATATGAGAAAATAGCAGCTACAATGATTAGTAGCGCTACTGATTGAGGAGTTTTAAGGTTAAAAAAGTCATTCGAGTTGGCTGACATAGTATTGTCAATCAATAACAGAATGACTAAAATTTATTTTTAAAGCAAAAATAAAAAAATTCACATTAGAAAAACCAGAAGAGAAACATTAAATTAAAATCTAAAATAATAATAAATATAATTATAGTACCGTATACCTTCATTTGTAGTTTATATACGGTGTCCATTTTCCAACGTAATAGTTAAAACGTGTTAGAACTTTCTCAATTTTAATATCAACATGTCAGATTTATCTACATTGCCCTTAAGTTGTTTCTACGTACATGTGTGTTATTCCACAGTAAAACATATAGGCTTTAATGACATAAACATGTCATATTTGACCTCTACGTGTGTGGTTTCACGTGCATTTTGTGCATTATAGGTGCATCTTGTGCACTATACGTGCATCAAGCAGTTGTATTCTTTGGCATATTCTCAGCTGTTTTCATTTGTACTGAACTAATTGCCATTGCAAATTAAAAAACTTTTGTAAGTTCTATAAGTTTTGATGAAATTTATATTCAGATTGTTACAATAAAGAAAAAAAATTTCTTTTCAAATTCGCAAATCACAACTTCTGGCAATATTAGAATAATACACCAACAAATTTAATTTAAAAGAAAAAATAAATTGTACCTTTGTGCGAGCATGTTTTCGTGTAAAGAGAGCCAACACATCTACTCTGCGCACCTAGGAATATTTGATACCAACAAAGTGCAAAAATTGTTGCTGCTGGTTTACCAAAAAACATTGTTTCTTTACGCCCATTGTTAATATAATTTCATTTCTTCACTTTGTATATAAAATGCACCTTATTATATACTTTCTTGTATGCATTACTCAAGAAATAGCATTCTATTATTCTATTTTCTTGAGTGTACATTTTTGCAACTCACTTTAAAAAAGAAAAATGTACGTGTATATTCCTGAAGAGTACGTTATTCAACGTTGACTCGAGAAAAAAACTGCTTCTACTTCTGCTATTGGTACGACTAATAAACTCGGTACGGAAAAGGGCAGGAAGGTGTTTCGTTCGAATAAAAAAGAAGGGAAAATAGTCAAACTGTTATAAATGTATTTACATTATAGTGAATGTCTATCAAGATCTATTAAGATCTACTTTGATATTTATTAGGATTTGAAGAATTCGTCTTTTACTCAGACTAGGAGTAAATTTTTCTATAAATAGAGAGGTTCTGTTCATTGTATTTACAATCTTATGATCACTCATCCCTCAAGAGAAGAAATAACAATTACTCTCTCTATTCTCTCTACTCTTCTTCTTTATTCTTTCTTGTTTTAATAACATGTTATCAGCACGAGACTCTGACAAACAAGGTGAGATTATAAATCTGAACGATTTCAAGGTTAGTAATTCCATATGTTATCTTTCTTTAGCTACTACTAATATAATTATTATTGGATTTGAGAAAAAAATAATTGGTTTGGAACCATTTATATTTTAAATTTATTCCTCAAGAACAATATTATCAAAAAGGATGATAATATGTTGGGTTCAAGTCCCATCGATTCGTCCCTATGACGCCTTTATATGGATCAAATATTGAGTTTGAATCTCAATACACCATATTGATGATATTGTGATGGCTAAGGCAAAATAATGGGTGTTTGATGAAAAGTCATGAATTCGACCCATTGAATATGCTCCATTCCATGAAGTGAATGTGGTAGCAATATATAATAAGTCTGAAATATGACAACTTACTTTATTCTTGAGGTGTATGTGGTAGCAGTGCATAATATGTCTGAAAGAAGACAAGTGATTGAATGCACGAATATACGCGTGGAGGGAGATCATCAAAAGTGATGATATTTTCACACGCTTATATGATTATAAGATATGCTAGAGAAAAATTCTCTACATCATATGTATGCCTCGATTTACTTCTGAAGTAGCAAAATCTTGAAAGAGGTTATAAGCTATTATAATTTGATAGGCTTAAGGCACGATTATATTCCATTCCTGGGGAATGGGAAACTTATTAATGCAAACATGCACTTGATTGTGATTGTATCACAACTCACCTCCAAAAGAGGTTGA
>NC_061111.1:4664603-4667521 GCF_002878395.1 Capsicum annuum
TATAATCATATAAGCGTGTGAAAATATCATCACTTTTGATGATGATATTTTCACACGCTTATATGATTATAAGATATGCTAGAGAAAAATTCTCTACATCATATGTATGCCTCGATTTACTTCTGAAGTAGCAAAATCTTGAAAGAGGTTATAAGCTATTATAATTTGATAGGCTTAAGGCACGATTATATTCCATTCCTGGGGAATGGGAAACTTATTAATGCAAACATGCACTTGATTGTGATTGTATCACAACTCACCTCCAAAAGAGGTTGAACAATTTTGAAATCTACTTCTGAAGTACTAAATCTGAAATTTATTCATGTAATAGTAAATCTGAAATTTAATAAAGAAAAAGTACGTGTCATGGTAAACTTGGAGTTTACTAGAATAAAAGTTCATAAATTGATATGAACGATTGTGACATCTCGAAGATGTGCATGTATTGAAGAACTAGAAGGTTCTTCAAGAATTGTTTATGTCGTTGTTCTAATGATAAGTTAGTTGAACCAACTAATATTAGGATTGAATCCCTTCAAATCTGAAAATTATAAAAGGTGAATAAGGGCCCGTTCATCTATCGTGTGATTGTTGAAAAGATGCATCAATAAGATCACATTTACATTGATTGTCAACCTGCAGTTTGACATTCATAAAGTTGCTTGCTCAATAAAATTGAGTTAAGAATATAATTTTCAGATTGTGCAATCAAAAAAGTTATATTGATGATGATGGTTTCGGATTGAATGCCTTCGATAAATAGCTAAATCATTATTAATGAGAACAAAACTTCATGTATTAGTCTAAAATATGATATATTGCAATAGCATTTGTATGCATTAGACCAATAAATTATGATTATTTCTTCTCTCTCAATTGGTTCAAGGTCGGGAATCAATTAATTCATCTAATAATTTTAATGTGCGGTATTCGATTAATAAATATACCATAATACACAAATATGGATTCCTCAAAGAAGTAGAGAATGTATGTTAGTTTTTCTAACATAGGGGGAGATTATAAGTGCTATGAAATGTGTTAGGAATTATCATCATATCCTCATCCAAAAGATAATTCAAGTCAAATGCTGAAAGCATCTCATATTAAGCGCAAGTGCTCTTATTTTGTGTTCCTAAAGGACAAAGTCTATGCATGCGTGAAGCGTGGTAGACTGATCGGTTCCAAATGAAATAGTCCTTGAAAAATAAGGAGCAAATAATCATAATAAGAAGGCAATAAGCTCTTGAAGAGCCTATAACATAACACTTCATGAAACCTTATGAGAGGTTCATGTACCTAAAAATAATGAAGTGATGAGATCTCAAAATGTTATGTCGCATTGTGAACCGATACGAAATGATATATCATCAATATCTTTGACACAATATTGGCGCAATATTGTGAAAGATTATGAGGATCTGAATTCTACGTTTATTTAAGCATGCTGATGTAGAAACATTTATCAAGTGACATGAAATGATGCATCTTGGTAAGTATAAAACTTATTTGATTTACAGTTCAGATATTTGAAGATGTCACTCATGAAATGTTGAATATTGTCACTTGACAAAACTTATGTGAAAACTTTTAAGGATTCAAACTGCTTGAAGCATATAAAAGTTTCTGGGAAACATATTTATAATCCTTATATTGTATAAGCTTATTGCTTGAACATCATTGGAACTCTTGGAGAGTTTTCAAAGCAATAGATTATTTGCTGAAATTCGAAATATATCGAATTGGATTGGTTATGAAGTACCATATCTTAGTGCAACTGATGCACTCATGTACCTTGCAAATACTACAAGGCCTATAGCCTTTTCAGTCAATTTGTTAGCAAGGTATATTTTTGCTACTACTATGAGACATCAAAATGGGATAAAACACATGAGCTTGTTTTATTCTAAAGATTGCAGTCCCGATCTTATTGGCCATGCTGATGTTGGGTACTTATCTGACCCGCATAAAGTTCGGTCTCAAATAGGCTATATGTTCATATGTGGTGGTACTGTCATATCTTGAAGATATACAAAGCAGTCTATCGTAGCCACTTCATCGAATCATGCTGAGATAATAACTATTCATGAAGCAAGCCGAGAATGTGTATGGTTGAGGGCTATGATACATCTCATTCGAGAAAAATGTGGTGTGAAATATGACAATTTACCCACAATTTTATACAGAGATAATTCAGCATACATCGCACATCTTAAGGGAGGATTCATAAATGGAGATAGAACGAAGCACATTTTACCAAAGTTTTTCTACATACATGAGCTACAAAAGAATGATGATATTAACGTGCAACAGATTCGTTCAACTGACAATATGACTGATTTATTCACCAAATCTTCTCCAATTGCAACTTTCAAGAAGATGCTGCACAAGATTGGGATGCAAAAGTTCAAGGATGTTCTTATTAAGGGGAGCAAATACGCGATGTACTCTTTTTTTCTTTCAAGGTTTTGTCCCACCGAGTTTTTCTTGTAAGATTTTTAATGAGCCAGCCTATATGTATATTGTTAGAGATGTGTAATCTTTTTCCTTCACTAGATTTTTTTTTCCACTGTATTTTTTCTAGGAAGGTTTTAACGTGGCACATTATCTACCAATTAGACATTCAAGGGGGAGTGTTATAAATGTATTTAAATTATAGTGGATGTCTATCAAGATCTATCAAGATCTACTTTGATATCTATTAGGATTTGAAGCATCCGTCTTTTACTCAAACTAGGAGTAAATTTTCCCTATAAATAGAGGAATTTTGTTCATTGTATTTACAATCTTATGATCTCTCATCCCTCAAGAGAAGAAATAACAATTACTCTCTCTATTCTCTCTACTCTTCTTCTTTATTCTTTCTTGTTTTATAACACAAAGCATGTTACTCCCTTTATTTTATTGTATGTGTTTTTTTT
>NC_061111.1:4667621-4697866 GCF_002878395.1 Capsicum annuum
GATGCTTCAAATCCTAATAGATATCAAAGTAGATCTTGATAGATCTACTTTGATATCTATTAGGATTTGAAGCATCCGTCTTTTACTCAAACTAGGAGTAAATTTTCCCTATAAATAGAGGAATTTTGTTCATTGTATTTACAATCTTATGATCTCTCATCCCTCAAGAGAAGAAATAACAATTACTCTCTCTATTCTCTCTACTCTTCTTCTTTATTCTTTCTTGTTTTATAACACAAACAATCCTCTTTTATGGTAGAGGATAATAATAATAATAGGAGTTATATTTGCAAAACAAGTTCTGTTTTTGGGGAGAATGATGTTTTCACATACTTTTCTACTTAATCTTAGTTAATATTAATTGCTAGTACTAAGTAGGTAATTATTAGTTGTTGAATTTTTAGAGAAAGATTTAAGGCTAGTAGCTATGACTTGTAATTCCATGTGTATAGGACTAGTTTTACTTCTTAATCCTGGTAAGAAAACTAACTCTTATTTATGTGAGATAAATATTTCGTGACTACACTCGTAGTTTCTTGTTCTTCAATCTGTTAACAATTATCATATTATTTTGTTGTAATGTTGTTTCATTTCAAAATGTTTTGTCATGCTTTACTAGTATTTTATTGTGGCTTCTTCACTTTCGTTATTTTATTTTTCTAAAATTGTTTGAATTATTGTTCCTCGAATCGAGGGTCTATCAAAATCACTCTAGTTTAATTTTACATACTATCTTACCCAAACTCCATTTATGAAATTACACTTGATATGTTGTTGTTAGAGAGGCACTCGATGATGGATCACATTTGACCAACATCATGGATCACATTCCGGATTTGGCTAAAAATGTAAGGCTTCAGTTTGAATTGGGCCCAATGCTTAATATCAGTAATTTTGCAAGTTTGAGCCCATCAATCAGATGGGCCTAAATATGACCAAACAAGGCCCATATCTCTTTTTTCAAGTGTCACATATATATCATAGTACCTTAGATCACTAACGTTATCCTAGAATAATTAAGGTTTTTTTCTTTTCTTAAAAGAAGTATATAAATTTCGACAGTTTGAAGTTTAATTATAGAAAATTTTAAACCTTTGCATAATTTTCGAAAATCCCAATTTTGAATCTGTCGAGATATATAATTAGCTCTCGATATATCGAACAAAGATATTTTTTTTCCTTTGTAAAGATACATAATTAGCTTTTGATACATTTTTTTCGATTTTGGTCTATCGAGATACATAATTAGGTCCCAATACATTCATCTAAAATACATAATTAGTTAGAATTTTTATAATTACTTCGTAAGGATGGAAATTTGTGTAAATATGATAAGTTGGATGTATGTTTATGTTTTTCTTTTTTGTTGCTGTTGTTGGTTGTGGGTGGGTGGGGGAGCATATTTAGCACACATTATAGTTGTACCAAAGTTGGTAATAAAAAAAATTATACATGCAATATAGGGTCATATGACATGTAATATTTCCATTTGTATTACTTTAATGAACACAGACTTTTGCCACGTGAGAATTTCAACCTTTGAACTGTCTAGCACATGGTAAAATGCTAGTGTTTCACTTGAAAAATCTTCACTAATTATTATTAATTCTCAGATCCAATGTGTACCATGACTTGTTTTTTCATGTATTCATTTATCAATGATCATGATTGAGTAAAATAATAATTTATAATCTTATTCCGCGATTGCATCTAATGAATTATGAACTAGACGGTCACTGCATGAAAGAACTATGTTTAGGGAATAATTGCCCCTATTCATCTCACAAGGTACATTTTGTATATTACTACTAGAATTTTCTTTTTACTGCTATTTATAAAAACATTATATCGTCACAATTCATCATTTATGCACGATAAAATTAATTTGATTTGACATAAATATGTGACATATGCGTGTAATTTTTTAAATATATTTTTTTTTTTTGATATGTATCTTATGTTTGTATCTATCTTTATACTTTCTCACTTTTTCCCTTTTTTTGCTTCTATTAAAGAACACATGACATGAGAGGTGAGAGGAGCCATTATCATTATGGGGACAAGAAATTAAGGCAAAAGCAAGTCATGTGTTTGTGAATCTAATGCTGTCTTCTTGAAAATAATTGGACCCCTCTCCTCTCCTGTCTCAATGCCATATAGTACTATGTGATACTGTGTGTCTCTGTCTTTAGCTGGGAGAGAAACAACGACAGAGTAAGAATTTTTATTAGGATTCAAAATATATAAAAAATATAACTACAAAAAAAATCACAGGAAGCTAGCATTTACTATATATATATAAAATACATAATTATAATTATGTATAAATAATATAACTATTTGATCAAAGAAAATTTGGATGAATCCCTCGATCTACCTGACTTCGACCCTGATGGGATATATATGGTTGGAGCTAGAGGTTCATCCGAACTTTCTTATATATATAAAGTTAATTAAAATTATTTTTTATT
This sequence comes from Capsicum annuum, assembly GCF_002878395.1. Classification (NCBI taxonomy): domain Eukaryota; kingdom Viridiplantae; phylum Streptophyta; class Magnoliopsida; order Solanales; family Solanaceae; genus Capsicum; species Capsicum annuum. Next base: position 4,670,093 of record NC_061111.1, read on the forward strand.
TATATATTACATATATTGAATTTTCTTTGTTTTTTTTACGAGTAAAGCATCTAGTATCCTTGAATTATGACTAAATTTGCTACGACATATTTCAACTTCATGGGTCCTATTATCCTCCTGAACTCAATATTAGCATATTTTTGTCACCCTTTTGTGCTGACCTGATACCTTTTGTCAACTTTTTTTTACTAGTGTGACATCTTTGACATGAAACCCATTTTATGTAATAAAAATTCCACGTCAGCATAAAATAGTGATAAAAATACGTTAACATTGAGTTCAGGGGTAATAGAACCCCTGTGAAGTTGGAGTGCGTCGCAGCGACTTTGATCATAGTTCGAAGAGGTACCGGATGCTTTTCTCTTTTCCTGAATTTATTTTTAGTGAAAATTTGAATTTTTTATTTGATTTTCCACCCAGTAATCGATATTCACATTACAGCTCCGACTAATTTGAATCGCTCGCTACCGAATGACGCTCTAATTTTTTTTTTTTTATATACTCAAGTATTGAATTGGAGGCTTTTGGAGTTATTGCTTGGTTGTTATTGGGGTGGGGGGGGGGGGGGGGGGGGGGGTTTGAAGGTAGGGAGCCACCACATGAGCACCTTGTGTTGTCTCCTTTTCGTGCACATTATCTAATGATTAATTCTGCACCTTCTTCTTCTTGTTTTACAGGGAAGAAAAAGTCTTTTATGATCTTTTTCTTCTTAAATTATTCTCTTTTTCTTTTTGATGAATTTTTACTTTTATGTACTAATTATCTTCTTTGATCTTTTTTCTTTTTTCACTTTAGGGTAACCTCCTCTTCAAGTAAATTAAAATGAAAGCTTTTGATGACATGTGATCATGTGATTGAAAAAAACAGAAAAGGAAAAAAAAAACATCATTATTGTATGTACATAAAATAAAAAAAGCAATCATCCCCCTCGTGACCAAAAGTGAGATCATCTATTGACTAATTAATTAGCCTTTTGTCTAGCGTGATATATATTAATTAAATTGCATTTCAAATTTTTTCTTTCAAGATTATTCAAATATTAAACATAATTATCTTTTAGGTCATGATCTAGCTAGAATCACAAGATTTCTAAAGCCCTTCTTGTTACTGATAAAATCTATTTGTACTACCTAATTATTATGGCCTTTACCCTTGATTATTCTAATTGGTCTCTTGCTGTACCATACTTTTCAATTTATTTAATTGATATGTCACCAGATCCTCAAAGCTCCCCAGAAACAACCCCGCAACCCACCCCCCCCCCCCCCCCCCCCCCCCCCCCCCCCCCAAAAAAAAGACCATTAAAGCTTAATTATATACAAATTGCAATCTTCTTGTAACTTCAAAAAAGACTGTCATAGTGTCATGTGAAATAGTTCTCATCACATGACAGAAAGCAACAAATTGACCCTTGAATTTAATATCCTAACAAATTGACCCTTGAATTTAATATCCTAAAGTTTGTGTTTGTATGTGCAGATGATTTGTAAATTATGAAACTAATGTTTCTTGGATTTTTTGAAGTTTTTTTTTTATATTATGACAAGATCTTTTATTTCATGACATGATTGTAGAAACATGTCGTTGTGCGACTCTAATTATAGAAATAATAATAATTGATGTTCCACATTATAATATATGAAAGTCGAAAAATTAAAAAGGAATTAATCATCTTTATTATATATACATTTTCAATATAAGAAATGACACTTATATTAATATGGTTGAAATTGTTATAACAGATTATTTGTTATATTTACAAGTTTATTATATAAGGAAACTGCTATGACCAATTATTGGTAGTTAATTTTAAGTCGACTTAAAATCTGATGATGTGAAAAAATTATACACTGAATTAACCTGATAGTAGTGTAGATAAAGCTTTGATAAAAGATGGATGTTGGTGAAGCTACATCTAACTCTTTAATGTATGATAACTTTTCAAATTTATTGAAACTTGAGATCTTTCTCATGTATGATAACTTTAGAAATTTACTGAAATTTTGAGTGGTTATACCTATCCTGAATTTGTATGTTACCTTATATGCTTTTTTTTTTTTTTTGTTTCTTAATATTTCTTGGTTATGCTCGTGATAGAGGGTGGACCGATAAGAATAGATCAAAGAAGAGGATTGACAGGAATTTAGATCGAAAGACTTTAGAAAAATAATGTACATGACATCATAGGCGAATTTCATGTCAGGTGATAAAGAAAAGTGAAAAGTAATTATATAAATATAGCACAAGTTCACAAAGTGATAAGATCTATATTGGTCATTGGATCAAAACGAATAATACGTGTCATGGGCTAGCTTTGTGTCACTACTGTTGTTAGTAGGAATTGTTCACCTCAGCATAAGTCTATGTACGTAGATTAATATATGTTACTTATTAATTTGTTAGGTAAGTATTACATAATGATAGACTAATTATGACTAGTTACTACCTAAAAATCCACCTAACCTTTTAGCAAAAAATAGAAAGATAAAAATGTACTTAATTAAATTGAATTAAAGGGGTTGATGAAAAAGAAAGTTGATTAGCAAGTGGATAAAAAGAAGCTCTCACAAGAAAGTTGAAGAGGACCATCTTAAAAAGACCATCAATCATATTTGTTCACAAGTATATATGTTCACTTTCTTTTTTCTCTTAGATGAAGCCTTATCTCCAAACTTTTTTTGCATTATTAAGTTATCTTAAGGGCACAAAATTTCTTGAAAGAGTAATTTGACTTAATTTAGATGTTGACAAATGACAATACTTTACCTGATCAATTAACTAATCTATCAATATTGGGGTTAATATTTTTTCCCCTAATTAGGCAGACATACTTGAGAACCAAAATGGATTACAAGAAAGAATTTGACCATCTCATTTGGTGATTAGAATTTTGACCATCTTGGTGATGGAAGTTCGTTGAAGTTAAAGTGATATAACATTTTAACTATTTATGCTTTAATTCTCCGATTTAATTGGAGGGCTAATCTGTTCGGCCAAACCTTTAAATAGACTTTTTCTCGACATTTTTCTTTTATTATTGTCGTACGTTGATTTCATACCTAATTGTATGGGGTATTACGTATTCACTATTAAGCCTATGCCCATCCATTTCTTTCAAGCTTGATCCTTCCCCAGACTCGTTACCTTGTTCAAAATGAAATAGTTGGTTTTACGATGATCGTAATCCGGTTCGAGAACCTTCTTTCATAGATTCCCTTCACCAAGTCATCGTCTTAGACTCACCATAAGTAAGAGCATTTTGGAGCAATAAGAGCATTTTGGAGCAATATTGTAGGCAAATCATGAGGGGACTAACTAGCTACTTAGATTGATAGTAAAAGTAGCTCTTGAATTGGATATCATGTTCTCATGATTGTACCTTTTGCAGAAAATCTTGTACCTTGCTCTTGTAATATGCCTTCTAGTCACTTTTTACAGAGGCTTTAATTAATTAAAGACCACATATCATAGTTAACAAAAATAAAAAATAAAAATTTAAGATTAAAGATTTTGGCTTCATGGAGTAGATGAACCCTCTTGTATTTTCCATCATACCATTTACTATATGGTGGGCTAGTATGCCAGAAGATATTTTTATGATTATGTACTATAAAATAAATGCCAACTCCACTCTTATTTGTCTTTCAACAATCAAAGCTCACAAGTTTAATTTGATATATGGAGGTATAAAAAATATTTACACAATCAAGTTGTTATTATTAAGTAATTACAGGTGAATCTCTTCATAAGCATTAATAATTGGCCATTTGGTCTATATGGTACTTGACCTACTATAAATAGGTTATTTACTAATAGTTACAATTAATTCTAAATTCATTTTTCTGAGTTACCTTACTTTTCTCTCTATTTCAATGTGAAATTCGCTTTAAGATGTAACATGCATCTGTCATATTAATGTCATGCTTCATTGAAACCACTACAAAATTGCCTTCCAACAGTACGAATTGGACACGCCAAGGTCTATACTGTGTGTTCATTATAGACCGGACCGGCTTAACCATAAAGCTACTAAAGCAATGGCTTGAGGTCCTAACTTTTATGAAGCCTCCATTTTAAAGCTAGAAGATAGTTCACAGTGGTAATATATACACGCATATTTAACAATAATATCTGTGTGATTCAAAAATATTTTTACTATTTGATAACGAAATGCACGTATGACGCACAAAATGCACATAAAATGTGTGTACGTTGTAGACACCTAATTTTGTCCCTCCCAAGTCCAATTTTATTCATTTTTACCTCACTTTATCATACACTCTTACCCACGTGATTATACCCTCCATAAAATGACAAAAATAACAACCCTTAACAAATTTTATCTTGTTTTGATCCTATCCTAACAAACTTTATCCTTACACGTCACCTACCCTACCTCTACCCCACCTACCCTACCTCACTACCCCACCCTCACCTCACTGGAATTGAATTCCACTCACAATATAATAACACTTCACACACGGAATAAAGGAACGGATTTTTGCTTCTTCTTCTTCTTTTCACACAGAGCACACACGGATATATACGCACACTAACACACTCACTTCATCATCAACATCACTCAAAAAATCTATGGAATAGATATTCACATCCACCATTAACACCACACGGCACCTCACAAAACCAATCTCTCCACCATTAGCGCACACAACTCACATCACTCTCACGCTCTACACGAAACCACAAACATACCCACATAGAGATTGAGGTGGGAGAGAAACACATTGAGGTCAAGAGAGGAGAGGCAAGGGAGAGAAAACCACTGAAAATCAAGAGAGAGAGAGATCGGAGACCGGTGAGTCTTCGCCTGAAGCTCACCGGAAAGGGCTCATCCGTCGTCGGAATCGACAAAACCAGCCCCCAAACAACTGAAGTCGACCTGTTATGGGTTGATTCCGGCCATTTCCACCAGAAAATTATTCTGTCGCCCATCACCGATCAACCACAGCTGCAACCCATTGAAAATCGTTCAAAAACCTACGACCAAACTTCACCACTGCTACTGTTACTGTTTCGACAGCAGAAATAAGTCGGAAAAGTAATATTCCCACTGATTGAGTTTTGAGTGACGACAGTCGTGGATTCCGTTTGAGAACCTCAATTTGAGTTTGGGTTAGTCGTTGTCTTTGATTGGGGTCGGTCCGTTCGTGTTGAGGATTCCTCTTCGAGCTTTCGAATTTCGGACTTTGGCTTTCATTAATTCATTATTACCAGTGAAAAATCTGCGCTCTTGAGGTCCAATTCTACTCCTTTCATCTTTTATTCCATTTATTAGTGATGTTTGATGCGTTGAATTGAATATCGTTAATTGCTTGTGTGTGATGTGAATGATGAATATTGAGTTTACGATAGTTGTGGATTGTTGGAACTAGTGGTGTGAATTATTATGTTTGAATTTCGGTTTAAAATTAGATCGGGGTGGGATTGAGGATTGAATAATTTATAAAAGTGAATACGTATTTGTTTTGATTCATTATTAGCGCTTTAATTTGGAATAAGCATGAATTTTGTTGAAACAGATAGGCAAACGTAGGTCGGGTAGGTGAATGTAGGGATTGTGGATTGATGGAATATTTGAGTTGTGTGCTTGAATGGTTTTTTTTTAGCTATATTGTGTTGGGATCCTTTGTATCATTTGGCCGGGAAATGCCCCGAAGTACTTGTACTGATTTATCCGGGGAATGCCCCGAGGTATCTTGTACTTGAAAAATATTCGTGGTGAAGGCCCAAGGCATCGGGTAAAGCACGGAAGCATAGTTAAAATTAGTATCGGTTAGATGTGATTTATTTTTGCATTTTTTTATTTGGACTGGACACTGTACTTTTGATTCATTTTTGTTTTGTTTGTCTGTTTGATTATTTTACGTATTTTGTGTGGTTTGTACATTCGTAGTGTCAAAATTAGCCGATACGCTCCACCAATCGACCTTGGTAGAACCACGAGATCGAGGGGTGCCTAACACCTTCCCCTCGCTCAACAGAATTCCTTAGCCGAAATCTCTATTCGCAAACCAGTTTCAAAGAGTCAAATGGTTTTGAAAAGGATTTTTAAAGGTGACTTGGCACACCGAGTTTATGTCAAGTGGCGACTCTGAATAAAAATGTAAATAATCCCTTTTCGAAATAAATTTTTAATCTTTTGTCACTCAATAAATCAAAACCCTTTCGAAATGTAAAATCTAATTTTTCTCGGTTAAAAAAGGGGTGTGACAGCTCTGGCGACTCTGCTGGGGAACTATTTCAGAATCTGAGCTTTTTTTTTGGAGTCGTATCGGCTTTGTTTGGCATGACGAGTGTATAAGCATTGTTTCTGATTTTTGTTTGTGTTTTCACTTTTATGCGTTTTCGTGCTCTTTGTTTACAGTATTTATCCTATGTGTTTACCGCTTTTATATCTGAAATCATGTGAGTAACCCGAGTCATTCTTTCCGCAACAAGTCTCGAAGCGCACGTTGTACGCACGAACTCTAGTTGAGTCACCTTTATTTTAGGGGGAGAACCGTTGGATGTATGGAGTAGGTGGAAAGAAAAGCAGCCACTATCGACCATATGCTCGCCCGAACAGCCTTGTTAGTAAACCATAACGTAGGTCAGCCTATAGGACATTCTTATGTGCATCATATTGAGACCTAGCGGGGCTCACACGGTTCTTTGTAGGAGACTCACCCCTAAAGCATCCCTACGTGCTAAATGCTGCATCTTTGAGGATAACGTGGTCATTTGACAGATTGATGTGGGGTAAAGCATGTGTTTAGAAGTAAGGTGTGTAAAAAAAGAAAAATCCAAAAAAAGAGTTTTGTAGTTTTTAGAGTTCTTTATGGCTTTTGTTTTCCACAATTCCACAATTCAAATTCAAAAAAGATTTTTTTTACTTTTTGCGCTCATTTTTCAAAAAAAGAAAAAAATATCAAAAAAAATTTCCTTTTGTTTCCTTTAACAAGCATTGACAATTCGAAAACTCCAAAAAGATTTTTTAGGAGTTTTTTATAAAATATAAAAATGCAAAAAAAAAAGGTGGTAGAAGTTTTGTACATTTCATATAACGAAAATACCAAAAAAAAAATTCTTTCATAGCTGTTGTTGTCATTTTTTATGTGAAGTGTCAAATTGAAAACTCAAAAAAAAAAAAAAGATTTTGTTATGTTGTTCATTGTATGTCTTTGGTCGTGTCTCAAGTCAGGGTGCAATCCATTATTTAATCATTAATTGTTCAATCTGGACGAACTACGCACCCCTGATTCTCCTCTTTCGGGAGTGAGATACATAGGCAGCCTACTGTTGGTTCGGGGATCTTATTTGAAAAATTCAAAAAAAAAAATTCACTCTCCATTTAGAGTTGGCGTTTCATATACATCTTTAAAAGAAAACTACAAAAAAGATTTTTCATTTAATAGGTTCAAGTTTCGTTTTCATATGAAATTCAAAATCAAAAACCCAAAAAGATTTTCTTTGGTAATCATAGGTTTCATTTTGTATAGGGATGTTAAAGCCGAAGAATTCAAAATATTTTCGTCATTTCTTTTGACAAATTTTATTTTTCTTTTCTTTTTAAAGTTTCAAGAAAAAGAAAAAAAGAAAGAAAAAGAGTTTAATCAGCCACTTAGGAAAGACTTCACGAACTACGCACACCTGATTCTCCTCTTTCGGGAGTGAGATACGTAGGCGCCCTTCTTGGGTTCGGTGATCTTTTCTAAAAAAAAGGTTTTGAAGAAAAAGTGTTGAACTCTAACATATTTGTTACCTCTTGTTCAGTTAGTTTAAGGTGGTTGGTTTGTGGCTTCCTGGTTGGTCCTCCACATCACACCAAATCCAGGGAAGGGTTAGTTATGTCCAACAAGGATATAGAGAGTGGCATCGTGGATGAAACAAAGAGTCGGGAAATTGAGAGTTTAAAGAAAAAAATTGAGACTGAGACAACAAATGATGAAAATGTACCGAGCTTGGGCCAGTGGGTTGCCTCCACCTCCGTTCCCCACTTTTGTCCCTGCAAATACCTTGAGTCTTCCACCAAAATCGTAAAGTCAGTTTCTTACTGTTATTGATACATCACAGCATGCTGTAGAATCCATTTCACGTCAAATGCACCCTAATGCTTCCGCCTCTCATTCTTTAGCTCCTCAATATAAGCCTACCACATTCATAGTACCACATACCGTCAGTACTTTTATTGCTCAACCTTCTACTGAGGCTTTCACATTGCCAATCAATCCAACAGTTGTGTTGCCCCAATCTACTAGTGGACCCATGTTCAAGGCTCTTGATGATCATTGCTATAATCTTGAGCCTACAGTTAAGTTAAGAGGAACGCCAAAATTTCTTACCAAGAAGTCTAGCATAACAGAAAAATCAGAGAAAATGGTGGGGAAAGTGAAGAGTGTAGAAAATGATATGGAAATTTTCCTGGACTTGTGGGTAAAGAAGATGTTTCATATAAAGACTGGGGCATGTCTTCAAGTATCAGCCTTCTTCAAAGCTTTGAGATATCGAAATTTGAGGAACATGATGGGCAGAAGGATTCTGTGAAACATTTGGGACGATATTGCAATCAATCCAGGGAAACTGAAGGAAAGAAGAAGGGAAACACACCTATTGTCGTGCTAGGGCCAAAGCAGAGTTTGAGAGGTCCAACTCACCAATACTGTCAGCCTCAATCCCGATCTTACATATCAAATCCACTTACTCATCTGCAACAAGGTGCCTCTTTTCAAAATCCAAGTAGTTTCATTCTACTTCCTCAATGTCCTTTGAATAATGCACAATTGTTTACTCATCCATCTTCTTATCCACAATGGTATGCACCTGTCCCTCAACATCATCCTCAACCCCCACAATATTACGAAGGAACCTCTAAATCCACGTTTCATCCAAGGACAGAGTTCGCAATGATGAGGAAGGAAAATGATAATTTCACTCCTATTGGGGAGTCCTATGCTAGTTTGTTCCAAAGATTGAAACAGCAGGGCATGATCATTCCTCTCCTTGGGTATACTTCTGACCCACATTCAAGAAGTTTTAATCCTAATGTGCGATGTGCATATCATTCTGATGTTCAGGGTCACAGTATTGAAGATTGTCGTACTTTGAAAAGAGAAATTGAAAAGATGATTCAAGATAAATCAATCATGTTGCAGAACATTGACAGTGAGGAAAGCTCTAGTCATGCTGATATGCAAACTAGTGGCTAAGATATCAGGCTGAGCAATTGAAAAGTCACCTCTCTCCTTACTAGAAAGAGGTCTGGTAGTTTGCTTTGTTTTATTTTCTGTTGTCCGAATTATTCCAGGGTTGTAGTTCGGGATCTATCTTGTTTTGTCCTTTTGTTATTTATGTCCAAACCCTTCTATCTTTTGTTTCAACTAAATGAAGTGTCCCATTTTTCTTTGTGATTTAAATATGTGTTGTTTGTTTGTTTTCTTTGCATAGTACATTTTATGTTGACTCTAGTGATATGACATACTAGTGAAATTTTTCAGCCATATCTTAAAATCCAGTTTAAGTATGAACATTGAATCAGAGGGTTAAAGTTAGAAAAAGAGAGCATCTGAGAAAATAGATAGAATGCTGGGCCATTTGGTGATCAAGTTGAAGCCTTCTTTGAAAATTAAGGCCATTATTTTGAGAATCGTGAGAATAACTTGGTCATCAATTGAAAGACATATCTCAATTAGGTCAAATAGTGAATGTGCGATCCTATGTCAAAAGGAACAGAAAGAAAATCAGCTCCCCGAGGTCATGAGTCCTTTAGCATAAGGAATGTACAATGAAAGTGGAGTTATATGTTTGACAAGGATAGAAGAAGAATTGACACACATGCTCAGTTAAAGTTAGTATTGTGAATGTGTCACAAATGATCTTTATCTTTTATTTCATATTGCATGATATGTACTAACATTTTCAAGGATTGATAAGACGAAGGCATTTCTTTCTGCTATCCAAACATTGTGTGATCCTTGGTTTACCTCATTTGAGCTTTAGTCCTATTTTCTTTCATACCTTTCTTTTGGAATCAAGATAAAGTCAGCAAAACTCAAAAGAAAAGTGTGAAGCAAAGCAATAGAGTCAGTAAAATTTCAAAAAAAAAAAAGAGAAAAAAAATGAAGAAAATATGTCCAAAAGGAAAGAAAAGAGAAGAGTGTCAAGAAAAATAGAGTAAGAAAGTTCCAAAGAGAAAAGAGTCAACAAAAGAAAAATTACAAACAAGTGAAAGAACAAGCTGCCAGAACTACGCATGACCTGATTCTCCTCTCTCGGGATGAGATACGTAGGCTTCCCTACTCTGGGCTCGGTCCAACTAAATAAATAATTTAGCGTCACCCAGCCAAAAGAAACTGGGACATGAGTTAATCCTCATTGTTTGAGTCGATTCCAAAAGTTATAAGTCCCATCCCACTTCAAGTGTCGTTTGGGCCCCATGCCATCATTTCTTTCTAGCCCTATCCAAAAGTCAAGTTACAACCAAAGAAAGACCTCCGGATCAATCTTAGAGAATGTTAAGGCTAAGCACGCAATGGATGTGATGACACATTTTAGGAACTACTCATCTTCCTCAACATAAGGAATCAGGAGAGAAATGAAAATAAGAGAGTCTTATAGGTGAAAACTCTCAAGGGCACCGTAAGACGATGGTAAGCTGAGAGAGATAACAATGAGAGAGTCTTATCGGTGAAAACCCTCACGGACACGGTAAGACGACGGTGAGTTGAGACAAATAAAAATAAGAGAGTGTCATTGGTGAAAAACCCTCACAGACACAATAAGGCAATGGTGAGCTAGAAAAAATGAGAGAGGATTGTTAAAAAAAAAAAAACCTCCAAGGCACCACTAGCCGAACGAGGTATTAAATGCAATTGACCTAAGGAAATAACTCAGTTTCAAGGCCATTAACTCAACAACAATTGGTAGAAAGTTTGGATGGAAAGATCAGGCAGCCTGACCCAAAATGCATGGCATAATCTTTGGAGTTGACTGTCATTTTTAGATAAATTTTTATTTTTTTGTTTCAATGGGGACATTCATTATCTTTCCTTTCTTCTCTTTATTTTGTTTATCTTTCTTGAGTCAGTTATCCAAATAAAAGTCATTGTCATTTTTCTCTTGTTGTTGAGTCAAGTCTATGTTGAAACAAGTGAGAAAAGATTTTAAAACTGGCTACCAACTTCTTCAATTGCAGAAAGCAAGATAAAAGGCCAGCACATGAAAGAGACATGATTGTGAGCCAAAATAAGGCATGCAGAAAGTTGTGTCAACAGAAAATTTTGGGAATTCATGAAAATACCAAGGGTCAAAGAGTTTATCTGAGAAGCATGGAAAAGCAAAAATACTGTGTTTGTTTCAGAAAAACTCTTAATAATCGGAGTTCGGGTCAATGATACAGCAAGTCAGTGACACATGCTAATGGTTGAAAGCAAGATTAAATGTGACTAGGGCAAGAGCGATTTCCACGAAAGCCAAAGCCACAAACCAGCCACCATGTTTTTAAACTAACAAGTTTTCTTTGTATGAAACGGGAACACATGCTACCTTCGAATCAAGGATTTCAAAGCCTAAACATCAAAAGCCATAACATTCTCACTTTTTCAAATGCAACAGGAAATATTGCTGCACATATTTGATATTCAAAGCCATGGAGACGCACTTCCTTGTTTGGGTAATTCCAGCAATATTTGTGAGGAAATGAACTTTCTTGTTCGGTAATTCAAGCGGTATTTGTAAGGAGACGCACTTTCTTGTTTGGGTAATTCAAGAAACATTTGTAAAGAGATGCACTTCCTTGTTTGGAAAATTCAAGCAACATTTGTAAGGAGACGCACATCCTGGTTTGGGCAATTCGAGCAACATTTGTAAGGAGACACACTTCCTTGTTTATACAATTCAAGCAACATTTGTACGGAGACGCACTTCTTGGTTTGGGTAATTCAAGCAACATTTGTAAGGAGACACACTTCCTGGTTTGGGCAATTCGAGCAATATTTGTAAGGAGACGCACTTCCTTGTTTGGACAATTCAAGCAACATTTGTAAGGAGACGCACTTCCTGGTTTAGGTAATTCAAGTAACATTTATAAGTAGACGCACTTCTTGGTTTGGGCAATTTGAGCAACATTTGTAAGGAGATAAACTTCCTTAATTCAAGCGTTATCATAAAGAGACGCACTTCCAAAGAAGACACACTTCCTTGTTTGTTAATTCAAGCGCTATCATAAGGAGACGCACTTCCAAAGGAGACACACTTCCTTGTTTGGTAATTCAAGCGCTATCATAAGGAGACGCATATCCAAAGGAGACACACTTTCTTGTTTGGTAATTCAAGCGATATTTGTAAGGAGATGCACTTCCTTGTTTGGGTAATTCAAGCGGCATTTGATAAGGAGACCCACTTCCTTGTTTGGGTAATTCAAGCAACATTTGTAAGGAGACGCACTTCCTGGTTTGGGCAATTCAAGAAATATTTGTAAGGAGACGCACTTCCTTGTTTGAGTAATTCAAGAGACATTTGTGAGGAGATGCACTTCCTTGTTTAAGTAATTCAAGAGGCATTGGTGATGCACTTCCTAACTTAAGTATTGATTCCTAGAATATGCACTTTCTAGTTGAGTTATCGCACTTAACCCTAAGAAGACGCACTTCCTTGTTTGAGTAATTCAAGCGGCATTGGTAAGGAGACGCACTTTCTTATTTTGGTAATTCAAGCAACATTGGTAAGGAGATTCACTTCCTTGATTGGGTAATTTGAATTTTGCTTTTTAGGTGATGCACTTCCTAACTTAAGTCTTGATTGCACTTTCTAGTCGAGTTATCGCACTTAACCCTAAGGAGACGCACTTCCTTGCTAGTTTTCATTTGTCAGGTGACACACTTTTTAACTTAAACTTGTATCTCTAGAAGACGCACTTTCTAGTTAGAATCCCTCACTTTAATTCTTAGGAGACGCACTTTCTAGTCTTGGTTATTCAATTTCACTCTCAAGAGATGCATTTCTTGGTCAGAGTCTTGATTCATCATTGCAACATGCAAGTAGGTATGATGTGACTTTTCCAAAATTCTTCTGATGATAAACTTGAAAAAAAAAATTAATTTCTATTTTTGAAACTTTAGTATTCTGGCAAACGGAATTTCTCTTTATAATAATCTTTGTTTGGGATAATTTTCTTTTTTTTAGTTTTGATGTGATTTCAGGAGCCCGCCTGAAGAACAGGGTGAATAAATGGAAAGTCAAGCAATAAAGTAAAGAAATGAAAAGTCAAGCAACAAGGTGAAGAAGTTAAAAACAAAGCAACAAGGTGAAAAGTTGAAAGTTAACAGATTGAAAAATAGCAAGTCAGGAGCCCGCCTGAAGAATAGGGTGAGGAAATTGCAAGTCAGGAGCCCGCCTGAAGAACAGGGTGATGAAATGTCAAGTCAACAGCCCACCCGAAGCACAGGGCGAATAAATGGAAAGTTAAGCAACGAGGTGAAACAATTGAAAGCCAAACAATAAGTTGAGGAAATTCCAAGTCAGGACCCCGCCTGAAGAATAGGGTGATGAAACTCAAGTCAAAAGTTCAGAAGAAGCTGCATAGATTGGATTTTATAATTTCGTTTATGTTTTTAACTTGTAATTTTCATTTTTGATGTAATGACAGAGCCGTGGACGGGAACCTCGATAGGGCCTCACTCGACTCTCCAACTCGGTATAATTCCTCTCTTGCCAACCATTTGAGATACCTATGATTGGACTCTCTTATAACTTGGGTAAGTAAGATATCAAAGACTCGGTTGCCTTTCTTCCTTCTGTTTCTTTCTTTGAATAATGGTCGGGTCAAAATTTGGTCTCGTTGTCTACTTCTTTGTCTGAAAACACTTTATGTTTACATTCAAAGGGGGCATGCTGTAGATACCTAATTTTGTCCCTCCCAAGTCCAATTTTATTCATTTTTACCTCACTTTATCATACACCCTTACCCACGTGATTATACCCTTCATAAAATGACAAAAATAACAACCCTTAACAAATTTTATCTTGTTTTGATCCTATTCTAACAAACTTTATCCTTACACCTCACCTACCCTACCTCTACCCCACCTGCCCTACCTAACTACCCCACCCTCATGTAACACCCCGTATTCAAGTACATAGATTGGCGTATTGAAGTATGTGTATTGGTCTTATTTATATGAAATTAATTTTATTTTATTTTATTTATACCGGAATTTGCCCGTCGATGGTTCCAGACGAAGGTTATTGAATAAGTTTTCCAACGATATAAAGATTTCCAAAAATTGATAGGTTTCGGATATAATCAAGCACGTTCGAAACTATGAAACGGTGGCCGGGATATTGGGAATAGTAAATGTGCAGGAAAATTTCCTGCACACAAACTACTGAGGTCAGCCATTTTTTTGGGTCAACTTTAAACGATCATAACTCCTTTAATATAATGAACTGGGAGAGATTCCACCTATGAAAAGAAAGATCTTTGAGTCTTCTTTCCAATGCAATTGGTTTCATCCAAATCCGACATCTTATTAATGAGTTATACTTGTTTTACTTCAGCCTCTCAAAACAGATTTTTAGGGTCAACTTCAAACGATCATAACTCCTTGTACAGGACGAACTGGGTGGCCTACTTTATATTAAATGAAATCCCTTTGAATTATATTTCCAAATATACCAATTTCACCCAAATCCGATATCAGAGCAAAGAGTTATGGTCGATTTATTTTAGCCTAACAAAACAGTCCATCATGGACAGATTCGGATTTACTTAAATTTTAAGGCAATATGGTCATTTTCCATCACCTCATGGACGAAAATTGGTCATTATATACATATACTTAGCCTCATATCCATCATTTATCATCCAAATTATTGAAGAATAAGAAACCCTAGCCTAAGTTCAACTCCAATTATCTTGTGATTCAACCGTAGAAAATCCAAATTGATTCCGTAGTTGTGTTCACCGTCTCGAGGGCTTCGAGAAGCACCCCTTATTTGTGGCAACAGGACTTCAAAATCAAAAGGGCCATTTTATGGTAAGGATGTAAATTATGTTGGTGTTATTTATATGGATATGTATATATATATATATATGCATGTGAGCATAAGAAGTATGTTATTTGATTGTTGTAGAAAGATGATTAGAAATGATGTTGGATTATTCTTGTGCATAGTTGGATTATGTTGAATTGTGAAGGGATTTGGTGTGATGATGTGGTATTGAAATGATGATTATATATATATATACACATAAACCGATTGTTCAAGTTGGTTTTTGGAATGCTTTGCAAATATTGGTTTTATGAAATTATGGAAGAGAATTGTGGTGTTGGGTTGCTAATACTAGATGCCAAACATTTCATTGTAGATAAGTGATTTGTAAAGGCGGGAAGTTGTGTTGAATTGGTATCCGAATCTACAACGTGGTATGTAAAGCATAATCTAACGATGTTCTTTGGCATGAAAACACCAATGTTCCATCAAGTAAGATTCCGAGGTTGTCCAAAAACATGTATTGTTCTACATTACCAACGAAGTTGTTTCCATTCTATAAAGTGTCAAAATATTTCCTTGATATACCGAAAGGCTCCTATTTCATTGTTGTGATATTGATGATTCCGAAACACATTGTTGATGTACCAATGAGTCTTTATTACATCGTTATTGTATAGAAAGTCTATTACTTGGTTCCTAGTGATGTATCATTATTCCAAAGGTACTATATTGGCATGAACACTAATGTAATAATCTCAAAAGCTTTTGAACTAAGTTATTGGAAAGATCTCTTATGTGTGTTACTTGGTATACGTGTGGGTGGTAGCTCAGGGGCTTAAGCCTAGCATGGGCCGATCTCGATATTTGATATGGTTACAGTTGATATGTACTGGGGGCAGCCTAATGGTCACAGTACGGTACAGTATTGATTATTGTTAGGTGGTTGGAGGTTCGGGAGAAGGAGGTAATGGCGAATGATAATTGTAAAGAATGAAATGAACGAATGTATACCGTTCCACAAATGTGTTTGAATTCAAGAACCCAATTCAGATTAATGATAAGATAATGTACATGATCCTAAAAGTGTTTATGAAGTGTGGTTCACTTCTATTATGATTTATTCACTTGCGTCTGATTTTCTTGATCCCCCATACCACATATGATTATTTACAGCTTTACATACTCAGTACATATTTCGTACTGAAGTCCCTCACGGGGGACCTGCATTTCATGCTGCAGGCACAGGTGCTTCAGCTCATTCACAGCATAGATAGAAGTCAGGTCATACAGCTATTGTTGGTGAGCTCCAGTTTACTTCGGAGCTTTCCGAGTCGGTCCCTTATATTTTGTTATTGTACAAGAGTCATGTGTGGGCGGGGGTTTGTCCCGACCCTAGTTATGTCATGTATATCCTAGAGGCTTTGTAGACATAAAGAAGGGTAAAGTCATGGAAGTTTATATAGTGATGTTATATTTGTATATGTGGTGGCCCCGACGGCCAAGTATTATATATATATATATATATATATATATATATTTGTGCGTGTTGTGCTGATACAAGTAATTAGACCCTTCTATATGCAACGAAGTGCTATCCAAATTTTTGGTGACATGTAAGTGAAAGTACAGGTATTTGAACGGGTTCTCTCGGGCCTTCTCGGCTTCGGGTGCCAGTCCGGCCCGATGGGATTTTGGGGCGTGACACCTCACCTCACTGGAATTGAATTCCACTCACAATATAACAACACTTCACACACAGAATAAAGGAACGGATTTTTGCTTCTTCTTCTTCTCACACAGAGCACATACGCATATATACACACACTAACACACCCACTTCATCATCAACACCATTCAAAAAATCTATGGAATAGATATTCACATCCACCATTAACACCACACGGCACCTCACAAAACCAATCTCTCCACTATTAGCGCACACAACTCACATCACTCTCACGCTCTACACGAAACCACACACATACCCACACAGAGATTGAGGTGGGAGAGAAACACATTGAGATCAAGAGAGGAGAGGCAAGGGAGAGAGACCCACTGAAAATCGAGAGAGAGAGAGAGATCGGAGACCGGCGAGTCCGCCGTCAGAATTGGCAAAACCAGCCCCCAAACAACTGAAGTCGACTTGTTATGGGCTGATTTCGGCCAGTTCCATTGGAAAATTGTTCTGTCACCCATCACCGATCAACCACAGCTACACCCATCGAAAATCGTTCGAAAACCTACGACCAAACTTCACCGCTACTGCTGTCACTGTTTCGACAGCAGAAATACGTCGGAAAAAGTAATATTCCCACTGATTGAGTTTTGAGTGACGACAGTCGTGGATTCCGTTTGAGAACCTCGATTTGAGTTTGGGTTAGTCGTTGTCTTTGATTGGAGTCGGTCCGTTCGTGTTGAGGTTTCCTCTTCGAGCTTTCAGATTCGGACTTTGGCTTTCATTAATTCATTATTACCAGTGAAAAATCTGCGCTCTTGAGGTCCAATTCTACTCCTTTCATCCTTTATTTCATTTATTAGTAATGTTTGATGCGTTGAATTGAATATCGTTAATTGCTTGTGTGTGATATGAATGATGAATATTGAGTTTACGATAGTTGTGGATTGTTGGAACTAGTGGTGTGAATTATTATGTTTGAATTTCGGTTTAAAATTAGATCGGGGTGGGATTGAGGATTGAATAATTGATAAAAGCGAATACGTATTTGTTTTGATTTATTATTAGCGCTTTAATTTGGAATAAGCATGAATTTTGTTGAAACAGATAGGCAAACGTAGGTCGGGTAGGCGAATGTAGGGATTGTGGATTGATGGAATATTTGAGTTGTGTGATTGATGGTTTTTTTTTTTAGCTATATTGTGTTGGGATCCTTTGTATCATTTGGCCGGGGAATGCCCCGAAGTACTTGTATTGATTTATTCGGGGAATGCCCCGAGGTATCTTGTACTTGAAAAATGTTCGTGGTGAAGGCCCGAGGCATCGGGTAAAGCACGGGAGCATAGTTAGAATTAGTATCGGTTAGATATGATTTATTTTCGCATTTTTTTATTTGGACTGTATAAATTTGACTGGACACTGTACTTTTGATTCGTTTTTGTTTTATATGTCTGTTTGATTGTTTTACGTGTTTTGTGTGGTTTGTACATTCGTAGTGTCAAAATGAGCCGATACGCTCCACCAAGAGACCGTGGTCGAACCACGGGATCGAGGGGTGCCTAACACCTTCCCCTCAGTCAACAGAATTCCTTAGCCGGAATCTCTGTTCGCAAACTAGTTTCAAAGAGTTAAATGGTTTTGAAAAGGATTTTTAAAGGTGACTTGGCAGACCGAGTTTATGTCAAGTGGAGACTCTGAATAAAAATGTAAATAATCCCTTTTCGAAACAAATTTTCAATCTTTTGTTACTCAATAAATCAAAACCCTTTCGAAACGTAAAATCTAATTTTTCTCGGTTAAAAAAGGGGTGTGACATACGTCTCACGAGATGCATGTACAACGTACGAAGTGCACACAAAAGCTACTTTTATTGAATATATTTGAATATTTTATTAAGAGTTGACTTTAGATCACTAAATTTATTGAGCCGCCCCTAATTATAAAGTAAAAAGAATTTTTTACACTTTCAGTATATGTAAGTCAATTTTTTCTCATTTTATATCCAAAGGTACAACTGGTGAATTAATAAGAATGTGGTGACCACCCCATGTGTGAGTTTGGGTCATTGGCAATTGTACATACCCACCAAGGCATCATGGGAGGTTAAAGATGACCCTTACAAGACAATCTTTAGGACCCCCCACCCCTTTAATGGCACAAAATTTTTGGTCCCATTTATAAAGTGAGTTGCAGTTGCAAAGGGTAGTTATTGGTACTCACTGAGTTTCTCTGAGCAAAGCATATAATAGGCAAGAAACCAGAGAACCTTTTTGAGTCAGATGACAATGTCTTGACACATAATTTTCACTTTGTCCAAAGTAAAATTGCTTCCACAATTTTTTTGTGCTAATGGGTCTTGTTAACTTATACGGTGTTTTTTTTAAAAAAAAAAAAAAGATTGAGGATAGAGAAAAAAGCGAAGAGATTACGAGGTGGGAACTAAAACCTCATCTAGATAGTCAATCAGCTGACAAAATTAACGAGTTAGCAGTCATGTGTATGAAATTTTATGAGTGTATTAAGTTGTCATACGCCTTTTAGTGATTATATATATCCTTCTATAGCTATATATACATATACGTGTATATATACGATTTTTCCAAAGTTAACTGATGCACGTGCACCCTCAACCATCAACGTGGGTCCGCCTCTGTTTGGATTAGTCAGCTTCGAGGCGTGTTTTATAAATAGTTGTTGATTATTCAGTTAAGAAAACAAAAATACCTGATAGTTTAGATAGAAAACTCGAACGAAATGTATGTGTTTCGATCACTATCTCTTGAAAAAAATCACTAAATGTAGGTCACACCCTCTTATGCTTTTGGAAAAAGTTTTTAACAGAATATACACAAAATAATAACCAACGCAACAACATATACACACTTGAATTTGAGAACACTACACATATTACATAGTTGGTAGGCCAAAGATACCATATGGTCTTGTCTATTAATTTGCAAAGAATGAATATATTATGATTTATTTTGTTTACTATATGACTCAAATAAGGACATCACTTCTCTCATGCTCAATCCATGACCCCTCTTTAAAGCCAAGAAAAGTTAGCCATTTTTCTAAAATCTAACAACCAATTACCCAATTTTCATTGCCCTTCCATGGAAGTTTCAACAATTTTCATGTTACACGTATGTGTGTATGTGTCTTTTAAGTCCTTATCAACATCCACATATCACCATCCTCTGCATACATTGTCCAGAGTATTACGGAAATAGTGTCGTACGCTAAAATTTTGTGCTAGCAATATTGATCTACATATTATCAGAACTATACTTGAATTTGAGTTTCGATCTACTCTCTACATCTTGGCACGTTTTTTTTATAGCTATAGGAACTTGTATTTATGTTTTTTTAAAATGTAGAGTGCTTTTTTTTTTTTTTGGTATCTTTGAATATATCTTGTATATGCACATATTAGATGCTATATTTATTGAAACAAAAATCTGTAAGGAGATAGAATATGCATACAAAATTGATGTATGGCTTATTAAAAGACGGTCAAAGGCATCAATAAACACTCAAACTTGTTATCAAAATTCAGTTATACACCTAAACTAAGGTATGTTCCTATCAGGCCCCTAAACCCCCCATATTTTGTTCCAATTGGACATTTTTTGCCTACATGACACTGCTAGTGTTGTGCAAATGCAGGAGCGCGTGAATAGTTGTTTTTCTTTGTAAATTTCAAATAAAAAGATGCCAAGTGGCACGGGACATGGGCCCCAAAAATCATTAATAAAGCAAAAAATCATTCCTTCTTCCCCTCTCCCCCCCCCCCCCCCCCCCCCCCTACCCCCCTTTTCATCTTCTTCCTTTCTTTTTTTTTTCCTTAAACTTAAATTAATGAAGCCCAAAAATCATCAATAAAGCAAAAAAATTTTGTAAAAAAAAAAACTCAACCATTTCCTCCCCCCCCCCCCCCCCCCCCCCCCCCCTCTTCATCTTCTTCCTCTATCTTTTTTTTTTTTCTTAAACTTAAATGGAACATTGCTTTAATTTCCTTTTCAAAAATTAATTTCTTAGGTGATCAATTTTCAACTTTAAGTTAATTCCCTTTTCAAAAATTAATTTTTTTAATTTCACTGAATTGTTAGGAGTTTCTTGAAGTTTTATGTTGTTTATGTTTTTTTTTTCTGGTGTTTGTGTGGTGTATGATTGGATTTGGAAATAAAGTTTACAACTTTGGAGAATTCTTCTTTCGGAATGAAATTGTTTCCAGGTTGTTGAAGTTTCATGTTAAAAAAACTTGTTCCATTTGCTTGTTCTTGTTAAATAACTTGAAGTTTTGAGGTTCTTATTCCATTTGCTTTTAAGGAAGATGATAACTTTGTTAAAGGAGAAAGGAAATAGAGAATAAGGATGGATGAAGGCGGGGGGTGGGGGGAGGGGTGGGGGTGGGGGTGACTAGAGAAGAAGATGAAAGGGGGGGATGGCTGGAGAAGAAGAAGAAGAAGGGGGTGGAGGCAAGGGTTTTTTTTTTATTATTTTTAAGATATTATAATTCTTTTTATATTATAATTTAATTAGTGATAAAAAATTTTAAATTATTTTTAGATTTTAATGTCGTGTGTCACCTTTTAATTTGTTAATCTATCCACATCAGCGCGTGGGTAACATAAACTTTAACTTTTAGCTGATAGGGAAAAAATGTCCAATTGGAACAAAATGTGGGGGGGTTTTAGGGGCCTGATAGGAACATACCTTGGTTTAGGTGTCTAAATAAATTTTGACAACAAGTTTAAGTGTCTATCGCTGCCTTTGACCTTAAAAGACACAGACAAACCATATGGAATATGTTGAATTGTAGTTGAGCATTTATTAATGATCATCAAACTTCCAATAAAAAAGTATTCCTTGGGTGTCAAATATCACTTGTTTTGAAAAATTTTAATCATTTCATCATATTTTAAATAGGACAATCCAGTTGATAAATATATCGCATTCACAATAACAATATATATCATAACGTAATAGATGTATTTACACAATAAGAAAAACAAATTAGATCGACATATCCAAAATAAAGAATATAAAAGTGGTTTTCTCCCGAATCATTTAATTAAAAGCCAGAAGAAAAAGTTTCACATAATCACTATATATTCTAGATGGTTCAAAGCCTTAAAAGATAAATACTATGAATTTGAGACGATGATAATAATTATTAAAGCCCTATACTATATGTGTTAATAATAAACAAACTCTCTATTACAAATAAATTAGTAAGTCTAACAAAACATAAATAATGTTGGTACTTCATCACTCCAAAAATGTAACTAAAAGTGACCCCTCGTCCCCTACAAATAAATAGTCCAACAACTCAATTAATTACTACCTTTCTAGCAACTCGTTTCAAAATTCTTACATTTAAATTATACAATAAGCTTTGATTACATATATACTTTCGTGAACCTAACGTATGTAACTTGTCCATTTCCGTTATACATGTCTTCCTATCAAATAATATTCCAACATGCACAACAATTATTTTAAACGTATTTCTATTGATCAGTAAAATAACATTTATTAAAAATATCTCAATTTGACCTATCGATTATGAATTCAAACTATGAAAACAGTTTGTATTAAGATATATAGAATGTCTACATCACACTTCTTGAAGTACAAACTTTTCATGAACTCTGCATGAATATAGAATATTTAGTACTCCGAATTACCCTTTTTTGAATCATTAAAATAATAGTAGTTCAGTTTCTACCAAACAAATCTTTCTTTCAAGTATCTAATAAATATACTATAGAAAATTGGTACCACCCAACGAAAAGGCCGTATATTTTTACAACAATAATTATGACCCAATGATTTAGAGTACCATCAGTAGTGTTCAATAATGTTAAGATGAATATTGGATAATAATAATGTTTATGAACCTCGAATTATTCTCCTAACGATCAGGACTTAATTTCATTATGACTATTAATAACAAAGAACTAAAAATTCAAATTTAATGAAACCTTACTAAAAACTTGTTATCAGTTCGATGATCATTTAAGCAATTAACTCGCGTCTTATATAATATAGTTAGTATATTTGGAAATCGAAGATTTCTTTGAGTATTGTTAACTTCCAAGTTGGTATAACTAATTAGGTGTCAGAATAATGCAAATAATAACTGTGAAAGAACTATACGTGCGTATTACTTATCTGCGTAGTTTACTAGGTATATAACTCTTTATAATAGGTCAATTGACCAACTAATCTCTTTAAATTTGTTACGTGAAGAAAAATTTTGCTCCATTTTTTCTTTTTTTTTCTTGGTACTTATCATATTTGATTAGTTTTTTATGAATAGAATGAATCCAAATCTCCTTCGAGAATGATCTGCAAAATTCAAAAGAAAAATAATGGTATTTAATATCAATAAATATCTATAACAGAAGCAATCACTCAATATACAAATTGATCCCAAATTTAATTTTACTCGACGAGATCGAGGAGCGATATCAACATAGATAATATCATCACGACCCCTATTATTGTATCATTTAGGGATGCTTAACTCCACTTTGTCAACTGCGATATGAAAATGAAAAAATATTAGTTAAATATTAATTTAAGTATCTCAAATTATTAAAATCTACATCTCCAACAATTTTATCGTTATTTACACAACTAGATATAATATAATTGCTCAAATTGACTTAACTATACCACGTACTATGTCAATTACAACAACAACAACAACAAACCCAGTGTATTCCCACTTAGTGGGGTCTGGGGGGGTAAGATGTACGCAGTCCATACCTCTACCTCTGATGAAGTAGAAAGGCTGTTTCCGAAAGACCCCCGGCTCAAGTCACGAGATATCACACAAACACATAGTACAGCACAGAAGCAGATGACATAACATAGATACGGCACCCATAAGGAATATAAAACAGAGTAAAGCAGGAATGCAGGAATATAAAGCAGAGGAAAGCACACAGATTCGTAATAAACATGGAACACGGAACACGAAACACTGAATACGGAATCATAACAGGAATACACCCCCACCAATTAATTCCCTACACTAGCGACCCGAACTGGCCCTAATCCTCTGCCGTAATTCGCATCTTCCAGACCTTCCTATCTAGGGTCATGTCCTCGGTGAGCTGTAACTGTTCCATGTCCCGCCTAATCACCTCACCCCAGTACTTCTTCGGTCTACCCCTTCCCCGTCTAAAACCATCCAACGCTAGCCTCTCACACCTACGGACCGGGGCATCCATGCCCCTCCTCTTCACGTGTCCGAACCATCTCAATCGTGCTTCCCGCATCTTACACTCCACTGAAGTCACACCAACCTTCTCCCGGATAGTCTCATTCCGAACTCTATCCCCTCGGGTCAGTCCACACATCCAGCGCAACATCCGCATTTCTGCCACCTTCATTTTTTGAATGTGGGAGTTCTTAACTGGCCAACACTCCGCTCCATACAGCAAGGCCGGACGGACTACCACCCTATAGAATTTGCCTTTAAGCTTGGGCGGCACCTTCTTATCACACAGCACCCCCGATGCGAGTTTCCACTTCATCCATCCCACCCCAATACGGTGCGAGACATCCTCGTCAATCTCACCGTTACTCTGGATCACGGACCCGAGATACTTGAACTTATCCCTCTTCCCTACCTCCTGTGCTTCTAGCGTCACTCCTACCTCATTCTCCCGCCTCACGTCATTAAACTTACATTCCACATACTCTGTCTTGGTTCTGCTCAACCTGAACCCTTTAGACTCCAGAGTTTGCCTCCACAACTCTAATTTGTCATTCACACCCCCTCGAGTCTCATCTATCAGGACTACATCGTCTGCAAAAAGCATACACCACGGCACCTCCCCTTGGATACGCCGCGTCAACACATCCATTACTAACACAAACAAAAAGGGACTAAGAGTAGATCCCTGATGCAATCCTGTCAGGACAGTGAAATGCTCTGAGTCTCCTCCCGCCGTCCTCACCTGGGTTTTCGCTCCCTCATACATATCCTTAATTACTCTGATATATGCCTGCGGTACTCCACTCACCTCCAAGCATCTCCAAAGCACTTCCCTGGGGACTTTGTCGTACGCCTTTTCCAGGTCGATGAACACCATATGCAGATCCTTCTTCCTCTCCCTATACTGCTCCACCAACCTCCGTACCAGGTGGATTGCCTCCGTCGTCGAGCGCCCGAGCATAAATCCGAACTGGTTTTCCGAAATAGACACTATCCGTCTCAACCTCACCTCGACCACTCTCTCCCATATCTTCATAGAGTGACTCAGTAACTTAATCCCCCTATAGTTATTGCAACACTGAATGTCCCCCTTATTCTTATAGAGGGGGATCATGGTACTCCACCTCCACGCCTCGGGCATCTTTGCCGTCCTAAAAATTTCATTGAACAATGCAGTCAACCACCTTACACCAGCCTCTCCAACGAACTTCCAAAACTCCACCGGTATCTCATCCGGCCCCGTCGCCCTACCCCTTCGCATCCTGCGGACTGCCTGTCTAACCTCGTCTACCTTAAAACGTCTACAATAGCTAAAATCCCGACACTCCCCTGAGTGCTCCAGTTCCCCTAACACAATAGCTCTGTCCCCCTCGTCATTCAAGAGCCTATGAAAGTACGACTGCCATCTCTTCTTTATGTGACCGTCCTCCACCAACACTCTACCGTCCTCCCCCTTAATGCACCTCACCTGATCGAGGTCACGACCCTTCCTCTCCCTAGCCTTAGCGAGTCGGAACAACTTTTTCTCCCCTCCTTTCCCCTGTAACCCTGCATACAAGCTCTCAAAAGCGGCCGTCTTAGCTACCGTGACCGCTGACTTCGCCTCCTTCCTCGCTAGCTTGTACTCTTTCCTGTTTACCCGCTTCTCTTCTTCGTCCTTGCTTTCCACCAACTTAGCATACGCCTCTTTCTTGTTATTTCTTTATATTAATTACTGTATTATACGTCACTTCGTTTACTTCTCTTTTTTCTTTACTTTATAATATACTCCTTGATGTTTAAAAAAAAATGACCTACTTTCTTTTTTAGTTCATTTAAAAAAGAACAATTTCTTTTCATTTTTAGCAACTTTTAACTTTCCGCGTGGCATACTTAAGATCACAGGATTAAAGTATCTTTTATTTAAAACCATAAGATTTAAAAGTCTTCTTTATTTTCTTAAACTCTGTACCAAGTTAAACCAGATCATTCTTTTTGAAACGGAGGGAGTACACATTTTGAGACGACTTACTATTACGATATTTGGGTATGTTAACCAAGTGATATATCTGGGATATACCAATTCCTTAATCATTACTAATGGAGTAATTAATATTTATTCACGTTATATATAAAAATAACAATTCTGTACGTTACAGCTTTTGCTTGTAGAGGTTTAGGAAAAGGTCGGACCACAAATATCTATCTTATACAGTTTTACATTGCATGAGTTTTCAGGGACTGTTTGTAAAACACGATTCACGATATATATAATAATAACAAAATGTGAGGGATCGGACCACCAAAAGATGTGGTGCAGTGGATGTGGTTGCTCCTCCCTTAATCAGAGGTCTCGGGTTCGAGCCCTGAGTATGGAAAAATCCTTGGTAGGGAGCGGTTCCACCCGAATGAGGCTGTATACGATGCGAATCAGAATTAGTCGGACTCTAATGCAGGTATCAGACATTGAATGACCAAAAAAAACTGAGGGACATGTTATGGTGAAACATAAATGTTAACGGTGGCAACCCATAAATTAGATGTTACAGAAATACTTATAATTTGGTCGCAGAAAAATAGCAGAATAATTTTTTAATTTTTTTCGTAGTTATAGAAAAGGTAACTACGCTGTATTTATGGAGGGTGCAGATAATATTTCTCTGTGTTTAAATACATTTAAATAATTGAACAGTAATTCAAAAATGATTACATCAAGATATATTCTAACATTTAAAATAAGAATGTATGATTATCTATTTCTTCATGAAGCGTTGAAGAATAATATTGTGTTATATTCTGATTTTGAATTAGAAGAAAGATTATTAGTCTGTTAAGTCAACCTAATTATTTAATTTTGGGGCATCATAACGTGTCGACCTGCGGAAGAAAAATAATTTCGTTTTCTAGTTGACTACTAATCACATTTAATTTTCATAATTAATTATGTCGATGAAACAAGCCGATTAAAAAAAAAAAACTAAAAACAAATAAAGAAAATTAGTTTTCTCACATTTAAAAGTGCCCCAAGCAATAAGTTAGTAAAAGAGAAAAACCAAAAGAAAGACATACGTACGATAGAGAATAAACTACTTCTACCATTCGCCAATACGGGACAATAAAGTGGGTTATTATTGAATTGATTTTTGCTTACGGAAGATCCATAAAATAATACTCTTCGTTTCTAAAAAAAAGTAGAACTACCTTATCTCATTTTGGTTTAGCACTTTTTATTTTGTAGGGTACTTAAATTTATCGGTGAAATGAGCGATTTTAGTATTATACTCTTTGTTCATATTATTGAACATTTGAAAATATAGTCATCGTCTTCATATGGATCCTGAGCGTCCTGGAAGTGTGCAATACTATTTTCTTCGTCTGATCTTGCTAAATTATTATCTGTATTATTTATCTCTGGGACAGTTCTGTCTAAATTAGTAGACTGTCCGTCTGGCTGTCTATTCATATGCTTATCTTGTGTCTGGTTGCTGAAAAATCTCTCTAAAGTCTGTTTAATTATAGTCTCTATTGTTTCATTTTTTCTTTTAGATTTAAGATCTTCTTATTACTTCTAATTGTAAAAGTTCCTTTATTTATATATCAAACTCTTTAGTATCTTCATTATTTGCTTCTATAGGTGTTGTTTTTATAGTGTATTCCGAATTAATTATATCTAATTTACACATTATCTCGTTAGCGTCCCAATGGGCTAACGGTCTTTCTCCTATTATTTCCATTCTATCTAATATAGATATTATATTTTCTAAATCTTTTGGACTATTTATTATTCCTATTTTATCCATTCCTTTTCTAAAATTATAGAATTGAGTTTCTATACTTATTAGGGTATAGTCTTTTTCTATATCTGTTAAGCATTCTTGTCCTTCTGCATTAA
>NC_061111.1:4697966-4698626 GCF_002878395.1 Capsicum annuum
ATTTAGAAAATATAATATCTATATTAGATAGAATGGAAATAATAGGAGAAAGACCGTTAGCCCATTGGGACGCTAACGGTCTTTCTCCTATTATTTCCATTCTATCTAATATAGATATTATATTTTCTAAATCTTTTGGACTATTTATTATTCCTATTTTATCCATTCCTTTTCTAAAATTATAGAACTGAGTTTCTATACTTATTAGGGTATAGTCTTTTTCGATATCTGTTAAGCATTCTTGTCCTTCTGCATTAAACAGAGTATAATTTCTAACTTCTTCTAGGTTTTCTTTTATATTGTTGTTTTCTTTTGACAGGTTGCTATTTTGGCATTGATTGTTATTCTGTATACAAAATCTTAGTCCGATAACAAAATCTGATCCTATATTTAAATCTCGTCCTAATATTTTATTAACATTGTAAACTGGGTTATAGAATTTATTGCATGTATTTAAAAAACTTATTTGTGCTTTTTCTATGTAATAATTATAGATATTTTGTGATCCATCCATTTGAGTGGCTGTTATAGGTCTTTCAAGTAATTTTAGTAAATGTTCCGGTACTATTTCTTTATTGATTAAACAGCTAGTACATCCGGGATCTACTAATGCTAGAGTTTCTATTTCTACATCTTTTATTTTAATTTTTACTAAAACTT
>NC_061111.1:4701626-4810607 GCF_002878395.1 Capsicum annuum
TTAGATTATCCAATTCTAGATTTAAATGATTTTGTCTCACTATTACATGTTGTTTATTGTTGGCAAATCCAAACTTGAATATGCCAGCAATAAGTTTGATAAAGTGGGTAGTTTTAATAATATCAATCATGAATTTTATTTAAGTGATTCCAAAGTGTGAGGAAATGGAACATTTAAGCTTTTAATATTTACGTATGTTTTTTTAATCCACTTTTATTTATTTATTTTATCCCTTTTTCAGTGAAGGGAATGTTGATATGACATTAGGATTTATGAGTCTAATTGTAGTCTCTATAAGGGGATAAATAATGGACCATTCAACTATAATTAAGGGCCACCTAATCTCATTTACTTCGATAATGATTTTGCATTTTCCTTAAAAATTGAAAAGGAAAAGAAAATTGAAGACATTTCTCCCTCAGATAATATTGATATTTTTCATTTTTAATTATATCTGAAATCCAATTCGAATTATCATATTTTTTTTAATTGGTGATGTTCTTTTTTTCGTTATTTTTTATAAGATTTTTTCACTAGTGTATTTCTTTCTTAGTTATTTTGATGTATTTTATCTAAATCGACGGTCTATCAAAAATAATATTTCTACATTTAGAAATCAGGATACGACAAGGCCGTGTACACACCCTACTTAAACTACACTAACAAAGGTTACATCGGTGTTGTTGAGTTATTCTTTAATAATAATGCAACATGGCAAATTATTGAAAACCAAGATTTTAAAATCAGTATGCTTGTTTTTGTCAAAATATTTTTTTAATGATATACCAAATGGAAAATTTTAAGGAATAGAGGACTATATAATATGATTGTGGTCTAATGAAAATTGAATATTACCAAAAATAATTGTTGAATAGATTGATGACGTAGCAACAAACATTTTAGAAGACACCGAAAATTGAAAAAAATTAAGGATTTTTGCATTAGAATCCTAGGTTGTAAAATGAAACCCCACCAAGAAAAAGTATTTGAAAAAGAAAACTAACACAAATTGATTTTGAGAAATAGATTCTTGAAATATTTTTGGTATTTACCCAAATGCAGAAAGTGACAGCATTTTTCTTTTTGATTCACATATTCAATTAACCATTAAACAATACAATTTCTTACAAATAAATATGAAGGTCATTAAAGTCAATTCAAAATTTTTTATTACTCCCTTCGTTTCGGAATAAATGCATTGTTGAGATATTTATTGGTGTTTCAAAATAAGTGAATCGTTGAATTTTTTTTCAAATTTATCCTTATGATTGACAATCAATTAGCTTTTGAAAAGACATTATCAAGGTAATTTTTTTTTTTGTTGGGTAAAAATAGAAAGTTATGTTAATTTATGTCTTTGATGCTTTTTCCTTAATCTGTATATTAAAATTCAACAATTCATTTATTTTGAAACGGAGGGAGTACTACACTAACAACATCATACCTAAGTCCCACGGGTAATTTTCTGGTGTTATGTAAGCAGATCTTACACCTATTTTTATGGGACAGAAAGTGTACTTTGGATAGATTTTGGCAAAATTTAATATTATTATTATTATTATTATTATTATTTTAATTAATTTATTTATTTTTAACTTAACACAATTTTTTTTAAGATAAAAAGACTTTTAATCATGCAAGTCCTAAACGAAATATATTTTGCTTTTATCAAATGCTGTTAAACCGGATATGAAAAAAGTTAAATTTTAAAATTAAAAAAAAAGAAACATTTTTTAATGAATTATAGAAAAAAAGATGAATAAATTGAAAAGGTGAAAATAATAAATTTTATTAATTATATATCATGCAATTAATTAATAATTTTACTAGAAGATTTCACCTAATATCTGATCAGTCAGATTCTTGAAAGAAGACAAAGAAGCTTCCCTTTACAATATTTTATTTTCTTCTCTCTCTTTCTCCAATTGTCTACAAATATAAACAATAAAGTCACTTATTTAGCCAAACTAAAAGAAAAACACTCCCTCTAATTTTAATTGTTCATTATATTATTAATAATAATAATTATTTTATTATATTTATTTAATTAAAAAATTAAGAAATAATTAATTATTTTATTTTTATCATTAAATATTATATTTCTTTCTCATTTATATAACTTATACTGATTAATAAGTGAAATTTAATTATTATTTTATTTATTATTTCTTAAAGTATGTATCAACTATTATTACTCTATATACATACTTGAGTATTTGAGTAATATATACAGTTGTCACTATTTGAGAAATCTTTTTCAAAGGGCACTGTTATACTTATATATACATATATATATATACACACAGAGGATGCAGAGAGAGAAAGAAGAGAGAGAGAACCACTGTGTGTGAAAATTTGGAAGAAAACCCACTTCAGATCTACTCCTCTTTCTTGTCAACACATTCTTCATTATTTTCACTACCATTTCATCAAAGTTTCCACACTGGAAGCTCCATTTTAGTAGTAACTCACATTTCCATCCACCGTATATTTAACTCACTGCCACGTGTCACCTTCTGGGTATTCTGTTTTTTAAGCTGCATGGTCATTTTCCGGCGAGGTTAGCCGGAGCTCCGGCGGGAAATTGAGGTGGGTTTTTTTGAGAAAATGTGTTAATTGAAGGGTAAAAGTGGAAAAAAATAAAATGTTTAAGACTGGTAGATGGAGAGGAGAAAAGAACAAGATCAAAGTTGGGTTCAAGTTGCAATTTCATGCAACTCAGGTACTTTAATGTCATTTTACATTCTTGAAAGTAAACTTTTAGTCAAAGATTGGATTTTTTCTTACTGTCATTTTACTTACATTTTTATTATAACCGTAGTGTTCGGTCAGCTTTTCGTGCAGCTAAACTAATTTTATGGAATACCTGCTATCTTCTACTGTCATTTTACATTCTTGAAAGCAAATTTGTAGTTAAAGATTGGATTTTTTTACTGTCATTTTACATTCTTGTAAGCAAATGTTGTAGTCAAAAGATTGGATTTTTAATTTATTTTTTACTGTCATTTTACATTCTTGAAAGCAAATTTTGTAGTCAAAAGATTGGATTTTTAATTTATTTTTTACTGTCATTTTACATTCTTGAAAGCAAATTTGGTAGTTAAGATTGGATTTTTATTCTTTCTGTAACTTGTTTTGTTTGTTGTGAAAGCATTTTCTTGGAAAGTATAGTGTTGAATGTTATTGGAAAAGACAATGTGAAATTTGATTGCTTGCTTGTATTTTTTTGGTAGATTATAGAGTTGTAAAGGTGGAAAAAACAAATTTTTTGATGTGTAATTTGATGTATAGATTGATGAATGATGCAATTTAGTTTGTTTTGGGGGTGGATGGTGGGTGGGTTGATTTTGGTTAAAAAGAAGTTTGAGGGCTTACATGGTGAAGATCTTTGTGTTTAGACATCATATGATTCATGTCATTCTGCATTTTCTTCTTAATGGGAGGTGTTTGCTGCTTCCATTTTCATATTCTAAGTTGTTTTTGTTTGTTGGATTTGTGGGGTTGATTTCTCGAATGGTCACTCGACTAATAGTTATTATCCCATAAAGTCGCCTTAGTTCTTGATTCCAATTTTTTTCCACAAAGAAAGTGACTTTTCGAGATAGTAACTATTAGTTGAGTGACCATATGAGAAATCAACTCCGCATTTTCTTTTGTGTGTGTTTGGGGATGAGGTGGGGGTGGGATGGGGGGTAAGTGCGGTGGTTGAGTGTAATGGGAAAATTTATTAGGTGTCACAGGTAAAAGGAGATGCATTAATGGTAGCTGTGGTCCCTGCTGATGTTGGAAAGGCAACGGTAAGATCAGAGAAGGCCACGGTTCGTGATGGGAACTGCTACTGGGAGAATACAGTACTCGAAACCGTGAAATTAACTCGAGAGCCAAAGTCGGGCAAGATTCATGAGAGGATCTATAACTTTGTTGTGGGAACTGTAAGCAATATTTCAAGTTTATGGTTTTGTATGTTACGCTGCGTGATAATTAAGAGAGTTATATGAATTCTTCGGATGTATATTGTGTAGGGCTCTTCAAAAAATGGAGTCGTAGGTGAAGCTTCAATTGATTTTTCGAGTTATGCTGATGCTACTAAGGTGTCCTTGGTGTCTCTACCCCTCAAAAATTCAAAATCTGAAGCTTTGTTGCATGTATGTATTTTAACCCTTTTTAAAGACTCTTTTAGATTGGTATTTATGATTGGTATTTTGTATTTCTTTGCAATGGTATAATTGGTTTACGTTTGCTATTGTTAAATTGTAGGTTTCAATACAGAGGATTCAGGATTCTGCTGATCAAAGGTGCTACCGGATTTCGAGAGGAGTTTCATGATTTTTTTGTGTGTATTTAGTTTCTGATTGCAAGTTGAAACTAGTGACTAAAAAGAAGTTTCCATTTTTTTTTGGGTGTTTTTACAGTGTTGTTGAAGAAATCGAAAATGCAAAACTGAATTCTCTGGATAAAAGCTTGAGATCGCAATTAAGCAATGGTGATTTCGAAGAACTAGTTAAAGACAATTCTATTGAGGTAAACACATAAAGACCTAGTTCTGGTTGTGTGTACACGCACAAACACGTGTATAACCTGCATATATCTGTCGATCATTCAATCAACTATGCCTCGTTCTTGGTTTTCTGAATCTTGACTGACAAGATTGTGTCATTATTTGTGCTTTTATTTGACAGGATGATCTGGCCAATAAACCTGAATCTCAAAATGCTGGAAAAAACGGCAACTGCCGGACGTCAAGTGAATCTGATATCACCCTGTCCAGTTCTAGGAGCAGCTCAGGGCTTGATACGCCTTGTGAAGTTCCATTGAAGAACAACATGGGCCATCAGGAGCAGATAAACTTTCCATCCACTCTGAATCATGGTTTGGTTCCCCAGAAGCAAAATAGCAATGTGTCAACAGCAGTTCATGAAGAAAGTCCGGATGTACAATGGGAGTGGATGGGAGGTTCTGCTTTTGACACGAGTACAGATGCTTCTGCAGGCACTCCAAAAGAAGCAGCCCTTCTAAGATTAACATCACAAGAGGCCTCAGATGTTGAAAAGCTCAAAACTGAGCTCATAGCTATGGCTAGGCAAGCAGACATGACAGATTTGGAACTACAGACTCTTCGGAAACAGATAGTCCGGGAGAGCAAAAAAGGACAGGACTTATTAAAAGAGGTAGCTAGCCTGAAAGAGGAACGAGATGCTCTCAAGGAAGAATGCAATAAATTTAAAGCCTCGCAGAAACGTATGGATGAGACAAGGTCCAAAGACAAGTTGCTTTATGACAATGGAGATATTCAGGCTCTCGTCCACGAGCTTAGACAAGAGTTGAATTATCAGAAGGACCTTAATGCCAATCTTCAGATACAACTTCAGAAGACACAGGAATCAAATGCTGAACTAATTCTTGCTGTTCGTGATCTAGACGAGATGTTGGAACAGAAAAACCAAGAAATTGCTAGGTTACCCAACAAATCGACGACCTGTGATGATGATGCTGAAAAGTTTCCAGATGTTATCTCCAACTCCAAACATGAAATGACTGATGAAGATGATGAAGAGCAAAAGGCACTTGAGCAGCTTGTGAGAGACCATACTGATGTCAAGGACACACATGTGCTAGAGCAAAAAATCATGGACCTACACGGAGAAATTGAGATCTACAGAAGAGACAGAGATGAGTTAGAAATGCAGATGGAGCAACTTGCGCTTGACTACGAGATACTGAAGCAAGAAAACCATGACATGTCGTACAAACTGGAGCAAAGCGAGCTACAGGAGCAATTGAAGATGCAGTATGAGTGTTCGTCCTCATATGCCACTGTAAGTCAACTGGAAGCCCAGATTGACAGCTTGGAGAATGAGCTGAAGAAGCAATCTGAAGAATTCTCCGACTCTTTAGTCACCATTAGGGAACTCGAAGCTCAAGCGAGAAACTTGGAGGAGGAACTGGAAAAGCAAGCCCAAGAATTTGAAGCTGATCTCAGTATGCTGACTCGTGATAAAGTTGAACAGGAGCAGAGAGCGATACGAGCTGAAGAAGCCCTGAGGAAGACAAGATGGCAAAACGCTAGCACCGCAGAGCGGCTTCAGGAGGAATTTAAACGGCTTTCTGTCCAAATGGCATCCACTTTTGAAGCTAATGAAAAATTGGCTAGCAAAGCATTGAATGAAGCTAATGAATTCCGCCTAGAGAAAATGTATCTTGAAAATAAGCTCCGGAAATCATCTGAGGAGCTTCAGTCAATCAAAGACCATTATGAAGCAAAGGTTTTTGAGCTTTCGAGCCAGGTGAGTAGAATGTCAGGTCAAATAGAAAAGTTGCAGACAGAAATTGGAGAAAGGTCTTTGCAAATACAGAAACAAGAAGAGCTTGCCAAAGAAAGTCAGCTGTGCCTGTCACAGAAAATTATAATCCTTGAAGCCGAGATTGAAAATCTTCTAACAGACAAGAAAATATCTTCTGATCATGAAGAACAAAAGAATAGCATGATGGCAGAGTTGGATAAGATGAGGACCTCAATTAAAGACATGGAACTGCTTGTAGAAAAGGGCTGCAATGAAAGAAGTGAACTGGAAACTAAGCTTGCGTCAGTGAGAAAAGAAGCCGATGATTCTCTCAAGGAATTAAACTATATGAGGTCTCTTAAGGACGAGAAGGGGGTGTTAGCTGGAAAACTGCATTCAGAAGTAGATAACCTTAA
This sequence comes from Capsicum annuum, assembly GCF_002878395.1. Taxonomy (NCBI): domain Eukaryota; kingdom Viridiplantae; phylum Streptophyta; class Magnoliopsida; order Solanales; family Solanaceae; genus Capsicum; species Capsicum annuum. The sequence goes on from NC_061111.1 coordinate 4,708,324, forward strand.
ATCTAGATGCACTGAAATGAAAAGGATGTTGTTTGAGGACGAGGTGGAGAAAGAAAAATTGAAAAAACAGGTGTCTCAATTGAAAGGTGATTTGAAGAAGAAAGAGGATGCATTGAATAGTTTAGATAAAAAGCTCAAGGATGCCAACGGTCGAGTAATAGCTTCTAATGGAATGAAAACAACATCAAAGAACAACAAATCCATGCCCTCAAGAGAGGTTGCAAGTCTTAAAGAGAAGATAAAGTTGCTTGAGGTAAATACTCTACTGAATGTAGTTCGAACTTCAAAATAAGTTGCTATCCGCGTCTTCTGTTACATATTTTTTTGCTTTTCGTTATATACAAAGATTGTCTTTATGATGTTACTTATTAATTCTGTATATTTTTTAATGACCTATAGGGTCAAATCAAGCTGAAGGAAAGTGCACTGGAGAGCTCAACAAATTCATTTTTGGAGAAGGAGAGAGATCTTCAAGACAGAATAGAGGAGTTAGATAAAAGATTAGAAGAACTCACTCAGAATGCAGAAAAGCTATCTGAACAAGAGTCCCGAAAGGTTTGCTGCACACCATCTAATTCGTTACTTAGTAAATGTCAACAGCAAGAAAGTTTATTCTTCTCTTGAGAACTTATAAATTGGTGCACAAGGAGAACAAATTGAGCATACAAGTATTACTGTATGTTTATAGCTTTAGTACTAAGCAAAATTAACTCGTTCAAGTTTCAATTGACACACGTGTGGGGTTTTAGCACGCATTGACTTTTATGAAATAGCATTGTAAGTTTTTGGTTCATATATGATACAGGTAGTTGCGGAAGTTCTAAGTCCAGAAGATGAAAGTCCCTGCCAAATGCTGACAATGAAGAGGTATGAGTTCTCATATTCTAGTCGATCTTTCTAGCTTACCAGAAATACGAATGTGTCTTTTATTTATCAATTTTCTCATTGGAATACCTTTGTTGTTACAGCTGCAATGGCTGTTCACTTAACAAGACAATACATATCGAGGAATTGTCCAACGAAATTGAACACCTGAGGGAAAGGAACAACGTAATGGAAGATGAACTGAAGGAAATGCAAGAGAGGTATTCAGAAATAAGCCTCAAGTTTGCTGAGGTAGAAGGAGAAAGACAGCAACTAGTAATGAAATTGCGCAACGCGAAAAAGAATCCATAAAAACAGTTCCATGGAGGCAATGAAACCAGGTTCTTTCTTCCAGAATAGTAAATGTGAATTGTACCCAAAAAAAAAAATAAAAAAAAAATTAAAATACATGTATATTGGTGAGGGAATTTTTCTCTTTTCTCATTATTTTTTCAATATTTTGTTTTTAGCATATAGTGCTTGACTTTAGCATTTAGATATTATACAAGAATGTAAAGTAGTCTACCAAATACCACATGTCTCACAAGTTGTCTAGAGTATTTTCAGCTGTTTCTGTGATTAGTGTTTGGTAATGTCTTTCCGATCATCATATTTCATTCTTTGATATGTAAAAGAAGAAAATTTGTACTAGATATTTGATTGATAACAGTCCACTTTATAGTGTCCCTTAAACTTGCAATGATCACAAAATGCACTGGGATTGTAGTTCCTTTTAAACCTTGTGTTTCCAGTACCAGACTTTGTATGCATTGCTATAGCATCTGCCTATCCTAAACCTTGATTTTTGTTAGCTACAGACCAGCTGCATTAGAGGGTAGCTGACATAGCTCGTTGGTTTTCATCACTCATTACCATTGCATACGCTTGATGAACACTTGGTACAGAACTCAAAAATAGAATAGGACTTGTTACTTGAGAGTATGACTCATTCAGTCCCATCTAAAACTGATATAGTTTTTTTCTCTGTAAGTATTGGATTGCAACTACGTGCTGGAATCATAGACTCAAATTCATCCCAAAGATCTTTAAGCTTTGTGTAGTACAAAAAAACTGATTGAGTGCCTTGATTACATGTGGCAATTTCTTGATGAATGTTGAATGCTCGAGATCCATCAATTTTTTCAAACCTTTCTCTTAAATCTTCCCACACAGCCTGTGCATTTGTGGCATAAACAAAACCTCCTATAAGATTGCTTGCTACCGAGTTCATCAGCCAGCCAAGACAACACAATAGCATTCACACGTTCCCACTGATATTGTAGACTATCTGGTACAGACTCTTTCCTACACGTAGCATCCACTAACCCTAATTTGTTCCTTACCAACAAGGTATCCACTAACCCTAATTTGTTCCTTACCAACAACGCAATTGGCATGGATTTTACTCCATACTGTGTAGTTCTCACTTCCTTTTAATTGGAACGAAATAATCAGTCGACTGTAGGAATAGTGAATGATTGTAATCTATTTGTTGACCTGTTGTTGCGATATTAGCACTTCCGATTGTTGTATTATCTGGAGTTCCAGTGCCAGTATGAGCCATTTCACTCAATTATCTACTCCAATTTCTCAACACAGTCAGAGTATTCCAGACACGCAAATAATATAAGAAACTTACAGTGATTTCAAACACAACATACCAATTGATTCTTTGTTGCGATTATGCAGAAATTGAATTTAGCAATCCTGCAGAAATTTAACCATTTGAGTGATTGTATCAACAAATCCCCAATTTCATGAAACTTTAATGCGAAGCAGTGAAACAAAGGAACAGCGAAGCAGTGCTACAAAGGATCAGATTATATACATTGGAACTTTCTTAACTTAATGGGCTGACTATTCAACAAATGGGAGTCAATTTGTACTAAGTATTTGATGAAATAGTCGAGGTGCACACAATCTGGTCTGAACAAAATTTCATATACCTCAATATTCATCATAAGATCACATCTAAACAACTCATTCCTCAAGGGAAGATAGAGATTACAATTATTACATAGAAAAAGAGATTAAACTAACTACTCTGAATACCAATAATCAAATTTTGTGATGGATAAGACCACAAACAGTAACAAGAGCCATAACTAATGAGTGATCAACATGAGGTTCCACCACTAATGTTAATACATCATCTCCAAATAGTACTCCTGAACTTGCTTGCTTTTGTTTCACCTGATCATAATTAACATACAAATCAGTCACTAACACTAATAGTTAAATGAATTTTGTAATACGAACGTTATATATATAATTATCTTTTAGGTGATCTGACAGATAAATTATTACCTCTGCGACGAGTTGGCCTTGATGATTCATAATCTTAATTGATCTTGTGGCAAGGATAATGTTATAGCAACTAGCTTCAGAATTACATCCCAATATAACATTGTAATAATTCACATTATCCCCTTTTCGAACATTGTGAATTTTCTTCACTTGAAACCATGGTATTTCTTTACTAGTAACTCCATCATAACTCCATTTATAGCCATCCCAATGTCCAAATACTGGAACTTTCTGTGGAAAAAGAAAAAGAAAAAACAGCACGTAAGTATCATTAAAGATGTAATTTAACTACATAAAATGCAACTTTTCAGCCATTTTAACTTTTAGATAAAGTAATCAGACAATTTAACCTGGCACAATAAGTTCGTTGCTAAAATATACTATAGCAAATTCATTATTTATTAATCCATCAACATATTTTTGTTGTTTAGCCACAAAAGTTGACCATTAATAATTCCTATTTTTGTGTTGGTATTAAAGCATATATAAGTTCTGAATTCAAGTTTTGTTGCTATCGATTATCAAAAAGAAGTTTCATTTTCGCATGTACGGCTTATAAAAATAAGAGAAAGTTGTTTCATAAAAAAGACCATGCTTCTTACCCTATTTCGAATAGAAAAGAGAACTTTGCCATTGGAATCCATGAGATGAACTTCTTTGCTACGTTTAATGTTGTAGTTGTCAATTCTATAAACAATTTGTCCATTTGAATCATAAACAGTGCATCCATTTCCGTGGTAGACTAAAGATTTCATCCACAAAGTGAATGTTTCTCTTCTTTGGCTAACATAAGAGTTACTAGAGGAAATAGAAGAAAAAGATGATGATGATGAAGAAGAAGAAATTGTACTTATGTAATTTGACTTGTTTGAGTAAACTTTAGCCATTGACATAATAAGCTTAATTTAGAGCAGGAAGTTGGAAATATTTTGAGGTGAAGAGGACACTAGAAATGGGTATATATATATCAACAAAAAGAATAGAATAATTCATACACAATATGTACGACTACTAAAGTTTTTCACTTTCTTGGTCACTTCTAGCCAATGGCAAGAAGCGTGTAACTATTAAATTACACCCTTTAAAATAATTTTTATATGGTCAACGAGAAGGATCGAATTATAAGAATTTATTGCATCCAGCTTTTACCTTATATTTTTATAAGATACTGTTTCCACCACTTGAACTTGCATTTTTTTATGAACTTTACTCAAGATATCTCATTGCGATAGTATCCAATGGAAACAAGTTAAAAATTGATCGCTAGACCACACCTTCAATACTGGAGTAATATTATCCCTTACTTTTTAATTCCCTATAAAGGCAAAGAAAGAGTGGAAGAGAGGGGAATATATGCAAAAGTCAATTTGTGAAACAACTAAGATACATACACATGGACCATAAGGGATGTGATGTAGCGGATGTGGTTGCTCTTTTTTTAATCAGAGGTCTCGGGTTCGAGCTCTAGGTATGGAAAATCATTGATGGGGAGCGCTACCCCCGAATGGGGCCCTACCCGCTGCGATTCGAATTAGTCGGGCTCCAATACGGATATCGAACACCGGATGAAAACCCAAAAAAGATATATAAATATGGGAAATTGACGGTTGACACTTAGCATATATACATTAATGTTATTTGCTGTGTTGCACTTGAGGTGGTGGTTTCTTTTTGGCTAACTAATTTTACAAACCGCTAAGAAAGGAATTTTTTGTAAGATGCTTATACTTTTTTTTTTTCAAAGTGTTGGAATCCTAATTAATAAGTGTTATATCAAGCATCTTCTAGCTGTAGATAGATACATAGTCCTGGATTGTGACACCCCAGAGGGCTAGTCGACATAAAAAGAGAAGGATCAATAGATTTTTATTTAGAGAGCTGCAGTATCGGAGTCAGAATTTTTAATAAGGGGTTCAAAATCGAAAAAAGTAGGCACACAAACTAGCCGAAGGAGGTTCAACATCAATTATATATACATAAAAAATAATTTTAATCATGCATAAATAGTATAATTTTTCACTGAAGGGGGTCGGGTCAACTCCCTAACCATAAGGTGGCTCCGCCCCGGGAGAACTGTCAATATGGATCAGTCTAGTTCAGTCCTTCCGCCTTAAAATTGACGTGTTGGGTTGGGCAGACTTAGCATTTCGATGGTTCTAGGAATGGTTAGCCCAACCTTATGCGGGTTGCGGGCTAGGTGGATCAGTCCATCATTTATTTATTTATTTAAAAAAAAAATAATGGAGGTCGAGGATTATAAATTGAGGATCAAACACTCATAAAAAATGTAAAAGTTTGTCTAACCAACCAATTAAGCTACTAAAAAAATCTTTAAACGTATAGTATAAGTTCACATGGTACTTTTTGGTTAATAATAATGTAGCTTAAGGGACGCATATTCGTGAAATTCGATGGTCAAAATAGATTATACATACCTGAAATTAAATTATGACAAAAAAAGACAGATTCACATTCAAAATAGCTAGTGCAAGCACATCCACTATTTCCAGCTCAAGTTAAATAGAACAATTTTTATCATATTTATACATAAAGAAGTGGCGAATAAAGTGGTTATTTATTCTACTAGCTAATTTCAAACTTAGATCCATATATGATGTATGTATGATTCGACTTTTGTAATAATATGATATATGGTTATTTTTTGAAATAATATAATAATTTTGTAATTATTCTATTGTGTATAACTAAAGTCAGACTTTTCAAGATCATCCCAATAACCTTGGTTTACATTGATATTAATATGGTTCGATTTATGATACTTTTTTTAAGAAAAAAAATCGTCATCACCTAAGAGTCGCACTGTTATAAGAATGGTTTATTTGTTATTTAAATTCATGATAAATTTTAATACGACACATAAACTGTTAATTGAGATAATATCTGATATATAATTGTATGATGTGTCTAACCACTGTCCACTAATAATATTCCTCTTAAAATATTATAACTTGATGACAAGTTAAATTCTGGTCAAATATTGTATCAAATTTATGTGGTGGTGTTATCCCTTGGCAGATTCAATTTTCACTAAAATAATTTTTGCATAAATTTGTATTATATATCCTGTGGTTTGACGAGACAAAAAGAGAATTCTTCTTAAATACATCTTGTCACACCTCTTTTTTAACTCCAAAAAATATGATTTTAAGTTTCGAAAGGATATTAATTTTTTTAACTCCAAAAGATATGATTTTAAGTTTCGAAAGGATATTAATATTGAGTGACAAAAGATGAAAATTTACTTCGAAAAAGGATTATTTACATTTAAACTCAGAGTCGCCACTTGACATAAAATCGGTGTGCGAAGTCACCTTTGAAAATCCTTTTCAAAACTGTTTTGACTCTAAAAGACTGATCCACAAACAGAGATTCCGGCTAAGAAATTCTGTTGACCCAGGGGAAGGTGTTAGGCACCCCTCGATCCCGTGGTTTGACCACGGTCGCTTGGTAGAGAGTATCGGTTAATTTGACATCAATGAGTGTATAAACCACACGAAACACATAAAGCAATCAATCAAATAAACACACCGCCAAAACAAATCCCCAAAATAATGTTTAGTCCAATTATACAGTCCAAAGTAAAAAAAGAAGTGCGAAAATATAAATCTTATTCTAACCTACCCTAATCCTAATTGCGCTCCCATGCTACCCGATGCCTCGGGCCTTCATCACGGCTGTCTTCCAGGTACAAAAACACTTTGGGGCATTCTCCGGCGAATAAACACAAATACCTCGGGGCATTCCCCGACCAAATAATACATTTGATCCAAAAGAAATAAAATCGAGCCATTCGACACATGTTTCGAGCATTCAACATTCCATAATTCCTGAAATTTGCCTATCCGAACCTACTATTTGCCTACCCAAATCCTCCTATCATAGCACTATCACAATCGACGACATCTATGAATCAACAACAATACTTACTTTATCAACTTTCAATCTCCGTCCCGCTTATTCCCAAACGAATTCAAATCTTTCAATTACTCAATTCACATGAATCAGTTAATCAATATCAACCATAGTAATCACGATGATATAAATCATAGCAAAATCAACGCAAAACAAGATTCAAACACCAACATATTTACCACATAAAGTATCAAACAATTAATTAATGAAAAAGGGGATGAAGAGTGGACCTCAATGCTGCTTTTATTTGAATTACAATTCGCTTAAACAAAATGAGATCCGCGCCTCAAACCTCGAACTGAACCTCAATGACGAAACCCAACTTCGGTAATAGACTTCACTATTTTTCGTGAACCCGGACCCGCAACTCGAACACACCTCAACAATGAGACCCTCGTATATTTTTCGATGAATGTCACTGAAATAGGTAAGGAAAATGACTGATATTTGACTGATTTCCAGCATTATTCCGGCGTTATTTCACCGGAACTGACCCAAAGGGTTCGTTTTTGGCCAGAGATAAGCTGGCAGAGACTTGTTCATTTTGCAGGAGCTCAGGCAAGCTAAAACGTGCTCAAAAGGTGACAGAATCGGAGAAGAAGGGACGGCAGCAACGTCTTTCGGCGAGGACTCGCTGGAAAAGTCTTTCTCGATCTCCCCTCTCCCGATCTCTGTACGTGCGTGTGAGCTTCAATGGAGTGTGTCATTAAAGAAAGGAGAAAGAAAATAAAAAAAATAATATTTCTACGACCTATTCTCTATTTTTGTGAAAAAGATAATGATAAGATCATGAGGAGCCAGAAGTCGTGCCTCTCTATGTATGTATATCTCTTTTTTTTTTTAATGAAGAATGATGAGTGCTGTATATATCCTCTCTAGTGAAGGTATATTCTAATATATATGGCGAGGTCCCTCACGTGAGTGGAGTCTATGTTAGCATAAAAACAAATGAAAAATAAAATAGGGTCCATGAGTGAGGTGTCCATAGGGAAATTTTCTAAAAGGTTCCTTCTAGTTATATCTCTTTTTGAACAAGAAAAGGAGGGGGGTAGGTGTTGTTTTTTAATTGGAGGGGTAAGGGTTAGGTGTCTTATTTTTTATTGGGTGGGTTGTTGGAATATTAGATAAGACAAAATTAGTTAGGGTTTGTTATTTGGATAAAAACAAAAAGGAATTAATAAATAAGTAAAAGATGAGGTGGTTATTCATTTGTTTTTCTTGAAAAAGAAATTATAAGATGAGGTTAGGGCACAACACGTCCTTTCAAGAAGAGTGTACCTGACCTCATATGTTGTGAACTTCTTGCTAAGATAATAAATAGCCTGCTCCTTTTTGCCCGTGACATCATGTTGACCCAGGACACAACCAAAAGAATTATTCATGACCTACAAATATAAAAGCAAAGGCCTACCAGGCTCCGGTGGTACCAGCACGGGCAGATTTGACATATATCTTTTGATTTTGTCGAACGCTTCCTGACATTCTTCAGTCCACTCTACTACAACACTCTTTTTTAGCAACTTGAAAATGGGCTCACACATGGTTGTGAGTTGAGCAATAAACCTGTTAATATAGTTCAGTTTACCAAGCAAACTCATTACCTCTGTCCTATTCTTGGACGGGGGCAAATCCTGAATGGCTTTGATTTTCGAGGGATCCAATTCAATTCCTCGACGGCTGACTACAAACCCCAACAGCTTTCCAGACAGAACTCCAAACACACATTTTGCCGGGTTGAGCTTGAGATTATACCTATGAAGCCTTTCAAAGGACTTTCTTAAATCTTTAACATGGTCAGCCTGACTTTTTGACTTAATCATCACATCATCTACATAAACCTCAAACTCGTTATGCATCATATCATGAAACAAAGTGGTCATAGCTCTCATGTATGTTGCTCCATCATCATTCAAACCAAATGGCATCACTCGATAGAAATAAGTTCCCCATGGTTTGATAAAAGATGTCTTTTCCGCATCTTTATTATCCATAATGATCTGGTGGTATCAGGCGTATCAATCCACAAAAGAGGCAACCTCATGTTTAGCACAATTGTCCAGCAAAATATGGATGTTAGGCAACGAAAAATCATCCTTCGTACTTGCTCTGTTCAAATCACGGTAATCAACACATACTCAAATTTTGCCATCTTTCTTTGTGACAAGAACAACATTGGATAACCACGTAGGATAACGAGCCACTCAAATGACTTTGGCTTCAAGTTGTTTCATGATTTCCTCTTTGATTTTGATACTTACATCAGTTTTAAACTTCCTCAACTTCTGTTTCACAGGGAGGAATGCAGGATCAGTTGGCAAATTATAGGCCACTAATTCGGTGCTTAGACTAGGCATATCATCATAAAACCATGTAAAAACATCCTTATAATCAATTAATGCTTGAATCATTCCATCTTTTAGCTGTGGCAAAACATGTACACTGATTTTAGTTTCCCTAACATCTTCTTGATTCCCTAGATTAATTGGCTCAGCTTCATTCAAATTAGGATTCGGCTTATCTTTAAACTGTTCCAACTCTTTGCTTATTTCCTCTAGTGCCTCTTCTTCATCATATTCTACCTCTTGCTTCATTATATCTTGATTAGTTTGGATTTTAAGATCAGGCTAAAAATTTTCCATGCATGCCATGTCATTAGAATCAGTATAAAGAGAACTGTATAAAGAAAAAGACAAAAATAAAATATATTAGACATGAAACAAAGGGACATTGCATTTCCTTAAAAGGAAAGATAGGAGGGTTTAAACATAAATGCCAACATAACATAAACAAACTAAAATCTGAATTATAACCCTAAAATAACTCGGATAAAACGAAATAAAAACAAAACAAACTACCAAAACTCCTTCCTAACGAGGAGAGGAGTGACTTCCCAATTGTTGAGCCGGACAACTGGACCTATGAATTTCACGTCTGTCTTACTGGTACCTTCTCCTGCTTCAACCATGTCAACTTCGATCAACAGGTTCTGAAAGTCATGAACCAATTCAGCTCCAAACTCTATAGGTGCCACGACACTGCCCTTAATGAATGACTTACTTAGTAGGGGCACTGGGCGAGGGAGTGACCATGTTTCCTTTTTCCTTCCCTTGGCCTTCTTCATATCTTTAGCCGTAGGTTAAAATCTCAAACCAAAAGTGCCCATGTTCTCATTCGGACATATGGGATGAACTACACCGTGCAGAGACACTCCCAAACCCCTTCCTGGCCCAAATCCATATTTTAACATTTTATTTATCATCATGATAGAAGCGGGAGACAATTGTTGCCCTGGAATAACCTACCCTTCAATGATACAATTCACCGACACTGTATCAAAAGTTTGATAGACAAATGTCTCCTCTACATTATTTGCTTCAATAAGGGAAAAGAGAGAATCTTCGTAGGCGGATAAATCCCCTTCACCATGTATAACCACTTCTTGCCCGTCATGCTCAAACTTGATCATTTGGTGCAATATAGATGCAACCGCCTTGGCCTTGTGGATCCACGATCTTCCCAATAATAGATTATAAGAGGAGTCTATATTTAATACTTGAAACTCTATGGCGAACCCAACAGGACCTATAATCAACATTATTTCTATTTTATCAATGGATTTTGATTTTGCACCATCGAAATCCCTGACACATACATTGTTGGACTTGATCCTCTCAACATCAATATTCAACTTTTGGAAAGTAGAAATAAGGCAGATATTTGCACCTAAACCTCCGTCAATCATGACATGAGTGACGTAGAAATCTTCGTATTTCACTGTAATGTAAAGACCCCGGTTATGCCTCTTACCTTCAACAGGAAATTCATTGTTAGAGAAGCTGATCCGATTGACTTCAAAGATTTTTCCAACCATTTTCTCAAGCTGATTTACTGTAATCTCCCTAGGAACATATGCTTCATTTAATACCTTCAATATGATATCACGATTTTCCTTGGAATGCAACAACAAAGATAAGAGGGAAATTTGAGCAGGGGTTCTCTTCAACTGATCTATTATTGAATACTTTGGCAACTTCATCTTTTTCAAAAATTATTCGGCTTCTTCTTTGGTGACAGGCTTTTTGATAGATGAAGGTCCACTCACAATTGTCTTGGACTTCCTTAAACTTTCAGGCACTAAGTATCTTCCTGACCGAGTCAAACCCCCTACCTCATCTACATTTTTCACTACTTCCTTCACTTGATAGGTCATCACAGTCCGCTTATAGTTCTAGGGAATCTTTTTCATATCAACTATCAGAGGTTGGGTCACCGATTTGAGGACAATAGGCGCTGCCAGTGCTCTTTTCACCGTCAAGATAGGCTTACCCGGAGCTCCTACCACCGTTAACTTAGGTTTATCCTAACTTAAATAAATATATCTTCTGGCACCTTGCACTGTGATCATGGGTTTCTTTGTGCTTTCTTGGGCTTTATCTTCTCCTATTCCTTCTTGGCTTAGTGACATTTCTTTTAATGACTCTGCTACATTCACTGATTTTTTCTCATTGGTTTGTATCTTTACAATAGGCTTATAACACCTTGACGAATCTTTCCCATCATATATCAATTCTAGCATATTGGTTTCAGCATGGGTTGGCAGTGGATTCTGTTTAATGTTTGGAACCTCCGGGGCTTAGACCAGCATCTGATTTGTGTTAATTAAATCTTGGATAGCTCTTTTTAAATACCAGCATTTCTCGATATTGTGGCCTGGCAAGTTAGAATAATATGCACACTTTAAAAAATAATCAAAATTTCTCAGAGGTGGATTTGAAAGCTTACCTTGAATTGAGCTTAAGACCTTCATTTTCTCAACCTATCAAACAAGCTAGCATATGACTCCCCAAGAGGTGTAAACTGATTTTTGACCGCCTTCTCTTTCTTATACTCAGGCCTGGGTTGGAAACTGGGTCTGGAGGGGTTTTGGTAATTTGGTGGAGCTAGTGGATGATTTTGTGGAGCTTGCATGCGCCATTGTGGGTAAGAAGGGGTTTGGGCGTATGGCCGAGCGCTATATACTGGGTACGGGGTAGTGGAGTGGAATATAATGGGTTTTGTGGAGGGTAGTAATGGTGGGGAGAAATATATGGAGCTTGGGCGTAGACTTGGGCTTGGGATTGGGGATAGGGGCGAGGCGGTCTTTTGGGATAGGATGGGGTCCAACTATAATGGTCTCCACGTCCTTTTTCTTCTTTTTACCTCCGAACGCACTAGATCCACCTTGAATCGCTTGTGTGGTGGCTTTTAATGCGACAAAACTCACTATTCGGCCGGTCTTGATTCTGTCCTCTATCATCTCTCCCATTTTGAGGACTTCTTTCCCATTTCCGGAAGTAAATATTAAAAATAGGTCTCATCCTGTGCCTGAATGAAGACCTCTACCAGCTTACTCTTTTTCATTGGAGGCTTTACCTTAGCGGCCTGTTCACGCCACCTTATCGCGTATTCCCTAAATCCTTCAGTGCTTTTCTTCTTCATGTTGATCAAGGATTTTTCATCAGGAATCAGGTTGATATTATACTGAAAATATTGCACAAACTCAGAAGCTAAGTCATCCCAGCTGTTCCACTTGTCGATATCTTGATCGACAAACCATTCTGAAGACAGATCGAAAAGACTCTCGCCAAAGAAAGCCATAAGCAACTCTTTCCTTCCCCCTGCAGCCCTTAATTGGTTGCAATAACATCTTAAGTATGCCATAGAATCATCGTGCCTAGCATACTTCTTAAACTTGGGAATTTTAAAATCGAGGGGAAGGTTGACGTCTGGGAACATGCAAAGATCTTTATAGGAAACACTCTTATAACCTTCGGTTCCCTGCAGATTCCTCATGGCCTGTTCCAAACTTTTTAATTTCTGTGCTATGACCTCATGTTCCTCTGTTGCGATAGGTTTCTTCGTATCAAATGGAAATATAAGTGGCTGAGTGTACCCATATGGTTCATTCATTATCAAAGTAGGCTCCGAGGCATAATATTGACTATCTGAAGCGATGGTAGCAACGTCTTCCGGCGAGGACTCATTGGAAAAGTCTTTCTCGATCTCCCCTCTCCCGATCTCTATATGTGCGTGTGAGCTTCAATGGAGTGTGTCGTTAAAGAAAGGAGAAAGAAAGTAAAAATAATAATATTTCTATGACCTATTCTCCATTTTTGTGAAGAAGATGATGATAAGATCAAGAGGAGCCAGAAGTCGTGCCTCTCTCTGTATGTATATCTTTTTTTTTTTAATGAAGAATGATGAGTGTTGTATACATCCTCTCTAGTGAAAGTATATTCTAGTATATATGGTGAGGTCCCTCACGTGAGTGGAGTCTATGTTAGCATGAAAACAAATGAAAAATAAAATAGGGTCCATGAGTGAGGTGTCCATAGGGAAATTTTCTAGAAGGTTCCTTCTAGTTATATCTCTTTTTGGACAAGAAAGGGAGGGGGGAGGTGTTGTTTTTTAATTGGAGGGGTAAGGGATAGATGCCTTATTTTTGATTGGGTGGGTTGTTGGAATATTAGATAAGACAAAATTAGTTAGGGTTTGTTATTTGGATAAAAACAAAAAGGAATTAATAAATAAGTAAAAGATGAGGTGGTTATTCATTTGTTTTTCTTAAAAATAAATAAATTATAAGATGAGGTTAAAGTGTGTGATAACGGAGTAAGAATTATTTTTGACGGGATAAAATTACGTGTCTACACATCTTAAACAAAGTATTGACACTACAACAATTAAAAAAAATTAGCGAAAAAAAATACACTTTAATAAAGAATGCTAAAATTTTTATCAGTATTAATTAATTATCATTGGGTCCAATGTTGTTATAGTCTAGAAGTATTTACAAAGAACATTAAAGTGTAATTGTATCTCTAAAAAATTTAATGTAACGATAATTAAGCTATTATCGTTAATTAATTTTCACCTGAAGGCTTGAGAGAATTCGAAAGATGCTAATCCCTTTCATAATTGCTAAATAGTAGATATGTTATTTTATTGTATAGACCATAATTGCTAGATATGTCATTATTGTATAGACAAAAAAATACTAGATAATTTTTTTTTTAGTGTATTTAAATTTTTTGGGATAGAATTTTTTGTTATCGAGCAAAGTGCACATATAACCAATTTCAACAATAAGTCAATTTCGTAGTTGGTACTAAAATTTTACAAGTGTAATCGCTTCAAATCAACTTTAGGGATATAAAATCTAAAGTTTATATACGATTCATCCGCATTTGAAGTTTGATTTTTTCAAAACCTAACTTCTAACATCTTTTTTACATAAAGTTCAACTCATATTTAATTTCAGACATTTTTACATGAAGTTCATGCTACATATAACTGAATTTCGGATAATACTTTTTATGTATTATAAGTCACATAATATGGGATTAGTGACTGTTCGGAATTTGAATGTTATCACATAATTTGAAACAAAAAAGTATGATTAGTTCTATTCACAGTTAAGAAGGTAAATGGAAAACATAAAAGGAAAAGAAAAAAAGAAAGAGGAAATTAAAGAAAATGTAATAATTTTTTTTTAAAAAAGCAATAACATAAATATCTAAAGGGAGCTTTCTCTTATATATATATATACGTAATACGTATCCAAATAAAATCTAGGAACGTCGAAGAATATTTTGATTAAGTTCATTAAATCTTTAATTACCTTCACATAAACAGGTAGAATATGACTTATTATTCCAATATTTTTACTTTATTGTGTTTTCATCATCTTTTATAACGTAGTATGTGATGAATAGGATTATGTTTATAGTTATTCCTACAATGGTATCGTGCATTATAAAAAAGAACAAAAATAAAAAATTTCGAACCACATGGCTGTAAATAAATGGAATATATATATATATATATATATATATATATATATTCATTTGACTTGATTTGCCAATATATCTTGTTTTATCAAAGTGATAATTATTTTGAACTAACTGTTTTTAATAAGGACGATAAGTAGAGTGGTCCGAGGGAGAATCGACTAATTGCTCCAATATAATATGATAAATGTCGATTTGATTTATCAGATGGTAATTCAACTAATAGTTCTCATCTTATAAAATCATTTTTTTTGTTAAAAAAAATTGAAATCAAGACAAGGAATGAATTTTTGAGATAATATAATAACGATTATTAGTTGATTGACTATCTGAGAAATCAACCTAATCATCGTCAATTGTGTTTCATCCTAGTCGTTCGCTTTCGCAACAAGAAAAAAATACAAATGTACCCATATTCTTCTTGTCAAAAATTAATTTATTGATCAGGGTCTATGTTGCTCGGATTCTTCAAAAATATCGATGGGTGCGAGTCGGATACTTCAAAAATAGTGAATTTTTAGAGAAACCTACATAGATACGACAATATTTTTGGAGAGTCCAAGCAACATAGATCGGGGTAAACGCTACAGAATGTCTGTGAAATGGTTAATAATGTATCACACCAGTAGATTTTATTCCAAATTTTGTGACAATACAAATTGTTCACTTCACAATACTCATCACAAGATTACATCTAAAACAACTCATTTCTTAAGGTACAAACTATAATTAATTAACCTCTCTTTTCCCTGTTTCTAAGAACAAAAGGGAAAGATAGAGCTTACATTATTATCACATAACAAAACTCAAAAAGGCAGTTTGTTCTACTAAAACTCCTGCTAAGCAGGGTCAAAGGACCGGACAATAAGAAAAAGTGACTACTCAAATTGTGTGATGGATAAGACCACAAACAGTAACAAGAGCCATAATTAATGAGTGCTCAACTTGAGGTTCCACCACCAATGTTAATACATCATATCCAAATAGTACTCCTGAACTTGCTTGTTTTTGTTTTACCTAATCATAATTAACACACAAATCATTCACTAACATTATTAGTTAAAGGATTTAATTCATATACACTGAGAATAGTTAAATGATTTAATTCATATAAACTGAGAATGTGACAAATACATATAGTCATCTTTTAGGTGATCTGATAATTACCTACCTCTGCGACAAGTCGTCCTTGATGGTTCATAATCTTAATAGATTTTGTACCAAGGATAATCTTATAGTAAATTGCTTCAGAATTACACCCCAATATAACATTGTAATAGTTTTCATTATCTCCTCTAAGGACATTGTGAATTTTCTTCACTTGAAACCATGGTACTTCTTTACTAGTTACTCCATCATAACTCCATTTATAGCCATCCCAATGTCCAAATACTGGAACTTTCTGTGGGAAAAAATATACGTATGAATCGTTGAAAATATAGTTAAGTAAATAAAAGCGCAACTTCTCTAACCATTTAAACTTTTAGACATGGTGATCGCACAATATGACATGAATTGTCATCTCTGAGAGAGGTTATAGCGCGCTAAGGGGATTATTATAAAGAAGTTCTAGGTGCTCGGCTTATAAGAAAAAGAATAATTTACGTGCTTGGCTTATAAAAAAGAATCAGGCTGGCACATGATGCTTACCCTATTTCGAATAGAAAAGAGAACTTTGCCATTGGAATCCATGAGATGAACTTCTTTGCTACGTTTAATGTTGTAGTTATCAATTCTATAAACAATTTGTCCATTTGAGTCATAAACAGTGCATCCATTTCCATGGTAGACTAGAGATTTCATCCACAAAGTGAATATTTCTCTTCTTTGGCTCACATAAGAGGAAATAGCACTTAGGTTTGACTTGTTTGAGTAAACTCTAGCCATTGAAATAATATATGAGCTTAATTTAGAGAGAGAATTGGAAATATTTTGAGTTAAAGGCACTAGAAAGGGGTATATATATAGAACCATGCATGCATAATATGTACTATATATACTAAAATTTTCCACTTTCTTGGTCACTTCCTTCTAGCTAATGGCAATAGAAACGTGCAAATAATTGACCACTAGACCGCAGGCACCTTCAATGCTGAAGTAATTAATTAAAAAAATTATGTGATTTAGAAAAAATGCAGTTAAAACTATCAGTCGTAGCTAATGTTTAAAATGATCATTAGGCACAACTAAGATTAATATTAAATAGCTAAATATACCTTTCTTTTGTATTTATATATTTTTGTATATTTCGACAAATCTCTAATTTTGGGGACACTATAATTTGAGACTCATATGTATTTGTATTTGTATATAAAAGCTGGAATTTCGGGCCTCATATACAAATCTATAAGGGTTTGTATTTGTATACATGCGAATTTCAAGGCTCATATATAAATTCTAAAGCAAATTTATATTTGTAATTTGTATATACAATCTCTAATTATATATTTAACTATCTAAACTGCAACTATGCCTTGTAATTAGACAAGCATTAGCTATAACAATTGATTGCTTAAATGTAACCAACTTCTCAGATTTTGCATTTTTAATTCCCTATAAAAAAAAAAGGTAGAAAAAGGATGTAAAAGAAAGAAATAAGGGAATAAATGCAAAAGTCGATCTCAATCTGAATAATATAAGCTACATATATAGGACTTGACGGTTGACATATCAACATATATCTACATTAGTGTTAGTACTGTTTGCTGTGTTGCACTTGATTGAGGTGGTGGTTTCTTTAATTTAATTTTTTGCAAACTGATTTTTTTTCATTTAGAGTTAGGTATCTATATTAGAGTCCAATTAATTTGAATTTGTGTCACATATAAGGCTCATTCGAAGTAAACGCTTCCTAATAAGGATTTTTCCATACTCAATATTCGAATCCGAGACCTCTAATTAAGGAATTGTAATAAGCGTTATATCACCCATTTTCTAGCTGTAGATATGCGATAGGGGTAGTCGATGGATTAAGAAAAGGATTGATAGATTTTTACAAGTACAACTATCAATATGGATCGACCAATCTTGCCCTTACGAGTGCTAAAATTGGATAGTCCGGATAGGTTTAGGTCGTCCTATACCGTTTTGATGGGTCTTGTTGAAAGGTCATCACGTCTTTTAAGTAAGAATACTTCAGTCCAGATAGGTTTAAATGTTGCTTTTTAGTGGGTTCAGGGGTCCAGATGACAAACATGTAAGTAGAAGTGTTCAACTTACAGAACCGATATAGTACAAGGGTCCAGAAAGTCATTTTGCCTTTTGACAAAGTCAATAAAAGAGTGGAAGGGGTATGCATATTGGGAAAATAGGAATATTTGATTTAATTGACAAAAATAGGAATATTTGATTTAATTGACACCCGTTCTCTCATGAATTATTTATGACTAGTTTATTAAATAGTTGAATCAATGTGCCAAAATCCCAATTTAAAACCAATTAAGGAAAGATATGGAAGACTTAAAAGATGCTATCCCTTTTATAAAAGCAAACAATTTTAGAATTTGTTTATAAAAGCCAAATTATTTGAAATTTGGCTTGTTAAAATCTAACTTCGAAGAATATAAAAGCAAGCAATTTTAGATATTGCTTATACATGAATTAGTTCAGATCATATATGACTTAACTTCAGCCACTTTTGTATGAAATTTATGCCATATATATATGGTGGAATTTCGGTAAATTTGTGTATGAAGCTTAGCATATATTTAAATTCGTATCACACTTAAAAAGTTTGACTCTCAAAATAAAGGGGAAAACAGAAAAGGAAGAAAGAAGAAACAGAATGAAAGAGAAAAGAATAGAAAAGACAATAACTTAATTACACTGTTTGTTTAACAATATTTATCCACTATATTAAAAATAAATATTTAACAATATTTGTTCGAAAAATAATGAATTATTTACCCTTTCTACCTATTTTATTTTGGTTATTAAATATTATTCATCACTCAATGTATTTTTCAAAGCATTAAATATATTATATTCAAAAAGTGATATAGTAAAACTGCTCTTGTTATTTATTACTTCTTAATATGAGTGTCAAGTCAATAGTGGACAAATATTGAGTATTTAAATGGAGCTTTATCTTATACCGTTATATAAATAAAATCTAGGAATAATGTGAAAGAATATATTGATAAAAAGCATTAAGTCTAATTTCTTCACAATACGTAAATTAAGAGGATACGAAATTATATTCCAATATTTTTACTTTATTGTACTTTTTTTTGAAAAAAAAATAATATTTTGTACGTTTACAAGTGTATGTGATTATGATTATGTTTATAGTTATTCCTACAGTGGGATCATGCATTAAAATAAAAAAAGTTCGAACCACAGTCCACATGGCTGAAAGTATAGAAGGAATAAGTATATTACACATGTTCATTTAACTTAATTAATTATTCCAAAGAGTGTATTGCTTTTTACATTTATATTATAGGTATCAGTATTTTTAAAGGTGTTTTCGAAACCAAATGAAAAACATAAATTCATAGGGCGTAAGTCTTGGGCATAGAGGTGTAAGTACCGGGCTAAAAAGCGTACCCATGATATTAATTTTAATTTTTATTAGTTTAAAAATATTTTTACTATAAAATCACATTTGTTATTATTGATGTAATGATTTTTATACTTTATGCTATCATTTTTTCATATTATAGTGATATTTGTTCAATATATAAGTAAATAAAGAACCTTTCCTAGACAATAATTATAATATTTTTTTTCTATATTATTGATGATTTATTTAAATTTATTTGCAGAATTATTCTAAATCTTACTTTTACTTATTTCTTAGTAATAAAATTATAAAATCAAAGATAAATGAGATATACGTCCTATAAATTTATAAAACATATGCCTCACTCTATGCTACATAAAACGTGTCGTCCCACGCCTTTTAAAACACTAATACGTACAAATGAAGTCCAAGAGAATAAATACTGGATATAGATGGCTATGAATAGATATGGATGTCACACCCCTTTTTCATTCGAAGGGATCGAGTCGAAGGTTTTTTTCAATTAAAGTGACGGTATTGAATATGGATTATTTTATTTACAGAATCGCCACTTGAAATTGAGTTATGGTGTTCTAAGTCACCTTATTGTATCCCTAATCAAAAGGAAACGACTCTTTATTATGGTTTGCAAAAATAAAAGACCGGGTAAGGAATTCTGTTGACCGAGGGGAAGGTGTGAAGCACCCCTCGAGTCCCGTGGTTCTAGCACGATCGCTTTTATCCACCTATACTTAACTAAAACTATTTTGATAAATTATGTTAAGGCCTAAATTCACTCATTTTTTAATATACTAAAACTATTTAAAACTTTTTATTAAACTAGTGAAAATTAATTTTAGAAAAAAAAATGTCAAAGTGCATTATTGCATCCTTGAATTATTTTTAAAAATATCTCAAAAAAAAAAAATGCGTACGCCGTATTCTTAATTGAGACAAAATTTTGAACGTGTCTAAAATTTGCCAAGCATTAAAGACGTTGATGCATCACTTGTAAACTCGTAACAATTTTATTCTATTTATTTTTATCCTCTTCATTCTTTTTTATTTTTATACGATGGGGTATAGGATAATTTACTAAGAAGGTATGAATTTACTAAGAAAATCACAACTATGCTAAAATATACGAGTTAATCAAAGCATATATTAAATCTTCAGTTGCTAGTATGCGGGAAAAAAAAATTATTTGTGAATCAATTTGTTATGATGCTAACTAATGGGTGGTGGATTTCTTTCTTTAAAATAGTCTTAGAAGTAGTTGTGCTCTTTCTTTGAAATAGTCTTAGAAGTAGTTGTGCGGAAATAAAGGAGATAATGGGGATGCCCACGTTTCCATTTACGGTTATTAGGCCACGTTTCATTTGCAGTTATTTTATTAGAAGTAGTTTACATTTTTCCTTTAAATTGTAATGTTAGCTTTCAGAAAGGAGGGGAGAAAATTGCCCCAATCTCTCTTGTTACTTCTTCTTCATCTCTTTTCTAAATTTCTTTGGCCAGAGGGTCAGCCGTAGACCACCTATCACAATTGTCCAACAAAAGGACAAAAAATATATGGCATCTTTTTAGACAAAATAAAGAGGACGTAATATACCAAAATTTAATTTTTAAACAATATACAGTGGCACATTAATTTCCTTTAAAATCAAATAATACAAACATAAGACCAAAAATATAATTTTTTTAATAAAAATACAAAACTAATGTTGCTTTAAAATTCTTATACGGATGAAAATAACAACATATAGAGCATCCACAGAATAAATCTAATCAAACATAAGTTTCACATTCCATTTTAATATTAAAAAAAAGTTCAAATTTTCCAAATAGCTTCTTAGTTAAACCAAATTTAAATAACCCAAACTTCCACATAATATTCATGACATTCACAAAATAAAATAGAAGAAATGCTGCAACGTTTAGTTAACAAAAGTAAAGAAAAAAAAATAATAATCATCCACTTTGTATGAATGGCATTCTTATACTAACAAGCAAAAGAACGAATAAAAAAAAAGTAACATAATTGAAATAGAACCTATATAATAAGGAATGGATATCTCATAATAATCGACTTTATATATACTAAACCATGCATGAAATCATTTAAAAACTTCATTCATGCCTTGATTCACAGTAAAATTTATAAAATAATAATACAAGATTGGATAAAAACCTGTGTGAGAAACTAATCAAATATAAAAGCAAAGCCATCATCACCGGAATCTCGAAATTGAGGCCGAACTCCAACTCTAACTCCCCTTTAAAGATACTTTTATCTGATGTTTTGATTTTCACTCCCTGTTGATTTTTTTTTCCTCAGTGTCTGATGTAGTTTTAGATAATCGAATAATGTACTAGAAAATAATCTGTTCTCCCTTTCTTTTCTTTTTTTGTTCTGTAGAAGAGTCCTTAAATAGGGGTGTGTTTGGGGGGGGGGGGGGGCGAAATGGGGGGAGTAGTTATCTATTAGGATTGGGTTATTTGAATTTTGAAAATAATATAATAATTACTTTTTTTTAAAAAATAGAAGATAATAATAATAAAAATAATAAATAAAAATAATAATAAATATAATAATAACTAATTAATTTTATGTTTAAAAAATATAATAAAATTTATAAATAGTCAAAAATAAATAAAATAATATTAAAACTACTAATTTATTTACTAAAATTTTATAAAAGAAAAAAATATTTTTAATTGTGATACTATATATATTTTAAAAAAATTAGAATAAGAAGATAAACAAAATATATAAAAATTAACCTTATTTAGTTATTTATTATTTAAATTTAAAATTTATTAAAATAAAATTAATATTTAAATAATATTATAACAAATATAAATATTTAATAGTGAAAATAAGTAAAAATTCAAGGAGGATCAAAAATCACATGTCTACATTTTTGTCCCTTTTTGTGTGAAATATCGGAGAGTTTTCATACAAAGAAGTAGACAAGATATGATTTTTGATCATCTAATTATTTGAAAACTAAGGATAAAATAAAACTAAATTAAAATAAAAGGAAAAATGTGACCGAGCCCTTGTTTTGGACATCCTACCTATCCCGGGTTATAAGGGAATCAGGTCACAAGTAGTTCAGAGGTAACATGGTGAGAGAAAGAGTAAAAAGTCGAATGAGATTCCGTCAAGTTTTCAGTTAACGACTTCTGCCTTTTACATTCAAATAACTAACAAAAATAAAAAAAATGAAATGAAAGTTGCAATCTCTAGAATCTTGATTCAAATTTTCATGACTTGAACTTGAAAATTCACCCTATTCTTCAGGCGGGCTCCTGACTTGTTATTTCTCTCACCCTGTTCTTCAAGCGGGTTCCTGAACTTTTTTTTTTCACCCTGTTCTTCAGGTGGACTCCTGGACTTAAATTTCTTCACCCTGTTCTTCAGGCGGGCTCCTGAACTTGCAGCTGAAAATGTTCATCCTATTCTTCAGGCGGGCTCCTGGACTTCTTTTTTCTTCACCCTGTTCTTCAGGCGGGCTCCTGGACTCACAAGTAAATAGTGAAACAGAAAAATAACATCCCATTCTTCAAGAGGTTCCTGAGCAAAAAGTAAATTCCCATTCTTCAAGAGGGTCCTGAGCAGAAAGTAAATTCCCATTCTTCAGGAGGGTCTTGTTCAAAAGTAAATTCCCATTCTTCAGGAGGGTCCTGTTCAAAAAGTAAATTCTCATTCTTCAGGAGGGTCCTGTTCAAAAAGTAAATTCTCATTCTTCAGGAGGGTCCTATCCCATTTTTCAAGAGGGTCCTGAGCATAAAATAAATTTTCATTCTTCAGGAGGGTCCTGAGCATAAAATAAATTCTCATTCTTCAGGAGGGTCCTAAGCATAAAATAAATTTCCATTCTTCAAGAGGGTCCTGGCCCATTCTTCAGGAGGGTCCTGAGCATAAAATAAATTTCCATTCTTCAGGAGGGTTCTGACCATAAAATAAATTCCCATTCTTCAGGAGGGTCCTGCCCCATTCTTCAAGAGGGTCCTATTCAAACGTAAATTCCCATTCTTCAGGAGGGTCCTGTTCAAAAGTAAATTTCCATTTTTCAGGAGGGTCCTGTGCAAAAATAAATTCCCATTCTTCAGGAGGGTCCTATGCAAAAATAAATTCCAGTAAATACGAACAAAATTTTGCCTCAATTTGCATTAGTAAATTTTGCGAGTGTCATCAGATCACAACTTTTGAAAAGTACAGTAAAGAGTGTGAATCAAAGATCTGCTAAAGAAATGCGTCTCGTCAGAGTAAAACTGATGACCAAAATTAGGAAATGTATCTCCTAAGAGTTAAATTGAAAGACTCGACTAGAAAGTGCTTCTTCTAAGAGTGAAGGTTCAGTTAGGAAGTGCTTCACCTAACAAATTCAAACTGACTTATTCAAACTAGGAAGTGCGTCTCCTAGGGGTTGAATGAAATGACTCGACTAGAAAGTGCGTTTTCTAGGAGTGAATATTCAAGTTAGGAAGTGTTTCACCTAACAAATGAAAACTGACTTATTCAGATTAGGAAGTGCGTCTCCTAGGGGTTAAATGAATGACTCGACTAGAAAGTGCGTCTTCTAGGAGTGAATATTCAAGTTAGAAAGTGTTTCACCTAACAAATGAAAACTGACTTATTCAGATTAGGAAGTGCGTCTCCTAGGGGTTAAATAAAATGACTTGACTAGAAAGTATGTCTTCTAAGAGTGATGGTTCAAGTTAGGAAGTGCATCACCTAACAAATGAAACTTGAATTATCCAGACTAGGAAGTGCGTCTCCTAGGGATTGAATGAAATGACTCAACTAGAAAGTGCATCTTCTAGGAGTGATGGTTCAAGGTAGGAAGTGCTTCACCTAACAAATGAAACTAGACATACTCTGACTAGGAAGTGCGTCTCCTAGGGGTTAATTGAAATGACTTAACTAGAAAGTGCATCTTCTAGAAGTTAAAGCTCAAGTTAGGAAGTGCATCACCTAACAAATGAAAAATAACTTACCCAAACAAGGAAGTGCATCTCCTAGGGGTATAGGATGATGAGTTTTCACTATGATTGTGATTACTAAATATGTGTAGAAATATTGTCTCTTGTATTTGCAAAAGTGAGAAATTTCCATCTTGTTGATATCTAAACTTTAAAGCATTTGAATTGACGGCAAATTTCTCTCTATTTCAAACAAACACCAATTATAATTTAAAAACGTGGTGGTTGATTTGTGGCATCTGGCTATTGAGGTGACCACTCTTGCATTTGTCATACTCAGCTCCATTTCAATCATTGATAAGTATCGTTGACTTATAGTATTGACCCCAATTTCTGACTACCAAAACCATTTGACTCAAATCTTATTTCTCTTGCATGATGACTCTAGGTTTAACTTCAAATATATCCCTTATACTTTCAAAAGTCTAAAAACCGTTGGGTGACAAGCATTCTTAAATACTTTGCTTTATTTTGAAACATGTCATCTTTGTGTGTCGGCCCTTTGTCTTGCTTTGCACAACTGAAGGAGTTGGTAGCAAGTTTTTGAAGTTCTTTCTCACTTGTCTTGACATAAATTTGACTCAAAATACGTGAAAGATGACGATATTGATTTTTCATTTGACGACAGAGACACAAAATCAAAAAAGAAAAATAATAACAAAAAGAAAAGAAAAAGATAATAGATATCCTTTTTTTTTTCAAAAAATGAAAGAAAGAAAAACTTCTCTGAGTGTGGTAGCAGATTCCAGTGATTATGACATGCATTTTGAATTAAACAACCTGATCTACCCAAACTAATCATTTTCAAATTTTACCCACTTATTGAATATAAATGAAGCCATTCTTGAACATGCTCCCTTTAGATCACAACCTTTCTTCGGCTAATGGCACCTCAATAGGTTTTTGCCAACGAACCGATCTCATTTTCATTTCTTTCTTAGCTCACCATCGCCTAATGGTGCCCAAAAAGGTTTTCACCAATTAGACTCTTTCATTTTCATTCTTTCATTTTTTTTCTTTTTTTTTTTTTAAATAAACATCCAAAATAAGAAATATCATGCACTCATAACATGTTTAGCCTTGACATTCTCAAAGATGGATCTGAAGGTCTTTATTTGGTTGTAACTTGGATTTTAGATAGGGTTAGAAAGAAAGGTCGGCATAAGGCTCAAAAATTTATATAACATTGGGTGAAACATACAACTTTTGGAATCGATTCTTTTAAGAAAATAAAATTTTGCCCCAATTTCATTTCATTCTGGGGTAGTTTGAATTTTCCTTTGGTTGGACCGAACCCCAGAGTAGGGCTGCCTACGTATCTTGTCATAGCAAAAATCAGGTCAAACGTAGTTCAGGACTTTTTTCTCCTTTGATTGATTTTGAATTTTTGATTGATTTTTTTTAATATATATTTTTTTCAATTTTTTTTTTAAAATTTTCTGACTTTAATTTGATTACAAAAGAGGGGTACGAAAAAGAAAAAAAAGTTCAAAGGGGTAAGCAAAGGTTGATATATTATTCGGATAGTAGAACAAAATGCCTTCATCATTTCAAATCTTTAAAAATGTAAGTACAAAACATACATAACATAATTGTACATGAATATCATACATAATATCTTTTAACTGCATCAGCATTGACCGGCATTCCTTCCATTTTGCCTTCTATATCAGTCAAATATAATGCGCCATTAGGTAACACTTTCTTCACCATGAATGGTCCATGTCAATTAGGAGAAAATTTGCCTTTGGCTTCAATCTGATGAGGTAGGATGCGTCTTAGTACCAACTGACCAACTTCAAAATGTCTGTGACGTACCTTTTTGTTATATGATCGTGTCATTCTCTTCTGGTACAGTTGTCCATGACATACTGACATCAATTTTTTTCATTTATCAAGCTTAATTGCTCCAAACGAGTCTTGACCCATTGGTCCTCATCAATTTCAGCTTTTACAACTACTCGAAGAGATGGAATTTCAATCTCTACAGGTGTAGCTGCTTTAGTTCCATACACTAACAAGTAAGGAGTTGCACCAATTGAAGTCCTAACTGTAGTACGATAACCCAACAAAGCAAAAGGTAACTTTTCATAACATTGTCGAGAACCCTGAACCATCTTACGGAGTATTTTATTTAAGTTTTTGTTGGCAGCTTCTACAGCTCCATTCGCTTTTGGAAGATAAGGAGTTGAATTCCGATGCATAATCTTGAATTGCTGGCACACTTTTTCCATCAGATGACTATTGAGATTCGCAGCATTATCCGTGACAATTATCTTTGGAATGCCGAACTGACAAATGATATTGGAGTGAATAAAATCAACCACCACTTTCTTGGTCACTGACTTGAAAGTTGTTGTTTCCACCCACTTCGTGAAATAATCAATAGCTACCAAGATGAACCTATGTCCATTCGAAGCTTTTGGTTCAATTGGTCCAATTATGTCTATTCCCCAAGTCATAAAAGGCCATGGAGCAGTCATTGTATGCAACTCAGATAGAGGGGAATGTATCAAGTCTCCATGTACCTGGCATTCATGACATTTACAAATGAAATTGATAGAATCTCGTTCCAT
Organism: Capsicum annuum; assembly: GCF_002878395.1. Taxonomy (NCBI): domain Eukaryota; kingdom Viridiplantae; phylum Streptophyta; class Magnoliopsida; order Solanales; family Solanaceae; genus Capsicum; species Capsicum annuum. Next base: position 4,735,326 of record NC_061111.1, read on the forward strand.
GGTGAGCCAATAATAACCTGCTCGGAGTATTTTCTTTGCCAAAACATACCCACTCATGTGTGGTCCACAAATCCCATAATGTACTCCAGTCATGATTTTTGAAGCTTCTTTAGCATCTACATACCTCAGAAGTCCCAAATCAAGAGTCCTCTTATACAAGATTCCTCCACTTAGGAAAAATCCACTAGACAAACGTCGAATGGTTCTCTTTTGATTACCATCAGCATGTATAGAATATTTTCCAGTTTGAATATATTCTTTGATATCATGGAACCACGGCTCCCCATCAAATTCTTCCTCAACCACATTGCAATATGCATGTTGATCATGAATGTGTATATGCAAAGGATTAATATAAGTTTGGTCGGGATGTTGAAGCATCAAAGATAAGGTTGCCAAAGCATCAGCAATCTCATTATGAGCTCTGGGAATGTGTTTCAACTTTATTGATACAAATTGTTGACAAAGATCTTGCAAACAACCTCTTTATGGTAAGAGTTTCGAATCACGAGTCTCCCAATCTCCTTGGATTTAGTGGACTCATAAATCTGAATCTCCCAATACCAACAGCTTTTGAATCCCCATGTCAATGGCTAATCTCAATCCTAGAATGCAAGCTTCGTATTCTGCCATATTATTGGTACAGTAGAATCGAAGTTGGACTGTTATAGGATAATATTCTCCTAATTCAGAAATAAGAACTGCTTCTATCCCCACTTCTTTTACATTAACAGCTCTATCAAAGAACAACTTCCAGCCTGAATGGCAATCTTAAAAAACAAACTCATCAACATACAATACTTCTTCATTTGGAAAATAAGTCTTCAATGGCTCATACTTCTCTTCAATAGGATTTTCAGAAAAATGATCCGCCAAGGTTTGAGCTTTCATTGCAGTTCGTGTCACATAAACAATATCAAACTCTGTGAGCAACATCTGCCATTTCGCGAGTCTGCCTGTGGGCATAGGCTTCTGAAAAATGTACTTTAAAGGATCCATACGAGAGATAAGGTAAGTAGTATAAGATGACAAGTAATGTTTCAGCTTATGGGCTACCCAAGTTAAGGCGCAACACGTCTTCTCAAGAAGAGTGTACTTAGCCTCATAAGTGGTAAACTTTTTGCTGAGGTAGTAGATGGCTTGTTCTTTTCTGCCCATGACATCATGTTGGCCCAATACACAGCCAAAAGAATTTTCTAACACAAACATGTACAATATCAAGGGTCTGCCTGGCTCTGGAGGAACCAAAATAGGCGGATTCGACAAGTATCTCTTAATTTTGTCAAATGCCTTTTGACATTTTTTAGTCCATTCAACTTTAACATTTTTCTTCAATAACTTGAATATTGGCTCACAGGTTGTTGTAAGCTGAACAATGAATCTACTGATATAATTCAACCTTCCAAGTAAGTTCATCACCTCTGTTTTATTTTTTGGTGGAGGCAGATCTTGAATAGCTTTTATTTTTGAAGGATCTAACTCAATGCCACGAAGACTGACTATAAAACCCAAGGGTTTTCCTGATGGAACTCCAAATACACATCTTGCTGGGTTAAGTTTGAGATCATACCTCTGAATCCTTTCAAAGAATTTTCTCAAATCTTTGACATGATCAGATTGCTCTCTCGACTTAATGATCACGTCGTCTACATAAACTTCAATCTCTTTGTGCATCATGTCATGAAACATTGTGGTCATTGCCCTCATGTAAGTTGCCCCAGCATTCTTTAGTCCAAAATGCATGATTCGATAATAATATGTCCCCCATGGCGTAATAAATGATGTCTTTTCTGTATCTTATGGATCCATAATGATCTGGTGATACCCCGCATAACAATCCACAAAAGACGCAAGATCATGTTTGGCACAATTGTCCAACAAATTATGGATATTGGGAAGTGGAAAGTTATCTTTCGGACTCACCTTATTTAAATCGCGATAATTAACATACATCCAAACTTTGCCGTCCTTCTTTGGAACAGGGACAATATTTGCCAACCAAGTAGGATATTGGGCCACTCGAATGACTTTAGCCTCAAGTTGCTTCGTGATTTCCTCTTTAATTTTTACACTCATGTCAATTTTGAGCTTTCTTAGCTTCTGCTTGACAGGAGGAAAAGCAGGATCAATTGGCAACTTGTGAACTACCAAATCAGTGCTCAAACCGAGCATATCATCATAAGACCACGCAAAGATGTCTTTATACTCATGCAAAGCTTCAATTATAGCTTTTTTTTGTTGTGGTTGAACATGTACACTTATCTTACTCTCCCTAATATTTTCATGATCTCCTAAATTGATCGCCTCAGTTTCTTCCAAATTGGGATTTGTCTTATTCTCAAACTGTTTGAAATCCTTGCTTATATCCTCAAATGTTTCCTCTTCATCGTATTCAACCTCCTTATTCATTATTTCAAAATTAGATTGGGTTTTTAAATTTGGTTGACAATTCTTCATACATGTCATATCATTAGTATCGGCATAGAAAGAACTGTATGATAGAAAATAAATAGATAAAAATCAGACTAAAAATAAAATGAAGGGAAACTACGCTTTATTAGAAACATAGATAGAAAGAGTTTTAACCTAAAATACCAGATTTAAAGTTCTGAATTACAATCCTAGAATGATTTAAATTATAAGAGTAAAAACAAACAAACTACTAAGACTGTAAGAAAAACAAACAAACTACCAAAACTCCTTTATAATAGGGAGAGGAGTGGCCTCCCAATTGTTAAGCTGGACATCAGGGCCGACAAACTGTACATCTGCATTGCTGGTACCTTCCCTAATTTCAACCATATCAGCTTCAATGAACATATTTTAAAAAAGGTCAATCAACTCTGTATCATCATCATTCATTGATTCTGTAGCAGGTAACTTGGAGGATCCAACAACACTGAATTTGATGAAAGATTCGTGAAGTGGCAGTATCGGCTTGGTAAGTGACCACAACTCTTTCTTACGCTTTTTAGCCTTCTTTATATCTTCAGCAGTAGGCTCGTATCCCAGACCAAAAGTACGAAAGTTCTTATAGAGGTTTATCGGATGAACAATGCCTTGCAAAAACATCCCTAGACCTTTTCCTGGTTCGAAACCATGCTTCAACATTTCATTCACTACCATAATAAATGCAGAGGACAATTGTGGTCTTGTGATGAGATTCCCCTCAAGGATATGCTCAACATCCACTACCTCAGAAGCTTGATGAATTAAAACATTGGCATTATCTGCTTCGATGGAGAAAAAAAAGTAGTCTTTATACATGGATAAGTCTCCTTCACCATGAATAACTATCTCTTTCCTGTCACATTCGAATTTGACCATTTGATGCAACGTTGATGCGACTACTTTAGCCCTATGAATCCATAGCCTTCCCAATAACATATTATATGAAGCATCAATGTTCAGCACTTGGAAATCCATAGCAAAATCTACAGGCCCGATTGTCAATATGAGTTCTATTTCACCAAGGGCATCAGTTTTTGATCCGTCAAAACCCTTGACGCATACATTATTAGGTCAAATTCTCTCCATATTAACATTCAACTTTTGCAAAGTTGACATAGGACAAATGTTAGCACCTGATCCTCCATCAATTAACACTCGAGTGACGATGGAGTGCTCACATTTTACAGTAATGTAGAGACTCTTATTATGTCCAGTACCTTCCACAGGCAATTCATCATCTGAGAAAGTAATCTTATTTTCTTCAAGGATCCTTTCAACAACTTTTTCCAGTTGATTCACTTTAACTTCACTGGGAACACATTCTTTATTAATAATCTTCATTATAGCCTTGCGGTGTTCCTCTGAATGTATTAATAAAGACAACAAAGAAATTTGTGCTGGTGTCTTCTTCAACTGTTCTATAACAGAATATTCTAACAATTTCATTTTCTGTAAAAAATCTTCAGCTTCTTCATCAGTAACAGGTTTCTTGAACATCATTCTTTCTTCACCGCATTGTTTATTCTTTCTTAACTCTACTGGAGCATAACATCTTTCGGATCGAGTTCATCCCCCTACTTCATCTACATCTTCAGTCACTTCTTTCCCCTTGTGCATCACCACAATGCGATCATAATTCCAAGGGACTGCCTTGGTATCAACCATAGGCATCTGTGACACTGGTTTAATAACTATAGGAGCTACGGGAGCTTCTTTTATGATTAAGAGAGGCTTATTGGATCTTTCGAGAATAATGAGTTTCGACTTTATTTGACTTGACCCAATATTTTCTAAAATCTCTTTCCCCATCACCAAGGGAGCATTCGATGATTTGGGTCTATCACCACCTTCGCTTCTGCAGGTTTTTCTTTTGTCAAATCTACAGCATTTGCTGATTTTTTCAAATCAGTTTTAATTTTAATAATCGACTTAAAGGAAATCGTAGCATCTTCACCATTGCGTATCACTTCGAGCACGTTTGTTTCATTATGATCTGGCGGTGGATTTTGATTGACATTTAAAGCGCCTGGACTTTCTACCATAATCTATTGGGTATTAATCAACTCTTGAATTGCTCTTTTCAGATACCAACATTTCTCTATTTCATGCCCTGGGGCATCAGAACAGTATTCACATATTCTAGAATAGTCCAAGTTCTTCGGAGGAGGATTCAGGATCCTTCGCTCAATTGGGTTTAGAACATTCATTTTTCTCAGCCTATGAAATAAACTAGTCTAAGATATTCCAATAGGAGTGAAATTATCTTTTACCATGTTATCCCTTTTGAATTCTGCTCAAGGCCAAAAATTAGACCTCGGAGGGCCTCTTTGAACTTGCGGGGTCATTGGATGATTTTGGATTGCTGGTGCACGCCACTGCGGTTAAGAATGAGCCCAAGCATATGGTTGTGCATTGTAAATAGGATATTGGGGAGATGGAATGAAATATAATGGATTCTGTGCGAATGGTTGACGTGCACCTCTCCAATTTTGTTGTGGACCTATCACAACAGTTGCTACATCCTCTTTTCTTTTCTTTTCCTAAAAACTTCCTGCACCACTTTGAATTGCCTTTGTTGTTACTTTCAAAGCGGCCTGGATGATGATCTTTCCTGACTTGATTCCATTTTCTACCATCTCTCCAACTTTGATAACTTCGGCAAATGTGCTTCCGATAGTAGAGAGCAAATGATGGAAATAATCAGGTTCTTGTACTTGCAAAAAAATATCAATCATTTTAGATTCTTTTATTGATAGTCTGACTCTTAAAGCCTGCTCTCTCTATCTGACGGCATACTCTCGAAAACTTTTGGTCATCTTTTTTCTCATGTTGGCAAGCGTAGTGCGATCTGGCACTATCTCAGTGTTATATTGAAATTGTTGAATGAAATCTCGAGCTATATCATCCCATACGTGCCAAAGGGAAATGTCTTGATCGATGAACCATTCAGAAGCTATCCCTATAAGGCTTTCTCCAAAGTAAGCCATCAATAATTCTTCTTTTCCTCCTGCTCCCCTTAATTGATTGCAAAACTTTTTCAAATGAGCTACAAGATCACTGTGTCCTTTATATTTGTCAAATTTTGGCATTTTGAACCCTATCGACAAATGGACATCAGGAAACATACATAAATCCTTGTATGAAACACTTTTTGGTCCACCTAATCCTTGCATATTTCTCATACTCTGCTCTAGACTTCTAATTTTTCTAGCCATCTCCTCTTGTTCCTCATTCTTGGCAATCTTCTCAATCACGATAGGTATATCATGTTAATGAACATGATAAGGTGGATTTTGGGATTTGAAAGTCATTTCAGGAGGGTATAACATATCATGATTTGGTTTTCCCATATTCTTCGGTACTGTCATTGAGTGCCCACAGTAGCTGGCTCTACAGAATTAAAAAGTGGGTTATTTGCGATAGATGGATTTGGTGGGCGCATGGTAGAAGTACCAGCAACTCCAGACATATTAGCAAATGGGCCAAATCCTGGTGGGTAACATGGATCACTAGTTTGAGCTGGGTTAGAATTTGGATCATTTGAAGTTGAAAGTCCAGGGATTGATGAAGGCGGGGCTTGTCCATTCAACCAAGCTTGGTACATCTCTGCCATCTGTTGTTTTAATGACTTTATTCCTTCCATTGATGCTACTTCCTGCGAAATCAACTGATTCTGCTCTTCTTCACTATCAGACCCTATACCTTCTCTGTGGGTCATTCTTCTTTTACCCTTGTTTCTGGTGTTATATGGATGTGATGCCATTTTAAACCACAAACCAACCACCAATAACTTTATCTTTCTGTGACTAAGTAGCAAATGAGTGAGTATTATATATTTAACACATTATAATGCCACGTTATATGTCATGCTTCTATATGCATTTTCCAACCTATCATAGAAGGCTTTGTGTTTCATCCCGGCTTTTTAGGCGTATTTTTTCAAAAATTATGATCGAACCCTTTGGAGGGTTGCCTACGTATCATGCCAGAACATGAATCAGATCTTACGTAGTTCGGGAGGAATTTAACAAAATTGTTTTGTCTCTTTTTTTATTATTGAAGAAAATAAATAAAGTAAGTGAAGTAAAACATATGTAATATATATAGAAATAAACAATCAACTTCATTACATTCTATAATATAAATACGATAAAATAACTAACCCAACTCCTAAAATAAAATCTACTAACTGACATCTGAAAACTAAAAGACATAATATCTAAACAAGAAGTTTTAAAACTGAAAATGAAAAACTATGACAAAGAAAACAATGATCTATTCAAGGATACGTCGGTTTAATATGTCCTCCCAAACTCAAATATATGTCCTCCAATGAAGTAGTGATTCGCTTTGCAAAAGATGGTACTTGTGCCAAAAAGTCCTCGCAATCCAACTGTTGATAATCCAAACCCATTCTGGCAGTATCCTGTGCTACACGGTAGACCTTTCCTCAAAGAGAACTGAAGGCCTAATCCCATTCCTGGGCCTGTCGATCTAGGAAATCAACCATCTCTTTTGCACGTTGTTCACGAGCAGAAGCAATCTCCAACTGTTCATGCAATATTCCTCTTTCACGAATCCATTGAGATCTCTCTCGATCAAATTCTTCTTGCATGTTCTGCTCAACTTCTTGCAACTGTTGTTGGCAAGATGAGGCAAGTTTTGCAACGTGTGACCCCCTAGTGGCAGCAAGCTTGATTTGTCCTCGAAGTGCAACCTCACTATCTGCTGACTTAGCTTTCTCTTCAGCAAATTCCCTTTGTTGTTCATCTATTTTTGCGCTGGCATGCTCTAATTCTGCTCTCAAAACTTGGTTGGCTTCATGATGTTCTCGTATGGCTCTTTCAATTCCTATCCTGATTGCAGCTTCTTGATCTATAGGTCCCTTAACCGATCTTTCTGGTCTGACTGGCGGACTCGACTGTTCTTCAAATCATTCACGGTAATCTGGGTGCACTTCTCCTTTCTCACGCTCTATGACCATCATTTCAGTTCCCATAATACGGCAACCCTCCCAAATCTGTTGGGCCAAATCTTCTGGAAGTGGAATCTCTGGTCTGACCTCAATTACAAACTCAGTCATGTTTTCCATTATGGGAATTATTTGACGCCTGCCTAGCTGACGTAGAACCCTCAATAGAACATACGGTTGAACACCTCTAATACCCATTAATAACAAGAATGGGCGAATGACAGAACTATGTATGACTTGGCTCCAAGGGAACTAATGGAGATTCCAAGTGATTTTGTCTGTTGTCAAAGAACAAAAAAGTTTAACCCAATCTCCAATTTTTTTTGGACATTTATATTTCTCCATCCTTTCCTCATAATCGTTGATGCGATTAAATCACTCGGATCGAACCTTGTCAATGTAGGACGTTGATAAAGATACTCCACAATCTACATCTGTAACAAGATATTACATCCCTTGAAAAAACTTTTTTCCTTCTGACAAACAGTCAGAGCACGGTAAATATCAGCTAGGATCATTGGTATTATAGTGTAATCTTTCTTAATCAGTATCTGCACCACTCCCGCTAAACGAATATTAATTTTTTCTTCTCTTCTTGGGAAGACCATAGTACCCAAAAAGGTTACCATGAATGCAAATCGTCTGTGAATTTTCCAAGCCTCAAAACTTCCCTTATTACAAAGTTGTTTACCGTACTTTTGAAACCCCTCTTGCTTTCCGTATCTGTCATACAAAAACTGCAAGGAAACCCAAACTCTTTTCATTGATTCTTCTTTTGTATTCCGTATTGTAGACACGTGATTTCGTCCTCTTAAAGTTCAATGTTTATTCACTTTTACCCATCTTTATTTTATCCTACCGTGTACCTTCATCCATGTTATTATACCCTCACAAAATACAAAAAAATAACAAACTCCTTAACAAATTCCATCCTATCCTAACCCCTACATCTTATCCTAACAACCCATCCAATCAAAATAAACCACATCACACCATACCCCACCCCCACCTCACCACTACCCTAGCCCTACCTTACTACCTCACCCTCACCTCACATCATATATACACCACACACAGTACGAAGACCATTTTTTTTCACCACGATTCCTCGGACTTCACAGGAGCACGCACAAAACATCTTCCTTTTTCCATACATCACAGCAAATTACGGACTGAAAAGAGGACTCTATTTTTGGTTTCTTCTTCACTCCCAACAACGAACAATTCGCACACACAAATAATCGAGAGAGAAAGGTTATAGCCGAGAGAGAGAGAGCGGTGGAGAAGAATTTGGTCGCTGTCAAGAGCTGCCGACAAAACCTTCACCGGAATGAGCTTCTAGGTCATCGTCTTGAACGATTCATGCTCAGGATCTTCAAATCTCTTAGTTTCAGATGGATTTCAAAGTAAACTTGTTCAAAAAACACTGAGATTTTGCTAGAATCCTCCTTTCTTTCATCGTTTTCCAGCGCCATCTGAGCTCACTGGAGCTTCAGCTCGACTGTTCTGGTTGGTTTTGTCGTGTGTTGAATCTTAGGGGTTCGTCCGATTTTGTGTTCTGTTGCTAGATTCAGGCTTTGGGGATTCTCGTTTGTTCTTATTTTGGGGATTAGTTGACCGTGCCTTTCGATCAGTTTTGGATTGTTGTTTCGCTATTCGAGCCTTCTTCTCTCTATGCTGATTTTGGTTGGACATAGTCGGGGTTCCTTGTTCGAGGGTATTGGTCTTGGATTTTCTTATTATCAACAAAGATCAGATTGTCGAAAGTTTGGAGTTTCAATTTTGGTGCTACCAAGTTTGGATTTGGTTCGCTGTTGAGGTTCGAATTGAGGATTTCGGACGTGGATTCTACCGGGTTAATCGAAATAATAGATCAATTTTGAAAGCACTGAGGTCCAATTCTATCTCCTCTCTTTTTAATTTTTACGTAATCGGGAATGATTTGTGTCTTGGTATGTTTGAATCATGATTGTGTATTGGTTGATGATGGATTTAAATGTTGAAAAGGGAATTGATAATCGATGCATGTGTTGATCATTGGTTGAGAATGAATGTGCGGAAGAATTGAAAAATTGATAAAAAGGGTGAATATAGATCGATTTAGGTTTATTGTTGTTTTGTTTAATTCGGAATAAATATCATGTTTTGGCATGAGGATCGGTATGAAAATCGTAGGCTTTGGGTAGGCAAAGTTTAGGACTCTTGGTGATTTGTTGAATGTGTGAATGTTTGTGGGTTGGTTCTTTCTATTTTACCACACAAGATTGAGAAATGTATTCATTTTATCGGGGAATGCCCCGAGATCTTATGTACTTATTCACCGGGGAATGCCCCGACATATCATGTTGGCGAAAAATGATCGTGATGAAGGCCCGCGGCATCGGGTAAGGCATTGGAGCTTAGTCTATATCTAGTTTAGAATAGGATTTATATTTTCGTATTTTTCTATTTTTGGACTGTATAATTGGACTGGACTTTACATTTTGGATTGTTTTGTTTTGTTTATTGTTTGATTATTTTGCGTACTTTTGTGTGGTTTATACATTTCTTAGTGTCAAAAAAATAGTCGATACACTCTACCAAGCGACCGTGGTTGAACCACGGGATCGAAGGGTGCCTAACACCTTCCCCTGGGTCAAACGAATTCCTTGGCTGGAATCTCTGCTCGCAAACCAGTTTAAAGAGTCAAATCGATTTGAAAAGGATTTTCCAATGGTGACTTGGCACACCAGATTATGCCAAGTGGCGACTCTGAATAAAAAATGTTAATAATCCTTTTCCGAAACAAATTTTCATTTCTTGTCACTTAAATAATAAAACCCTTTCGAACATTAAATTATAATTATTTTTTAAAGGACTCGAAAAAGGGGTGAGCTGTCATCACCCTGTTCTTCAGGCGGGCTCCTGAAACCCAAAAATTAAAAACTAGAACAAAAATTATCCCAAACAAAAATTATAGTAAAGTAGTATTTCATTTTTGAAAGCGTTGACCCATTTTTTAGGAGGGTCCTGAATTCAAAGTAAAATCCCATTTTTCATGAGGGTCCTGAACAGAAAGTAAAATCTCATTTTTCAGGAGGGTCCTGAACATAAAGTAAAGTCTCATGGATGTGCATTTCCAATGGTAGCTGAATTAAGTGAAGCAAATTTGCCCCTATTTCAACAAAAAAAATTTGTTAGTTAAAAACTTAGTGGTGGTTTGCAGATCTTGGCTTCTCAGGTATCTGCCCAGCACTCATTCCTTTCATCTTTGTTCTAAATCGCTAACACTTGCCCTGTCTTGCTGCATCATCGACCCGGATCCAGATTGAGGAAAGTGAGTTCTGACTCGAACAATGGGCTTCCATTTTACCATGCCTCTGAGGTGCACCCTTTTCCTATCTGAATGCTTCCACGTATGCAACAGTCTGTCGGTTGATAGACTTCCTTTGTTTCGTGTTGAATTACGATCATATTTCTTTCCTTTGCTATTCCTTGGCTTTTCCTTGTATAATTGGAAAGACTGGTAGTAAATTTTCAAATCTTTTTTTGCTTGTTTTGACACAGACTTGACTTAAAATGTAAAGAAATGATGGTGACTTTTATTTTGATAAATGACATAAAAAGACAAAAAGCATGAATATGTAAATGAAAGAAAAAGGAAATGTCCCATATTCAAAAAGAAAACTTATCTGAATACGACAACCAACTCCAATGAGTATGACATGCATTTTTGGATTGAGCTGCCCGATCTTCCTATCCAAACTCCCCATTTGTTGTTGAGTTTGTGCCTTTGCCGCTGAACTGCTTCTTCAAATCCATTGGACTTATACATCACATTCGATTAACGAAATCTTAAAAGACTTTCACCAACAAATCTCTTTCTTTTCACTTTTCACTTTTCTCTTGAACTCTCCATCGCCTTATGGTGCCTGTGAGGGTTTTCACCAATAAGACTCTCATTTTTATTTCTCTCCTCTCACCATCGCCTTATGGTGCTTGCAAGGGTTTTCACCAATAAGACTCTCTCATTTTTATTTCTCTCAACTCACCATCGCCTTATGATGCCCACGGGGGTTTTCACCAATAAGACTCTCATTTTTGTATTTCTTTCCTGATTTCTTATGCTGAGGGAGACAGGTTGTACCTCACAATGTATCATCATATCCATTGCATACTTAGCCTTAACATTATCAAAAATTGATCTGAAGGACTTTCTTTGGTTGTAACTTGGCTTTTGGCTAAGGTTTAAAAAAAGATGGTAAGGGGCTCAAACGATACTTGAAGTGGGGGTGGGACTTACAACTTTTAGAATCGACTCAAACAACACATTAACTCATGCCCCAACTTTGTTGACTGGGTGAATCTTAGATCTTTATTTGGTTGGACCAAGCCCGAAATAGGGCAGCCTACTTATCTTACTCCCGAGAGAGGAGAATCAGGTCGCACGTAGTTCCATCAGCTTGTTCTTTGTTTTGATTTGATGATTTTTCTTTTTTTATTATTTTCAAACTCTTTCTTTTATTCTTATTTTATTGATATTTATCTTTGACTCTATTTTGATTCCAAAAGAGGGATATGAAAGAAAAATAAAACGAAGCTCAAACAGGTAAACAAAGGATGACACAATGTTTGGATAGAAGAAATAAATGCCTTCATCATATCAATCTTCAAAAATGCAAGTACTAAACATGCAATAAAATCAACAAAGGATCAAATATCATACATAATATCTTTTGACCGCATCAGCATTGGTAGCCATTCTGCCATTTGCCTTCAGTATCTGTCAAATATAAGGCTCCATTGAGCAACACTTTCTTCACAACGAAAGGACCCTGCCAGTTAGAGGAGAACTTGTCTTTCACTTCAACCTAGTGAGGAAGGATACGTCTCAATACCAACTGACCAACTTCAAAATTCCTGGGATGGACCTTTTTCTTATACGCTCGAGCCATCCTCCTCTGATACAACTGGCCATGACTCACAGACGTTAGCCTTTTTTCCTCAATCAAGCTCAAATGTTCCAGTCGGGTTTTTACCCATTCGCCATCATCAATCTCTTCTTCTACAATGACTTGAAGAGAGGGAATTTCAACTTCTGCAGGGATGACTTCTTTTGTCCTATACACCAAAAAATATGGAGTTGCCCCTATTGAAGTACGAACAGTGGTGCGATAACCTAGCAATGCAAACGGCAACTTTTCATGTCACTGTCTAGACCCTTGTACCATTTTTTGCAATATTTTTTTTATATTCTTATTGGCGGTTTCTACAGTACCATTGGCCTTTGGGCGATATGGAGTAGAATTTTGATGTGCGATCTTAAACTGTTGACATACTTCTTTCATCAAATGACTATTGAGATTGGCAGCATTGTCTGTAATGATCATCTTAGGAATTTTAAATATACAAATGATATTGGCATGAACAAAGTCCACCACAACCTTCTTTGTCACTGACTTGAAAGTTACTGCTTCTACCAACTTTGTGAAGTAGTCAATGGCTACCAAAATGAACCTATGTCCATTTGATGCCTTCAGCTCAATCGGTCCAATCACATCCATTCCCCAAGCCACGAACGGCCATGAAGCGGCCATTGCATGTAACTCAACAGGAGGAAAACGTATCAGATCATCGTGTACCTGACATTGATGACACTTTCGAACAAATTGAATAGAATCCTTTTCCATAGTAAGCCAGTAATAACCTGCTCGAAGAATCTTCTTTGACAAGACATGACCATTTATGTGTGACCCGCATACTCCAGAGTGTATTTCAACTATGATTGCGGAGGCTTCTTTTGCATCTACACACCTTAAAAGTCCCAGATCTGGGGACCTCTTATACAACATTCCCCCACTTAAGAAAAATCCACTAGCCAAACGCCTAACAGTCCTCTTTTGATCGTTGGTGGCATATGCTGGGTATTCTCCTGACTGAATGTACAGCTTGATATCCAAGAACCAAGGTTCTCCATCGAGCTCTTCTTTAATCGAATTACAGTAAGCATGCAGATCACGCCTCTGTATATGCACTGGATCGATGTAGGCTTTGTCAGGATGTTGGAGAATTGAAGACAGAGTGTCTAAAGCATCAGCAATTTCATTATGAATCCTTGGAATATGCCTAAATTTTACTAGCACAAACCGTTGACATAGCTCTTGCAAGCATTGTCGATACGGGATGAGCTTCAAATCTCGCGTCTCCCAATCGCCTTGAATTTGATGGAAAAGAAAATCCAAATCTCCCAACACCAATAATTCTTGGACTCTCATATCAACAGCTAACCTCAAACCAATAATGCAGGCTTCATACTCTGCCATATTGTTAGTACAGTAGAATCGAAGTTGCACCGTTACAGGGAAATGTTGTCCCGATTCAGAGATAAGAACTGCACCTATTCCGACTCCTTTCATATTGACTACTCCATCGAAGAATAACCTCCAACATGGATCAGCATCTATAATGACTTCATCGACACACGATACTTCTTCGTCAGGAAAATATGTCATTCATGGCTCGTACTCTTCATCGATGGGATTCTCAGCAAGATGATCTGCCAAGGCTTGGGCTTTCATAGCAGTTCGAGTCACATATACAATGTCGAACTCGATAAGCAATATTTGCCACTTTGCCAATCGATCCATTGGCATAGGCTTCTGAAAGATATACCCCAAAGGATCTATGCAGGAGAGGAGATAAGTAGTATAGGATGAGAGATAATGCTTCAACTTCTGTGCTACCCATGTTAGGGAACAACACGTCCTTTCAAGAAGAGTATACCTGGCCTCATATGCGGTGAACTTCTTACTAAAATAATAAATAGCCTGCTCTTTTTTACTTGTGGCATCATGTTGACCCAGGACACAACCGAAAGAATTGTCTATGACTGATAAATATAAGATCAAAGGCCTACCAGGCTCTGGGGGTACCAGCACGGGCGGATTTGACAAATATCTTTTGATTCGATCGAACGCGTCCTGACATTCTTCAGTCCATTTTACCGCAACACTCTTTTTCATCAACTTGAATATGGGCTCACAAGTGGTTGTGAGTTGAGCAATAAACCTGCTAATATAGTTCAGTCTACCAAGAAAACTCATGACCTCCATCTTATTCTTGGGCAGGGGCAAATCCTGAATGGCTTTGATTTTCGAGGGATCCAATTCAATTCCCAAACTGCTGACTACAAACCACAACAGCTTTCCAGACGGAACTCCAAATACATATTTTGTCGGGTTGAGTTTGAGATTATACCTGTGAAGCCTTTCAAAGAACTTTCTTAAATCTTTAACATGGTCGGCCAGAGTTTTTGACTTAATAATCACATCATCCACGTATACCTCAATCTCTTTATGCATCATATCATGAAACATAGTGGTCATGGCTCTCATGTATGTTTCTTCAACATTCTTCAAACCGAATGGCATCACTCGATAACAATAGGTCCCCCATGGTGTGATAAAAGACGTCTTCTCTGCGTCTTCATCCTCCATAATGATCAGGTGATATCCAGCATAGCAATCCACAAAAGAGGCAACCTTGTTTTTAGCACAGTTGTCTAACAAAATATGGATGTTGGGCAGTGTAAAATCATCTTTTGGACTTGCTCTGTTCAAATCACGGTAATCAACACACACTCAAATTTTTCCATCTTTCTTTGGTGCGGGAACAACATTGGATAACCACATGGGATAACGAGCCACTCGAATTACTTTGGCTTTAAGTTGTTTCATGATTTCCTCTTTGATTTTAATACTTACATCAGTTTTAAACTTCCTCAACTTCTATTTGACAGGAGGGATTTGACAGGAGGGAACGCGGGATCAGTTGGCAATTTGTGAGCCACTAATTCCGTGCTCAAACCAGGCATATCATCATAAGACCATGCAAAAACATCCTTATAATCAATTAATGCTTGAATCATTCTATATTTTAGCTGTGGAAAAGCATGTACACTAATTTTAGTTTCCCTAACATCTTCTTGATCCCCTAGATTTATTGGCTCAGTCTCATTCAAAGTAGGATTTAGTTTGTCTTCAAACTGTTCCAACTCTTTGCTTATTTCTTCTAGTGCTTCTTCTTCATCATATTCCCCATCCTGCTTCATTACATCTTGATTTGTTTGGATTTTAAGATCAGGATGAAAATTTTGCATGCATGTCATGTCATTAGAATCAGCATAAAAAGAACTGTGTAAAAAAGAAATACAAAATATATTAGACACGAAACCAAAGGGACATTGCATTTCATTAAATAAAAGACAGAAGGGTTTAAACATAGATGCCAACATAACATAAACAAACTAAAATCCAAATTACAACCCTGAAATAACTTGGATAAATAGAAAGAAAAACAAAATAAACTACCAAAACTCCCTCCTGACGGGGAGAGGAGTGACTTCACAATTATTGAGCCGGACAGCTGGACCTATAAATTGCATGTCTGCCATACTGGTACCTTCTCCTGCTTTGACCATATCAACTTTAATAAAAGGTTCTAGAAGTCATCAACCAATTCAACTTCAAATTCCACATGCTTCGTGACACTGCTCTCAACAAATGATTCATTGAGTAGTGGCATTGGGCGAGGGAGTGACCATGTTTCCTTTTTCCTTCCCTTGGCTTTCTTCAGATTTTCAGCCGTAGGCTCAAATTCCAGACCAAACGTGCCCACGTTCTCACTCGGACATATGAGATGAACTATACCGTGCAGAGACGCTCCCAAACCCTTTCCTGGCTCAAATCCGTATTTCCAAAGTTCATCCACCATCATGATAGAAGCAGAAGACAATTACGGTCCTGGTATAACCTGTCATTCAAGGATACGATTCACTGGCACTGTATCAAAAATTTGATAGACGAATGTCTCCTCTACGTTATTTTTTTCAATAAGAGACATGGGAGAGTCTTTGTAGGCGGACAAATCTCCTTCACCGTGAATAACTACTTCTTGCCTGTCATGCTCAAACTTAATCATTTGGTGCAGTGTAGATACAACCGCCTTGGCCTTGTGAATCCACGGCATTCCCAACAACAGATTGTAAGAGGAGTCTATATTCAATACTTGAAACTCTATGGCAAATTCAACAGGCCCTATGGTCAACATTAGTTCTATTTTGCCAATGGAATTTGATTTTGCACCATCAAAAGCCCTAACACATACATTGTTGGGCCTGATCCTATCAGCACCAATATTCAACTTTTGCAAAGTAAAAATAGGGCAAATATTTGCACCTGAACCTCCATCAATCATAACATGAGTGACGTAGAAATCTTCATACATCACTGTAATGTAAAGGCCCCGGTTATGCCCTGTACCTTCAACAGGCAATTCATCGTTAGAAAAGCTGATTCGATTGACCTCAAAGATTTTTCCAACCATTTTCTCAAGTTGGTTGATTGTATTCTCTCTAGGAAAATATGCTTCATTTAATACCTTCAGTAAAACATCACGATGCTCTTTGGAGTGCAACAGCAAAAATAAAAGGGAAATTTGAGCAGGGGTTTTCTTCAACTCGTCTAATATTGAATACTCTAACAATTTTATCTTTTTCAAAAATTCTTCGGCTTCTTCTTCGGTGATAGGATTTTTGATAGATGATGGTCCACTCACCGTTGGCTTGGACTTTCTTAAGCTTTCAGGCACGAAGCATCTTCCTGACCTAGTCAAACCCCTTACCTCATCTACATCTTCCACTACTTATTTCCCGTGATAGGTCATCACGGTCCACCCATAATTCCAGGGAACCCTTTTTGTATTAACTATCGGAGGTTGGGTCACCGGTTTGAGGATAATAGGCGCTGCTTGTGCTTTTTTCACCGTCAAGATGGGCTGACTCAGAGCTCCCATCACTGTCAACTTAGGTTTATCCTGACTTAAATCAACATACCTTCTGGCACCTTGTAGTGTGATCAGGGGTTTCTTTGTGCTTTCATGGGCTTTATCTTCTCTCATTCCTTCCCGATTCAATGATATTGCTTTCAAAGACTCCACTACATTTACTGATTTCTCCTCAATGGTCTGTATCTTGACATTAGGCTTATAACCCCTTGAAGACTCTTTCCCATCATATATCAATTCTAACATATTGGCTTCATCATGGGTTGGCAGCGGATTCTAGTTAATGTTTGGACCCTCCAGGGCCTGGACCAGCATCTGATTTGTGTTAATTAAATATTGGACAGCTCTTTTTAAATTCTAGCATTTCTCGATATCATAGCCTGGCATGTCAGAACAGTACGCACACCTTAAATAATAATCAAGATTCCTCGGCGGTGGATTTAAAAGCCTTCCTTGAATTGGGCTTAAGACCTTCAAATTTCTCAACCTATCAAATAGACTAGCATATGACTCCCCAAGAGGTGTGAATTGATTTTTGACCGCCTTCTCTTTCTTATACTCGGGCCTAGGCTGAAAACTAGGTCTGGAGGGATTTTGGTAATTTGGTATAGCAAATGGGCAATTTTGTGGAGCTTGCGCACGCCACTGCAGGTAAGAAGGGGTTTGGGCATATGGTTGCGCGCTATATACTGGGTACGGGGGTGGTGAAATAGAATATAACAGGTTTTGTGGAGGGTAGTAATGGTGGGGAGGAATAAATGGAGCTTGGGCGTAGACTTGGGCTTGGGATTGGGGATAGGGGCGAGGTGGTCTTTTGGGATAGGAATGGGTTCCAGCTACGACATTCTCCATATCCACTTTCTTATTTTTACGTCCAAATGCGCCAGATCCACCTTAAATTGCTTGTGTGGTGGCTTTTAATGTGGCAAAACTCACTATTCAGCCGGTCTTAATTCCGTCCTCTATCATCTTCCCCATTTTGAGGACTTCCATAAAAGATTTTCCCATTACCGGAAGTAAATATTGAAAATAGGTCTCATCCTATGCCTGAATGAAAACTTCTACCAACTTACTTTCTTTCATTGGAGGATTTACCCTGGCGGCCTGTTCACGCCACCTTATCGTGTATTCCCTAAAACCTTCAGTGCTTTTTTTCTTCATGTTAACCAAGGATTTTTCATCCAAAATCAAGTCGATGTTATACTAAAAATGTTGAACAAATTCAGAAGCTAAGTCATCCCAGCTGTTCCATTTATCGATATCTCGATCGATAAACCATTCTGAGGCCAGATCAGAAAGACTCTCGCTAAATAAGGCAATGAGCAGCTCTTTCTTTCCTCCTGCAGCCCTCAACTGGTTATAATAATGTCTCAAGTGTGCCACGGGATCACCGTATCCTGTATACTTCTCGAACTTAGGCATCTTAAAATCGAGGGGAAGGTTGATGTCTGGGAACATGCAAAGATCTTTATAGGAAACACTCCTATAATCTCCGATTCCTTGCAAATTCCTCATAGCCTGTTCTAAACTTTTCAATTTCCAAGCTATGATATCCTGTTCCTCTGCTGCGACAGGTTTCTCCGTATTAAATGGAAATACAGGCGGCTGAGTGTACCCATATGGTTCATTCATTTGCAAAGTAGGCTACGGGGCATAATACTGACTATCTGAAACCCTCAGTACTGGCTCACTGGTAGACCTAGGAAGCCTCATTGTGGGATGCACAACATATATAGGAGTTTCATGTGGTGGTAGAGCCACGAATACCGGTGTGATTGGTGGCGCTGGCTGAGCAGCTGGTCTTGATTGGGGAGCTGCCAAGGGCACACCAGAACTGCCAGGATAATAATATCGCGGAGTAATTCCTAGCGTGTCCTCAGGTGACTCAGTAGGAGCAGAGAATTACGCCTGAGAGAGCGGTGGGTAGTTAGAGATATTCCCAAGACCTTCAGGGAGCGGAGGAGGAGGCATTCTGCTGGCCCATGCCCGGTGCAAATCTATCAGTTGTTGCCTGAGCCTTACTACCTCATCATTGAACCCCTCATAACTTGGGTGGGTAGGATGTCCTAAGTCAAGACCTGGTTTTCCTCCTTCCTCTTACTCCGTGCTTTTAAATAAAGGTTAGGACGAAATTCCGCCTCGTTGTCTACTGCTTTGTATGAAAACACCATGTGTTTACATCCAAAGGGGGCATGATGTAGACACGTGATTTCATCCTCTTAAAGTTCAATTTTTATTCAGTTTTACCCATTTTTATTTTATCCTACCGTGTACCCTCACCCATATTATTATACCCTCACAAAATACAAAAAATAACAAACTCCCTAACAAATCCTATCCTATCATAACCCCTACATCTTATCCTAACAACCTACCCAATCAAAATAAAACACATCACACCCTACCCCCTACCCCACGTAACCCCACCTACCCTACCTCACTACCCCACCCTCACCTCACAGCCTATATACACACACAAAGGGACCATATTCACAGAGGGAAGAAAGCAAGAAAAAAGAGGCAGGATTCCATTTTTTCTTTCTTCTTCACGATTCACAGATTACACAGAGGAGATCCTTCATTTTTTCTTGCACAAGAATTCATTCACACTCACACCAAGCTACATACGCATACCATTTTTGAATCCCCATTTTTGGCCTTTGACCGGACCTCAACATACAAAAAATAACACACACATCGAACTAAAAATAAAAAATGGCATGAGAGAGAACTTAGAGAGGGAGAGGGAGAGATTGCGCGAGAGAGAATAGGGAGAAAGCAGTAAAGGTGAGAAGAGAGGTTGACGGATGGGAGTGAGGATTTTCCAATGAGTTTTCACCAAAAGAAAAAAAAAACCTCATCGCTGCCAGCTGCTGTTCCGATTCCGGCTACTGTCGAGCTTGTCGGAGCTCCAGCGTAGCAAAGAACAGTAATACAACCCTAAATAATTTCGATCCTCCCATTCCAAATTCCAGCCAAAAACCATTAAATCCGATTTGGGTTTTTCTTTGTGACATCGAGAGGTGCGAGGTTGTTTGGGGTCGATTTTGTCATTGTTGAAGTTTTGTTTAAGGTCTGTCCGTGGTTCACTGGTCCCCGAAGCTTCTGTCATCATTGAAACCGGTTCAAATTAGTCGAATAAAATTTCCAATTTAAGGTCCATCTCTTTATCTCATTTTATTCTTAGTAAATTTTTATTATTGTGTGTGATTAATTATTATCGTCTCGACTTTCTCTTATCTTATACGTGGTGTGAATGATGAATGTCGAATGATATTGATTGGGGATTGCTGAAATATTATCGTTGAATTGTTATGTTGGAACAAAGGTTCGAGAATGGTTTTGGTGGGAATTGAAAAATTGAGGAAAAAGATAGATTCAGATTAATTTTGATTTATTATTGATATGAACGTGTTAGAATTACAATATGTTGAAACGGATATGCAAATGCAGGTTTGGGTAGGCAAATTTAGTAATAAGTGTTTTGTTAGATGTCTGAATGTGGAATATGTGTGAATGTTTCCTAGTTTGAAGTACTTAACTCAAGTTTATTCATTTGGCCGGGGAATGCCCCGAGGTTTCATGTATTTATTCACCAGGGAATGCCCCGACGTATTATGTTTTCTAAGGAGGTTCGTGATCAAGGCCCGCGGCATCGGGTAAGGCATTGGAGCTTAGTCTAGATTTAGTTTAGAATAGGATTTATATTTTTGTATTTTTATTTTTTGGATTGTATAATTAGACTGGACTTTACATTTGGGATTGTTTTGTTTTGTTTGATTATTTTGCATGATTTTATGTGGTTTATACATTTCTTAGTGCAAAAAAAATAGTCGATACACTCTACCAAGCGACCGTGGTTGAACCACGGGATCGAGAGGTGCCTAACACCTTCCCCTCGATCAACAGAATTCCTTAGCCGAAATCTCTGCTGGCAAACCAGTTTAAAGAGTCAAATGGTTTTGAAAAGAATTTTTCAATGGTGACTTGACACACCAGATTATGCCAAATGGCGAATCTGAATAAAAAAAATGTTAATAATCCTTTTCCGAAACAAATTTTCATTTCTTGTCACTTAAATAGTAAAATCCTTTCGAACATTAAATTATAACCATTATGTTTTTTTTTGAGTACGAAAAAGGGGTGTGACAGCTCTGGCGACTCTACTGGGGACACAATGACAAGTTTTCAAAATTCGAGCTACTTTTGGAGTCGTATCGGCTTTGTTTGGCATTACGAGTGTATAAGCATTATTTGTGATTATTGTTGGTTTTATTTTCACTTTCGTGCATTTTCATGCTCTTTGTTTATAGTATTTATCCTATGTGTTACCGCTTTATATCTATCATCATGAGTCCGCCCCCTGGCCTTTTTTCTGCAACAAGTCCATAATACACGTGTTGTACACAACCTCTAGTTGAGTCACCCTTATTTTAGGGGGGGAGTCATCGGTGTTATGGAGTAGGTGGAAAGCAAAGCAGCCATTATCGACCATACGCTCCCCCGAACAGCCTTGTTAGTGAACCACAACGTAGGTCAGCCTTTAGGTCATGCTCATGTGCATCATACGGAGACCTAGCAGGACCCACATGGCCCTTTATAGGAGACTCACCTCTAAAGCATCCCTACGTGCTAACTGTTGCATTTTTAAGGGTAAAGTGGTCATTTGACGAACTGATTTTGAAAAAAAAAAGATGAATCAAAAGGAATGTCGTAGTTTATTTTAAAATTCTTTATGGATTTTGTTCTTCACGATCCAAAAACTCAAAAAGATTTTTTGACGTTTGTCTTCTCAAAGTACCTTAAATTCAAAAAAGAAAAGTTTTGTTTGCCTTTTCTACTTATTTGTCAAAAACAAAAATACCAAAAAAGAATTTTTCTTCATAATTGGTGGTGTCAGTCTTAGTTAAAGTGTCTAGCTGAAAATCCAAAAGTTTTTTTCGTTTGTTTTTGGTTAGTGTCTCTTTAGTTAGGGTCAATTTATTAGTTAATCGTTAATTGTTCAATCTGGATGAACTACGCATACCTGATTCCCTTCCCTCAGGTTGGGATACGTAGGCAACCTTCGGGGGGATCCGGTAATCTTTGTGTTGGCCTTTGTCTTATTATTTAGCCTAGGTCTCTCGCCCCGTAATCTAGAGTTGTTTGCCAAGTAGACTGACTTCACTCAGTACTTCTGTTCGGCAAATTGGAGTCATGAATGTGGTGTGTCCCATCG
The DNA here is from genome assembly GCF_002878395.1 of Capsicum annuum. Lineage (NCBI taxonomy): Eukaryota > Viridiplantae > Streptophyta > Magnoliopsida > Solanales > Solanaceae > Capsicum > Capsicum annuum. The sequence continues at coordinate 4,757,789 of NC_061111.1, forward strand.
ACATATATTTGCGACAAAAATCCCAAGGGTTGGGAATCTTCTACTCCCGTCGAATTTTTTAGATAACGTCTTATGTGTTATTACAGGATGGAATTTTCCACCAAGTCTAGAGTTTTGATGGTTGTCAAGGTGCCCAAAATGGTAATCAAGTGGTGGGAAATGTTTAACTATGTTGATCAGCAGAAACTGATTAAATTATTAGGTGATCTTACGGAATTTCTGCATATTACCCATCGTCCAGATTTAATAGAGGCTTTGTTGACCTTTTGGGATCCAAGTAGTTTGGTGTTCAGGTTTGGGGAATGTGAAATGACTCCTACTTTGGCAGAAATATCCGGTTTATTGCATTTTCCCTATATCGAGAAGGATATGATCCGAGCACGAAATCACACTGGCGTGAGATTTTTACAGTCTTGTGGTTTAAAAAGTAAGGGTATCCGTTTGGGTTGTTTAAGTGATTCGTGGGTTTCCTTAGATTTTTTGTTCGCTAGATTCGGGCCCTCGGAAGGTTTTGATTGTTTTTGGGATGAATTTCATATGACTAAGGAGAAGTGGGAGAGAAAGCGTCTTGAAATCTTTACCCTCGCTTTATTAGGAATTTTAGTGTTTTCACTAGAAGAAAGACGTATTAATACCCGTTTGCAATATGTGGTGATGGCCCTATTTCATAAGGATCAAAATGACAAGGGCATTAATCAAAAGGGCAGGTTCACTCTCATGCCCATGATCTTAACAGAAATATATAAGGCTTTAACCGAAGTGAAGGGGGGAAGGAGATTTTTTGAGGGCAGTAACCTGATATTGCAGTTATGGATGATGGAGCATTTACATGCGCCTTCTTTAGTTAGACCAGACGTGTTAGATCGTTGTATTCCCAATCGAGTGAAAGCCATGGACTCCAGGTTGCGTTTGGATAAATTCTCGTTACCCGTGGGAGTCGATGCTTGGATTGAATTTCTTGCGTCAAGAACCAGGGATAACATTTTGTGGACTTATCTGTGGCTTCGGCCAAACATAGTATTGTTGGGTTGTCAGACGCAGCTACCTTTAGTTATGTTGGGGCTCAATTGCACCAGACCATACAGTCTTTCTAGGGTAATGCGCCAGTTAGGTAGGCTGCAGGACGTGCCACCAGCAGTGGATCTTCTGAAGGATGTTGAGTACTTCAAGAACCAAGCCTTAGGTGAGAGAAAGTACGAGCAGTTTTGGAAGCATGCAACAAAGCTAGGTGTGGACACACTCAAAGAAAGTTTGGATAATCTGGGGTACGCTCAGGGATATGGGGTCTGGCTTCAATCTATCCCTCGGGGTATCAGTCAACCCTTACCAGCGCAGCTTAAAGGGAGAATGTAGGAAGAATGCATAGTAGACGACCATTAGGATGAAAGTGTAGGGTCCAAAGTGGAAACACTGAGAGTTCAGTTAGCAGATTTGTTCAAGACGGTAGAAAGGTGTCATAATGATCTTTCCAAGTGCACTCCTCATGAGGCGGGAATACGGGCCTGAAGCTTCTTTCCCAATATCAGGGTGTCTTTACAGGATATGCTACAAAGTTTAAATGGGAGAAAGAGAACTTCACAGGCTGGTCCATCTCAGCTAGGGTCATCACACAGAGCACCAGGCTGAAAGAGCATTTCTTATCTTTATTCATTTTGAGTCTTTTATGAGTCTGTCATGGTAGGGTGGTGTCTGCTTTAAGTCGAAGTCAAGTTGTTTTTGGTATTAGGGTCTTTATTAGTAATTTCACCTATGTCGTCTTAGGGGTCTAAAATGTTGTTTCGTATTTGTTGTTTAGTTTTAAAGTGGTCCCAAACTTTTTGTACGTTTTTGTTGTTTTCTTTCTTCAAAATGTTATGATGTTATCGTCTTTCTTTTGTTTGTTTATTTTCGTTTTTGCCAAAAAAAAAAAAGTGGGTGATGTTTATGCACATGCTGCCCGAACTACGCCAGATCTGATTCATGTACAACATGATAAGTAGGCAACCTACTTTTGGGTTCGATCTAATCATTTTGTTTTGTTGTTTTTCATTATTTTTCCTCTTTTAAAGAAGAACAAAAGCCATAAAGAATGATAAAATAAAGGTAGATAACGAGAGAAAAGAAAAGAGCAGAGATGGGTACGAAAAAAATAAAAGAAAAAAAAAATAATAATAATATAATAATAATAATAATAAGTAAGTGTAGACAAAAATTAGGATGATGTTAAAATGACCTCGCTACCCTCAAAAGCTGGTAGAAATGAACATGAATTTAGGTCAATTTTACCAATGTGATTCCCATGCTTGTTGTGTGCCTCAGTCCTAACGAATGTCGTCTTTGATGAGCATGTTCTTTCAGATAACAGTGGTAGGTTTGCAGCACTCTAGCTAGTCACCCATACTTCACTAGATCCAAATCAAAGCTCGCCATGGCTAGCAGGGAGATTGAAAATTCGCTCATTGACCCGAATCAGGATCACGGGGAAGAAAGTTCTGAACACAATGATGAGGTAGTAAGGCTCACGCAATAATTGATAGATTTACACCGGGCATGGGCCAGCGGAATGCCTCCTCCTCCGCTCCCTGAAGGTCTTAGGAATATCTCTAACTGCCCACCGCTCTCTCAGGCGCAATTCTCTGCTCCTACTGAGTCACCTGAGTACGCACCAGGATTCACTTTGCGATATTATTATCCTGGCGATTCTGGTGTGCCTTTGGCAGCTCCCCAATCAAGATCAGCTGCTCAGCCAGAGCCACCAATCACACCGGTATTCGTGGCTTCGCCACCACATGAAACTCCCATATATGCTGTGTGTCCCACAATGAGGCTTCTTAGGTCTGCCAGTGAGCCAGTACTGAAGGTTTCAGACAGTCAGTATTATGCCCCGGAGCCTACTTTGCAAATGAATGAACCTTATGGGTACACTCAACTGCCTGCATTTCCATTTGATACAGAGAAACCTGTCGCAATGGAGGAACAGGATATCATAGCCCGGAAATTGAAAAGTTTAGAACAGGCTATGAGGAATTTGCAAGGAATCAGAGATTATAAGAGTGTTTCCTATAAAGATCTTTGCATGTTCCCAGATATCAACCTACCCCTCGATTTTAAGATGCCTAAGTTCGAGAAGTATGCAGGACACGGTGATCCCACGGCACAATTGAGACGTTATTGCAACCAGTTGAGGGCTGCAGTAGGAAAGAAAGAGCTGCTCATGGCCTTCTTTGGTGAGAGTCTTTCTGATCTGGCCTTAGAATGGTTTATCGATTGAGATATCGATAAATGGAACAACTGGGATGGCTTAGCTTCTGAATTTGTTCAACATTTTCAGTATAACATCGACCTGATTTCGGATGAAAAATCCTTGGTCAACATAAAAAAAAAGAGCACTGAAGGTTTTAGGGAATATGCGATAAGGTGGTGTGAACAGGCCGCCAGGGTAAAGCCTCCAATGAAAGAAAGTAAGTTGGTAGAAGTTTTTATTCAGGTATAGGATGAGACCTATTTTCAACATTTACTTCCGGCAATGGGAAAATCTTTTATGGAAGTCCTCAAAATGGGAGAGATAATAGAGGACGGAATTAAGACCGGCCGAATAGTGAGTTTTGCCGCATTAAAACCCACCACACAAGCGATTCAAGGTGGATCTGGCGCATTTGGAGGTAAAAATAAGAAAGAGGATATGGCGACTGTTGTAGCTGGAACCTATTTCTATCCCAAAAGACCACCTCGCCCATATCCCCAATCCCAAGCCCAAGTCTACACCCAAGCTCCATATATTCCTCCCCACCATTACTACCCTCCAGAAAACCAAGTATATAGCGCGCAGTCATATGCCCAAACCCCTTCTTACCCGCAGTGGCACGCGCAAGTTCCATAAAATTGCCCATTCGCTCCACCAAATTACCAAAACCCCTCCATACCCAGTTTTTAGCCTAGGCCCGAGTATAAGAAAGAGAAGGCGGTCAAAAATCAATTCACACCTCTTGGAGAGTCATATGCTAGCTTGTTTGATAGGTTGAGAAAGTTGAAGGTTTTAAGCCCAATTCAAGGAAGGCTTTTAAATCCACCATCGAGGAATCTCGATTATTCTTTAAGGTGTGCGTACTGTTTTGATATGCCAGGCCATGATATTGAGAAATGCTGGCATTTAAAGAGAGCTGTCCAAGATTTAATTGACACAAATCAAATGTTGGTCCAGGCCCTGGAGGGTCCAAACATTAACCAGAATCCACTGCCAACCCATGCTGAAGCCAATATATTAGAATGGATATATGATGGGAAAGAGTCTTCGAGGGGTTATAAGTCTATTGTCAAGATACAGACCATTGAGGAGAAATCGGTGAATGTAGCGAAGTCTTTAAAAGCAATGTCATTGAGCCAGGAGGGAATGAGAAAAGATAAAGCCCAAGAAAGCACAAAGAAACCCCTGATCACAGTACAGGACGCCATAAGGTATGTTGATTTAAGACAGGATAAACCTGGGAGCTCTGAGTCAGCCCATCTTGACGGTGAAAGGAGCACTGGCAGCACCTATTATCCTCAAACCGGTGACCCAACCTTCGATAGTTGATACGAAAAGGGTTCCCTAGAATTATGGGCGGACTGTGATGACCTATCATGGGAAAGAAGTAGTGGAAGATGTAGATGACGTAAGGGGTTTGACTAGGTCAGGAAGATGCTTCATGCCTGAAAGCTTAAGAAAGTCCAAGCCAACGGTGAGTGGACCGTCATCTATCAAAAATCCTATCACCGAAGAAGAGCCGAAGAATTTTTCAAAAAGATGAAATTGCCAGAGTATTCAATATTAGACCAGTTGAAGAAAATCCCTGCTCAAATTTCCCTTTTATCTTTGTTGTTACACTCCAAGGAGCATCGTGATGTTTTACTAAAGGTATTAAATGAAGCATATGTTCCTAGGGAGATTACAATCAACCAACTTGAGAAAATGGTTGGAAAAATCTTTGAGGTCAATCAGATTAACTTTTCTGATGATAAATTGCCTGTTGAAGGTACAGGGCATAACCGGGGCCTTTACATTACAGTGAAGTGTGAAGATTTCTACGTCACTCATGTTATGATTGATGAAGGTTCAGGTGCAAATATTTGCCCTATTTCTACTTTGCAAAAGTTGAATATTGGTGCTGACAGGATCAGGCCCAACAATGTATGTGTTAGGGCTTTCGATGGTGCAAAATCAAATTCCATTGGCAAAATAGAACTAATGTTGACCATAGGGCCTGTTGAGTTCGCCATAGAGTTTCAAGTATTGAATGTAGACTCCTCTTACAATCTGTTGTTGGGAAGGTCGTGGATCCACAAGGCCAAGGCGGTTGCATCTACACTGCACCAAATGATTAAGTTTAAGTATGACAGGCAAAAAGTGGTTATTCACGGTGAAGGAGATTTGCCCACCTGCGAAGATTCTTCCTTGTCTCTTATTGAAGCAAATAACGTAGAGGAGACATTCGTCTATCAAATTTTTGATACAGTGCTAGTGAATTGTATCCTTGAATGGCAGGTTATATAGGGACCGCAATTGTCTTCTGCTTCTATCATGATGGTGAGTGAACTTTGGAAATACGGATTTGAGCCAAGAAAGGGTTTAGGAGTGTCTTTGCACGTTATAGTCCGTCCCATATGTCCAAGTGAGAACGTGGGCACGTTTGGTCTGGGATTTGAGATTACGGCTGAAAATCTGAAGAAAATCAAGGGAAGGAAAAAGAAAACATGGTCACTCCCTCGCCCAATGCCACTACTCAGTGAATCATTTGTTGAGAGCGGTGTCACGAAGCATGTGGAATTTGAAGTTGAATTGGTTGATGACTACCAGAACCTTTTCATTGATGTTGATATGGTTGAAGCAGGGGAACGTACCAGTATAGTAGACGTGCAATTCATAGGTCCAACTGTCCGGCTCAATAATTGGGAAGTCACTCCTCTCCCCATCAGGAGGGAGTTTAGGTAGTTTATTTTGTTTTTCTTTCTATTTATCCGAGTTATTTCAGGGTTGTAATTCGGATTTTAGTTTGTTTAGGTTATGTTTGCATCTATGTTTAAACCCTTCTATCTTTTTATTTAATGAAATGCAATGTCTCTTTTGTTTCGTGTCTAATATATTTTGTTTTTCTTTTTTTACACAGTTCTCTTTATACTGATTCTAATGACATGACATGCATGCGAAATTTTCAGCCTGATCTTAAAATCCAAACTAATCAATATGTAATGAAGCAAGATGGGGAATATGATGAAGAAGAAGCACTAGAAGAAATAAGCAAAGAGTTGGAACAGTTTGAAGACAAACCGAATCCTAATTTGAATGAGACCGAGCCTATAAATCTAGGGGATCAAGAAGATGTTAGGGAAACTAAAATTAGTGTACATGATTTGCCACAGCTAAAAGATGGAATGATTCAAGCCTTAATTGATTATAAGGATGTTTTTGCATGGTCTTATGAGGATATGCCTGGTATAAGCACTGAATTAGTGACTCCCAAATTGCCAACTGACCCCACGTTCCCTCTTGTCAAAAAGAAGTTGAGGAAGTTTAAAATGGATGTAAGTATTAAAATTAAAGAGGAAATCATGAAACAACTTGAAGCCACAGTAATTCGAGTAGCTTGCTATCCCATGTGGTTATCCAATGTTGTTCCCGTACCAAAGAAAGATGGCAAAATTTGAGTGTGTGTTGATTACCGTGATTTGAATAGAGCAAGTCCGAAAGATGATTTTCCACTACCCAACATCCACATTTTGTTAGACAACTGTGCTAAACACGAGGTTGCCTCTTTTTTGGATTGCTATGCCAGATATCACCAGATTATTATGGATGATGAAGACGCGGAGAAGACATATTTTATCACACCATAGGGGACTTATTGTTATCGAGTCATGCCGTTCGGTTTGAAGAATGCTGGAGCAACATACATGAGAGCCATGACCACTATGTTTCATGATATGATGTATAAGGAGATTGAGGTCTACGTGGATGATGTGATTATTAAGTCAAAAAGTTAGGCCGATTATGTTAAAGATTTAAGAAAGTTCTTTGAAAGGCTTCGCAGGTATAATCTCAAACTCAACCCGGCGAAATATGTATTTGGAGTTCCATCTGGAAAGCTGTTGGGGTTTGTAGTCAGCCGTCGGGGAATTGAATTTGATTCCTCGAAAATCAAAGCCATTCAGGATTTGCCCTCGCCCAAGAATAGAACGGAGGTGATGAGTTTGCTTGGTAGATTGAACTACATTATAGGGTTTATTGCTCAACTCACAACCACTTGTGAGCCCATATTCAAGTTGCTGAAAAAGAGTGTTGCGATAAAATGGACTGAAGAATGTCAGGAAGCGTTCGATCGAATCAAAAGATATTTATCAAATCCGCCAGTGTTGGTACCCCCGGATCCTGGTAGGCCTTTGATCTTATATTTAGCAGTCATGGACAATTCTTTCGGTTGTGTCCTGGGTCAACTTGATGGCACAGGCAAAAAGGAGCAGGCTATTTATTATCTTAGCTAGAAGTTCACCGCATATGAGGCCAGGTATACTCTTCTTGAAAGGACATGTTGTGCCCTAACTTGGGTAGCACAGAAGTTGAAGCATTATCTCTCATCCTATACTACTTATCTCATCTCCCGCATGGATCCTTTGAAGTATATCTTTCAGAAGCCTATGCCGACAGGTCGATTGGCAAAGTGGCAAATATTGCTTACCAAGTTCGACATTGTATATGTGACTCGAACCGCCATGAAAGCCCAAGCCTTGGCAGATCATCTGGCTAAGAATCCCATCAATGAAGAGTACGAGCCATTAAAGACAATTTTCCTGACGAAGAAGTGTCGTGTATCGATGAAGTCATTATAGATGCGGATCCAGGTTGGAGGTTGTTCTTCGATGGAGCTATCAATATGAAAGAAGTCAGAATAGGTGCGGTTCTTATCTCTGAATCGGGACAATATTTCCTGGTAACAGCTCAACTTCGATTCAACTGTACTAACAATATGGCAGAGTATGAAGCCTGCATTCTTGGTTTGAGGTTAGCTGTTGATATGGGAGTCCAAGAATTATTGGTGTTGGGAGATTCAGATTTGCTCGTCCATCAAATTCAAAGCGATTGGGAGACGCGAGATTTAAAGCTCATCCCGTATCGACAATGCTTGCAGGAGCTATGTCAACTGATGCTTTAGCCACTCTGTCTCCAATGCTGCAACATCCTGACAAAGCCTACATTGATCCAGTGCATATACAGAGTCGTGATCAGCATAGTTACTGTAATGCGGTTGAAGAAGAGCTCGATGGAGAACCTTGGTTCTTGGATATCAAGCGGTACATTCAGTCAGGAGAATACCCAGCATATGCCACCAACGATCAAAAGAGGACTATTAGGCGTTTGGCTAGTGGATTTTTCTTAAGTGGGGGAATCTTGTATAAGAGGACCCCAAATCTGGGACTTTTAAGGTGTGTAGATGCAAGATAAGCCTCGACAATCATGGTTGAAATACACTCTGGAGTATTCGGGTCACACATGAACGGTCATGTCTTGTCAAAGAAGTTTCTTCGAGCAGGTTATTACTGGCTTACTATGGAAAGGGATTCTATTCAATTTGTTCGAAAGTGTCATCAATGTCAGGTACACGGTGATCTGATATGTTCTCCTCCTGTTGAGTTGTATGCAATGGCCTCTCCATGGCCATTCGTGGCTTGGGGAATGGATGTGATTGGACAGATTGAGCCGAAGGCATCAAATGGACATAGATTCATTTTGGTAGCCATTGACTACTTCACAAAGTGGGTGAAAGCAGTAACTTTCAAGTCAGTGACAAAAAAGGTTGTGGTAGATTTTGTTCATGCCAATATCATTTGTAGATTTGGAATTCCTAAGATGATCATTACAGACAATGCTGCCAATCTCAATAGTCATTTGATGCAAGAAGTATGTCAACAGTTTAAGATCGCACATCAAAATTCTACTTCATATCGCCCAAAGGCCAATGGTGCTGTAGAAGCTGCCAATAAAAATATAAAAAGAGATACTGCAAAAAATGATACAAAGGTCTAGACAGTGGCATGAAAAGTTGCCGTTTGCATTGCTAGGTTATCGCCCCCACTGTTCGTACTTCAGCAGGGGCAACTCCATATTTATTGGTATATGGGACAGAAGCGGTCATCCCTGCAGAAGTTAAAATTCCCTCTCTTCAAGTCATTGTAGAAGCAGAGATTGATGATGACGAATGGGTAAAAACCCGACTGGAACATTTGAGTTTGATTGAGGAAAAAAGGCTAACGTCTGTGTGTCATGGCCAGTTGTATCAGAGGAGGATGGCTCGAGCGTATAACAAAAAGGTCCGTCCCAGGAATTTTGAAGTTGGTCAGTTGAAATTGAGACGTATCCTTCCTCACCAGGTTGAAGCAAAAGGCAAGTTCTCCCCTAACTGGCAAAGTCCCTTCGTTGTGAAGAAAGTGTTGCCCAATGGAGCCTTATATTTGGTAGATATTGAAGGCAAAATAGCAGAAATGGCTACTAATGCTGATGCGGTCAAAAGATACTATGTATGATATTTGATCCTTTGTTGAGTTTATTGCATGTTTAGTACTTGCATTTTTGAAGATTGATATGATGAAGGCACTTTATTCTTCTATCCAAACATTGTGTCAACCTTTGTTTACCCGTTTGAGCTTCGTTTTAATTTTCTTTCATATCCCTCTTTTGGAATCAAAATGGAGTCAAAGATAAATGTCGAGGAAATGAGAAAAAAAGAAAGAGTTCAAAAATTTAAAAAAAAAAATCAATCAAAATCAAATCAAAACAAAGAACAAGCTGATGGAACTACGGGCGACCTGATGCTCCTCTCTTGAGAGTGAGATATGTAGGCTGCCCTATTTCAGGCTCGGTCTAACCAAATAAAGATCTAAGATTCACCCAGTCAACAAAGCTGGGGCATGAGTTAATGTGTTTTTTGAGTCGATTCCAAAAGTTGTAAGTCCCACCCCCACTTCAAGTATCGTTTGAGCCTCTTACCATCCTTTTCTAACCTTAATCAAAAGCCAAGTTACAACCTAAGAAAGTCCTTCAAATCAATTTTTGACAATGTTAAGGATAAGCATGCAATGGATATGATGATACATTGTGAGGTACCACTTGTCTCCCTCGGCATAAGAAATCAGGAAAGAAATACAAAAATGAGAGAGTCTTATTGGTGAAAACCCCCGTGGGCATCATAAAGCGATGGTGAGTTGAGAGAAATGAAAATGAGAGAGTCTTATTGGTGAAAACCCTTGCAGGCACCATAAGGCGATGGTGAGTGGAGAGAAATAAAAATGAGAGAGTCTTATTAGTGAAAACCCTCACGGGCACCGTAAGGCGATGGAGAGTTCAAGAGAAAAGTGAAAAGTGAAAAGAAAGAGATTTGTTGGCGAAAGTCTTTTAAGATGTTGTCAATCTAATGTGATGTATGAGTCCAATGGATTTGAAGAAGCGGCTCAGCGACAAAGGCACGAACTCAACAACAAATGAGGAGTTTGGATAGGAAGATCAGGCAGCTCAATCCAAAATGCATGTCATACTCATTGGAGTTGGTTGTCGTATTCAGATAAGTCTTCTTTTTGAATATGGGACATTGCCCTTTTCTTTCATTTACATATTCATGCTTTTTGTCTTTGCTTATGTCATTTATCAAAATAAAAGTCACCATCATTTCTTTACATTTTAAGTCAAGTCTATGTCAACACAAGCGAGAAAGGATTTCAAAATTTACTACCAGTCTTTCCAATTATATGAGGAAAAGCCAAGAAACAGCACAGGAAAGAAATATGATCGTAATTCAACACGAAGCAAAGGAAGTCTATCAACCGACAGGCCATTAGATCCGTGGAAGCATTCAGATTTGGGAAAAGAGTGCACCTCAGGGGCATGGTAAAATGGAAACCCATTGTTTGAGTCAGAACTCATTTCCCTCAATCTAGATCTGGGGCAATGACGCGGCAAGATAGGGCAGGTGTCAACGATTTGGAAGAAAGATGAAAGGAACGAGTGCTGGGGCAGATACCTGAGAAGCCAAGAGTTGCAAGCCACCATTAAGTTTAACTGACAAATTTTCTTTGTTGAAATAGGGGCAAAATTCGCTTCACTTAATTCAGCCACCATTGGAAATGCACATCCGTAAGGAATCTACTTTATGTTCAGGACCATCCTGAAAAATGGAAATTTACTTTCAGTTCAGGACCCTCCTGAAAAATGGGATTTCACTTTATGTTCAGGACCCTCCTGAAAAATGGGATTTTACTTTATGTTCAGGACCCTCCTGAAAAAATGGGATTTTACTTTCTGTTCAGGACCCTTCTGAAAAATGAGATTTTACTTTATGTTCAGGACCCTCCTGAAAAATGGAATTTTACTTTCTGTTCAGGACCCTCCTGAAAAATGGGATTTTACTTTCTGCTCAGGACCCTCCTGAAAAATGGGATTTTACTTTCTGTTCAGGACCCTCCTGAAAATGGGATTTTACTTTCTGTTCAGGACCCTCTTGAAAAATGGGATTTTACTTTATGTTCGGGACCCTCCTGAAAAATGGGATTTTACTTTCAATTCAGGTCCCTCCTGAAAAATGGGATTTTACTTTTGTTCAAGACCCTCCTGAAAAATGGTACAACGCTTTCAAAAATGAAATACTACTTTGTTATAATTCTTGTTTGGGATAATTTCCGTTTTAGTTTTAATTTTGGGTTTCAGGAGCCCGCCAGAAGAACAGAGTGAAGAAATGAAAAGTCAAGCAACAAAGTGATGGAATAGCAAGTCAGGAGCCCGTCTGGAGAATAGGGTGAAGAAACGAAAAGTCAAACAACAAAGCGAAGCAATTGAAAGCCAAGCAAAAAGTTGGAAGAAATTGCAAGTCAGGAGCCCGCCTGAAGAATAGGGTGATAAAAGTCGAGTCAAGAGCCAACAGAAGCTGTATAGATAGGATTTTTGTAATTTCATTTATGTTTTAACTTGTAATTTTCATTTTTGATGTAATGATAGAGCCTCGGACCGGAACCTCGATGGAACCTCACTCGACTCTCCAACTCGGTATAGTCCATCTCCTTCTAATCCTTGGAGATACTTGTCACTTGATCCCCTCATAACTTGGGTGGGTAGGATGTCCTAAGTCAAGACCTGGTTTTCCTCCTTCCTCTTGCTCCGTGCTTTTAAATAAAGGTTAGGGCGAAATTCCGCCTCGTTGTCTACTACTTTGTATGGAAACACCATGTGTTTACATCCAAAGGGGGCATGATGTAGACACGTGATTTCGTCATCTTAAAGTTCAATTTTTATTCACTTTTACCCATTTTTATTTTATCCTACCATGTACTCTCACCCATGTTATTATACCCTCACAAAATACAAAAAATAACAAACTCCCTAACAAATCCTATCCTATCCTAACCCCTACATCTTATACTAACAACCTACCCAATCAAAATAAAACACATCACACCCTACCCCCTACCCCATGTAACCCCACCTACCCTACCTCACTACCCCACCCTCACCTCACAGCCTATATACACACACAAAGGGACCATATTCACAGAGGGAAGGAAGCAAAAAAAAGGGGGCAGGATTCCATTTTTTCTTTCTTCTTCACGATTCACAGATTACACAGAGGAGATCCTCCATTTTTTCTTGCACAAGAATTCATTCACACTAACACCAAGCTACATACGCATACCATTTTTGAATCCCCATTTTTTGCCTTTGACCGAACCTCAGCATACAAAAAATAACACACACATCGAACTGAAAAGAAAAATGGCGTGAGAGAGAACTTAGAAAGGGAGAGGGAGAGATTGCGCAAGAGAGAATAGGGAGAAAGCAGTGAAGGTGAGAAGAGAGGTTGACGGACTGGAGAGAGGATTTTCCAACGAGTTTTCACCAAAAGAAAAAAAAAACCTCGTCGTTGCCAGCTGCTGTTCCGATTCTGGCTACTGTCAAGCTTGTTGGAGCTCCAGCGTAGCAAAGAACAGTAATACAACCCCAAATAGTTTCGATCCTCCCATTCCAAATTCCAGCCAAAAACCATTAAATCCGATTTGTGTTTTGCTTTGCGACGTTGAGAGGTGCGAGGTTGTTTGGGGTCGATTTTGTCGTTGTTGAAGTTTCGTTTGAGGTCTGTCCGTGGTTCACTGGTCCACGAAGCTTCTGTCATCGTTGAAATCGGTTCAAACTAGTCGAATAAAAATTCCAATTTAAGGTCCTTCTCTTTATCTCATTTTTATTCTTAGTAAATTTTTATTATTGTGTGTGATTAATTGTTATCGTCTCGACTTTCTCTTATCTTATACGTGGTGTGAATGATGAATGTCGAATGATATTGATTGGGGATTGCTGAAATATTATCGTTGAATTGTTATGTTGGAACAAAGGTTCGAGAATGGTTTCGATGGGAATTGAAAAATTGAGGAAAAGGATAGATTCAGATTAATTTCGATTTATTATTGATATGAACGTGTTAGAATTACAATATGTTGAAACGGATATGCAAATGCAGGTTCGGGTAGGCAAATTTAGTAATAAGTGTTTTGTTGGATGTCTGAATGTGGAATATGTGTGAATGTTTCCTAGTTTGAAGTACTTAACTCAAGTTTATTCATTTGGTCGGGGAATGCCCCGAGGTTTCATGTATTTATTCACCGGGGAATGCCCCGACGTATTATATTTTCGAAGGAGGTTCGTGATCAAGGCCCGCGGCATCGGATAAGGCATTGGAGCTTAGTCTAGATTTAGTTTAGAATACGATTTATATTTTTGTATTTTTATTTTTTGGACTGTATAATTGGACTGTACTTTACATTTTGGATTGTTTTGTTTTGTTTGATTATTTTGCGTGCTTTTGTGTGGTTTATACATTTCTTAGTGTCAAAAAAATAGTCGATACACTCTACCAAGCGACCGTGGTTGAACCACGGGATCGAGAGGTGCCTAACACCTTCCCCTCGGTCAACAGAATTCCTTAGCCAGAATCTCTGCTGGCAAACCAGTTTAAAGAGTCAAATGGTTTTGAAAAGGATTTTCCAATGGTGACTTGGCACACCAGATTATGCCAAGTGACGACTCTAAATAAAAAAAATGTTAATAATCCTTTTCCGAAATAAATTTTCATTTCTTGTCACTTAAATAATAAAACCCTTTCGAACTTTAAATTATAACCATTATGTTTTTTTTTTTTTAGTACGAAAAAGGGGTGTGACAGTATCCATCTCTACTCTTTTCTTTTCTCTTGTTATCTACCTTTATTTTATCATTCTTTATGGCTTTTGTTTTTCTTTAAAAGAGGAAAAATAATGAAAAGCAGCGAAACAAAATGATTAGATCGAACCCTAAAGTAGGTTGCCTACGTATCATGTTGTACATGAATCAGATCTTGCGTAGTTTGGGAAGTCTTGTCAAAATGGCCAATTAAACTCTTTTTTCATTCTTTTGCTTGAAACTTTAAGAAGAAAAGAAAATAACAATTTGTCAAAAGAATTGACGAACATCTTTTTGCATTTTTTACTTTTAAAATACCTATACAAAATGAAACCTATGATTACCAAAGAAAAATCTTTTGGGGTTTTCAATTTTGAATTTCATATGAAAAGGAAACTTGAAACTATTAAAGGAAAATCTTTTTGTAGTTTTCTCTTGAAGATGTATATGAAACACCTACTCTAAATAAAGAGTGAAGAAAATCTTTTTTTGAATTTTTTGGAATAAGATCAACCAAAAATAAAACCTACGACTATTAAAGATTTTTTTTTTTGTATTTCTATTTCAAGACATGTATGAAACACCTACTCTAGATGAAAAGTGAAGAAATTTTTTTATTTTTTTTGGATTTTTTAAATAAGATCTCCGAACCAACAATAGGCTGCCAACGTATCTCACTCCCGAAAGAGGAGAATCAGGGGTGCGTAGTTCGTCCAGATTGGACAATTAACGATTAACTAATAAATTGACCTTAAGAGACACAACCAAAAACAAACGAATAAAAACTTTTTGGATTTTCAACTAGACACTTCAACTAAGACTGACACCACTAATTATGTAGAAAAATCTTTTTGGTATTTTGTTTTTGACAAATAAGTAGAAAAGGCAAACAAAACCCTCTTTTTTTTATTTTTTTATATTTTTTTTATTTTTTTTATTTTTTTATTTTTTTATTTTTTTTATTTTTTTTATTTTTTTTATTTTTTTTATTTTTTATTTTTTATTTTTTTTTGAATTTACGGTACTTTGAGAAGACAAATGCAAAACGTAAAAAAATCTTTTTCAGTTTTTGGATCGTGAAGAACAAAAGCCATAAAGAATTCTAAAATAAACTACGACATTCCTTTTGATTCATTCTTTTTGACTCACTTTTTCTATTTTTTTTTTCGTTTTTTTTTTGGCCTACGCACCTTACTATATTTTTTTTTCAAATCAGTCCGTCAAATGACCATGTTACCCTTAAAGATGCAACAGTTAGCACGTAGGGATGCTTTAGAGGTGAGTCTCCTACAAAGGGCCATGTGGGTCCCGCTAGGTCTCAGTATGATGCACATAAGCATGACCTAAAGGCTGACCTACGTTGTGGTTCACTAACAAGGCTGTTCGGGGGAGCGTATGGTCGATAGTGGCTGCTTTGCTTTTCACCTACTCCATAACACCGACGGCTCCCCCCTTAAAATAAAGGTGACTCAACTAGAGGTCGTGTACAACACGTGTACTGCGGACTTGTTGCAGAAAGAAGGCCTGGGGGTAGACACATGATGACAGATATAAAAGCGGTAACACATAGGATAAATACTATAAACAAAGAGCACGAAAAACGCACAAAAGTGAAAACAATAACACAAACAAAATCACAAACAAGCTTATACACTCGTAATGCCAAACAAAGTCGATACGACTCCAAAAATAGCTCGAATTCTGAAAACTTGTCATTGTCCCCAGCAGAGTCGCCAGAGCTATCACTACCCCTTTTTCGACTCCTTTAAAAAATAATTATAATTTAATGTTCGAAAGGGTTTTATTATTTAAGTGACAAGAAATGAAAATTTATTTTGGAAAAGGATTATTAACATTTTTTATTCAGAGTCGCCACTTGGCATAATCTGGTGTGCCAAGTCACCATTGGAAAATCCTTTTCAAATCGATTTGACTCTTTAAACTGGTTTGCGAGCAGAGATTCCAGCTAAGGAATTCTGTTGACCCAGGGGAAGGTGTTAGGCACCCCTCGATCCCGTGGTTCAACCACGGTCGCTTGGTAGAGTGTATCGACTATTTTTTTGACACTAAGAAATGTATAAACCACACAAAAGTACGCAAAATAATCAAACAATAAACAAAACAAAACAATCCAAAATGTAAAGTCCAGTCCAATTATACAGTCCAAAAATAGAAAAATACGAAAATATAAATCCTATTCTAAACTAAATCTAGACTAAGCTCCAATGCCTTACCCGATGCCACGGGCCTTCATCACGATCATTTTTCGCCAACATGATACGTCGGGGCATTCCCCGGTGAATAAGTACATAAGATCTCGGGGCATTCCCCGATAAAATGAATACATTTCTCAATCTTGTGCGGTAAAATAGAAAGAACCAACCCACAAACATTCACACATTCAACAATCACCAAGAGTCCTAAACTTTGCCTACCTAAATCCTACGATTTGCTTACCGATCCTCATACCAAAACATGATATTTATTCCGAATTAAACAAAACAACAATAAACCTAAATCGATCTATATTCACCCTTTTTATTAATTTTTCAATTCTTCCCCACATTCATTCTCAACCAATGATCAACACATGCATCGATTATCAATTCCCTTTTCAACATTTAAATCCATCATCAACCAATACACAATATGTTCATGAGCTTATAAAATCTGTTTATCGAAATAAGTCTTGGGGCTATAAGTTTCTTTCGATGCATATCCCCATATCCAACATAGCCCGCTATCTCCTCTAAAGTCGGTGTCAACTCAAAATCTAAAAAATGGAATACATTATTTCTCGGGTCCCAGAAATTCAGTAATGCAACAATCACTTCCCTATTAGGGTTGATTCTCATGATACTCGTCAAAAAACCCAAATACTTATGTATCTCGCCATAATAGAATGTATCCATTGCATTCCACCATAACCAAAGTTGCAAAGGGATTTCATCAACAACCTGAAGTGGTACACTCCCATCCCTCTTTCTCTTTTGACACTTTCCACGAACCGGAGGAGACATTTTATACCTATTGATAAGGACGTAAGATTAATAAATATCTAAACTTAGACATAACTTAATTTATTAATTTTGAAAAGAATTTATAACTTAACTTGTAAAATCTAGTGCGACCATTATTTGAACTTAGTTGCAAAGAACAATTTTATCAAAAATCAAAGCGAGAGAAACAAGATTGATAATATTTTTTAAGAAAACACTTATTTAAATTAACTCTATCAAAAACTTTGCTATAACAGACTTCTAGACAATTGTATCTATATGTTTGAAGACAATAAATAAAATAAAAGGACTCAGAAATAAAGAAAAATAGAATGACCGTTTTATGTATAAAGTTTTATAAAATTTTCAGTCTCACGACCCTAAAGGTTCAGGACTGTTAAATTGATATATATATATATATATATATATATATATTTTGTAAAAACTTAGCCTCATAATCCCTAAAGGTTTCGGGCTATTAAAACACATATTTTATTTTTATTTATTTTGTAAAAATTTAACCTCATGATCCCTAAAGATTCCGGGCTATTGAAATATATTTTTATTTTATTATTATTATTTTTTTTTTTTTTTGTAAACCTTAGCCTCATGGTCCCTAAAGATCCAGGGCTGTTAAAATATATATAAAAATTGGACTTGAGAATTAGAAAAAATAATTATGAAAGTAATCATATTTTCAAAATATTTCCCAATAAATCTATGAATAATTTTTCAAAAGATAGGGTCGTATCCTAGGAAGGACTTCCTACGTATCTCACTAAAATGTGAGAATCAGAACCTCGTAGTTCATAAAGATTGTAAAAACTATGTTGTTGTATATTTAAAAATTTTCTTTTTTTTTTTTTTCAAAAATAAAATTTTTCTTTCAAAAATGATTAACTAAATTTGAGGATAAAATAATCTCACACATTTTAAAATTGCCTAAAGTCGGTCAACAAATAAATAGTCTTCCAAGCAAATGTCAAAGAGCACGTAGGATGCACATGTTGGTCTTTATAAATTAGGTCACCTGTCCTAAACAGACCCGGCCTCTGTGCCGAGTCCCGCTAAATCAAATGCATATGATGCAAATAAAGCAGCACCTAATAAGGATAACCAGATTCTGAGTTTTCAGTTTTTCTAAGTTTAAACCTAATAGGGATAAGTGTCTAGACTGGCTTACTCGAGCAGACACTCGAGCCGGGGAGGGACAACTTGATCGGTAGCAAGGCAACACCGCCTTCGTTGTCGATCCGAACCCTGCTTAACATGTGTGACTATATCCTTCATTAGGTGCCTTGACACTCCAGCTATCTCAAAAAAAAGGTGGGATGCATATACTGCATTCCCTCTATTCTATTTCAGAGACTCAGAGGGGGTACGCAAGAGAAAACAATATATAATACAGTTCAAATAATATCAAAGCGGTAAATAAGCGACAAGTAGCACATAAGGCCAATAAACACAATATCAACAATAATTAAAGCAAGTATAAGTCAATATTAAAAGCTCGAATTCTAATTAATCTCCAGCAGAGTCGTCAGAGATGTCACACCTCTTTTTCGCTCGAAGGGATCGAGTCGAAGGTTTTTCCCAATTAAAGTGACGGTATTGAATAGGGATTATTTTATTTACAGAGTCGCCACTTGGAATTGAGTTATGGTGTTCCAAGTCACCTTATTGAATCCCTAATCAAAGGGAAACGGCTCTTTATTATGGTCTGCAAAAGTAAAAGACCGGGTAAGTAATTCTGTTGACCGAGGGGAAGGTGTGAAGCACCCTCGAGTCCCGTGGTTCTAGCATGGTCGCTTTTATCCACTTATACTTAACTAAAACTATTTTGATAAATTATGTTAAGGCCTAAATTCACTCATTTTTTAATATACTAAAACTATTTAAAACTTTGTATTAAACTAGTGAAAATTAATTTTAGAAAAAAAAAATTGTCAAGGTGCATTATTGCATCCTTGAATTATTTTTAAAAATATCTTAAAAAAAAAAATGTGTACGCCTCATTCTTAATTGAGACAAAAATTTTGGACGTGTCTAAAATTTGCCTAGCATTAAAGACGTTGATGCATCACTTGTAAACTCGTAACAATTTTATTCTATTTATTTTTATCCTCTTCATTCTTTTTTATTTTTATGCGATGGGGTATAGGATAATTTACTAAGAAGGTATGAATTTACTAAGAAAACCACAACTATGCTAAAATATACGAGTTAATCAAAGCATATATTAAATCTTCAGTTACTAGTATGCGGGAAAAAAAAAAAATTGTGAATCAATTGTCCAACAAAAGGACAAAAAATATATGGCATCTTTTAAGACAAAACAAAGAGGACGTAATATACCAAAATTTAATTTTTAAACAATATACAGTGTCACATTAGTTTCCTTTAAAATCAAATAATACAAACATAAGACCAAAAATATGATTTTTTTAATAAAAATACAAATCTAATGTTGCTTTAAAATTCTTATACAGATGAAAATAACAACATATAGAGCATCCACAGAATAAATCTAATCAAACTTAAGTTTCACATTCCATTTTAATATTAAAAAAAAGTTCAAATTTTCCAAATAGCTTCTTAGTTAAACCAAATTTAAATAAGCAAATAAATTAAAAGTCTGTGATTTAATGAACTATCTTTTAGAAAGTTACCCAAACTTCCACATAATAGTCATGACATTCACAAAATAAAATAGAAGAAATGCTGCAACGTTTAGTTAACAAAAGTAAAGAAAAAAAAAATAATAATCATCCACTTTGTATGAATGGCATTCTTATACTAACAAACAAAAGAACGAATAAAAAATAATGATAACATAATTGAAATAGAACCTATATAATAAGGAATGGATCTCTCATAATAATCGACTTTATATATACTAAACCATACATGAAATCATTTAAAAACTTCATTCATGCTTTGATTCACAATAAAATTTATAAAATAATAATACAAGATTGGATAAAAACATGTGTGAGAAACTAATCAAATACAAAAGCAGTCATCATCACCGGAATCTCAAAATTGAGGCCGAACTCCAACTCTAACTCCCCCTTAAAGATACTTTTATCTGATGTTTTGATTTTCACTCCCTGTTGATTTTTTCTCTCTCAGTGTCTGATGTAATTTTAGATAATAGAATAATGTACATAGAAAATAATCTGTTCTCCCTTTCTTTTCTTTTTTTTTGTCTGTAGAAGAGTCCTTAAATAGGGGGTGTTTGGGGGAGGGGGGAGGGGAGAAATGGGGGGAGTAGTTATCTATTAGGATTGGGTTATTTGAATTTTGAAAATAATATAATAATTACTTTTTTTAAAAAAAATAGAAGATAAAAATAATAAATAAAAATAATAATAAATATAATAATAACTAATTATTTTATGTTTAAAAAATATAATAAAATTTATAAATAGTCAAAAATAAATAAAATAATATTAAAACTACTAATTTATTTATTAAAATTTTATAAAAGAAAAAAAATATTTTTAATTTTTATACTATATATTTTTTAAAAAAAATTAGAATAAGAAGATAAACAAAATATATAAAAATTAACCTTATTTAGTTATTTATTATTTAAATGAAAAATTTATTAAAATAAAATTAATATTTAAATAATATTATAACAAATATAAATATTTAATAGTGAAAATAATTAAAAATTCAAGGAGGATCAAAACTCACGTGTCTACAATGGACAGCAAGTCAGATACTTCATATTTAGAAATTGCATTTTGTGGTACCACATTTTGGGCTACAAGTCAAAATTTGTTGAATTTTAAGTTTCGAAAAATAACATAAATATACATCTTAATTTATCATATTAATACAAATTTTTATTTTTATAAAGTAATTATAGAAATCTCATCTAATTATATATCGTCGTTGGATGTATCAAAAGTTAATTATGTATCTCGACAGATTCAAAAATCAAAAAAATATATCAAGAACTAATTATGTATCTTTACAGAGGAAAAAATATATCTTTGTTGGATGTATCGGTATCTAATTATGTGTCTCGATAGACCCAAAATTGAGAGCTTCAGTAATTATGTAAAATATTGAGATTTTCTGTAATTAAATTTCAAACTGTCAGAATTTATGTTTTTTGCCTTTTAAGTTTTAACTATGGAGCAAACAAGATCAAAATTGAGTTCGAAGATTATTTTTATTCAACTTCAAAGTCATTTTTATAAGTTGGGTGACCAAATTAGCATTTGAAAATATGATCAGTCTAACTCGTTCAAGTTTGTGAGGGTTTTTGATTGCAAATCATTACCTCAGCTAATTATGACTTGCTCAATTCGCACATTTAAACGTTGAGCAAATATGTTATCGAAATTGACATATGAAAAAACATGTCAAAATATCTTTTAAAAGATATTTTTTATTTTATATATCTTATACAATCATAGGTATCGCTTTCGTCATCCCTCATACAAAATAATAATTTTTTGAACACTTTGACATAAGCGAACTTTAGAAGTATAATATCGTCTGTAAAGGCTCGTGTGAGTGCCTTTGAAAGAACTTCTTTTTTTTTCTTAAGAAATTAAAATTTAATAAGAGTTGAGCAAATTGGATTACGACATATTATTTAGCTTATTTTAACTCAAGACTCATTTCAGCTTAAGTAACTTTTAACTGGTCTATTATTAACTCCACTCATTTTAACATGTGAAGATTATCCCTTATATATTTATTAGATTGAAAATTGCAAGTTATAGCAAAACTTTTAGATAGTTATTTTATTAACTATTTAATTGTAAGTTATAGCAACACTTTTAGATAATTATCTTATTAACTATTTAATTGTAAGTTGTAGCAACTTTTTTAAAAACTAATTTATTTAGTTTTTTAAAAAAAAATTGGTAGTACTCAATTCCTGCTTAATAAAAAACTCTAAATTGATTATTTTTCTCTCATAAATTACACAATTCTCTCTCTCTTTTCACTCCATTTTACTCTATACTTTTTTCACATATATTTTCTTAAAATCAATCAAAATCCTTCATAGATAATCACAAATATCATTTTTTTACCACAATTTTTTTTGAATTCTTCCATTATTGAAGAATCAGATATACTGCAATTTTTTTTATAAATCTTAATTCTTTTGTTTTTTAGTATGAAAAGATGGCAGTGTTCATTAAATCATAATTTAATACAAAAGTAGATGAGATAGAATCTTGATTCAAAGAAATACGTTTATAGTGTATGGAATGAATATATAAATTGGTATCACACTAATTGGATATCTCAATCCATAAATATCAGTTTGTATATCTATTTCATATATGTTTCATACAAATATGACATGTAAGAAATCACTTTATAAACTGATTCCATTCAATTCATAATCTTAAGTATATCTTCTTAATTTTCCATGTCTACTATTCTTTATCTTGAGTCGAGGGTCTATCGGAAACAGCCTCTATACTTCTTCGGAGGTAACAGTATGGACTACGTACATCTTAACCCCCAGACCCCATTTTGTGAAAATACACTGAATCTGTTTTTTTTTTTTTTTAAGTATATCTTCTTAATTAAATATCACAATCACATTATACTTATTCTATGTAAATATAACATGTAAGAAACTGTTTTATAAACTTTGAATGTAATATTGATGGTATACAGGTTTCATACACAAAATAATTCAAAAAATATAAGTTTGTATATTTATTTCATACACTAAAATAAATAATAACATATAATATTTGGTGAAAATCGATTTTTGTACCAATCTCTGCAATAATTATACTCATTCCATATATATATAACATGTACAAAACTATTTTATAAAACTTCAACGAAATGTTGATATTTCATACTGATTTTATATATATTTCATACATGAAATATCCAATAAGTATATACAAGATAATTTTCACTATATTATTCTTATGAAAGATTTTGATCTACATTTAAATTCTTATTTATGTTGTTACCAACACAAATAACGAATTGTTTAGTATTTTTTCTAATACCATTAACATATCTTTTGTTGTTACATACAATGGATATTTAACAAAGAAATCAACAATACTCCATATATCATATTATTTTTAAAGAACAAAAGAAAAATTAGAAGAAAGAAAATTTCAGATGAAGAAGTAGAAATCGCTGGTTGAATAATAATTTTAAAGGTATGAAATCGTTTAGATGTTAATGAAGTAGGAGTAAAATCGTTTCAGAGAGAATTAAGGAATGATTGATATCCAGACAATAACTGTCATCCCTTTTTATGAGTATGAAATCTTTTTTCCATGTATAAAAATTACATTTTTTTTATATTTATTGGAAATAAATGATTTTATTTTTATTTTTTATAACCTCTTTTGCTACAACTTGTAAAAATGAAAATTATGTTGTAAGTTGCAATTAACCATCTAAAAAGGGTTATTTGAATTTAGCAGACCTATTTAACACTCTTGGGCCTTGACCTAAGATTGGACTTGAGATCAAGACCATAATTAATGGGCTGAAACTAGATGTGGGCCTAGGTGAATCCCAATACTATATGGAAACCCATTATTTTTCCATTTATCAAGTCCGGCTCGATCATAAAGTCACGAAAACAATGGTTTGAGGCCCCAACTATTTGAGAGCTCATTTTTTTAAAAAATATTTTTACTAATTGACAACAGGATATATGTATGACACATGAAATGCACATAAAATGCACGTAAGTTACACGAGATGCACGTACGTCGCACGAGATGTTGTGAGTCACATGAGATATATGTGTGATGCACACAAAATATAAACAATCACAACCACTAATCACACTTAATAGGTAATCAAATTTTGAAGTTAGGATTGCTAACACATATTAGACTATATAAGCATATTGTACGATTCAACTTAACATTAATTGGAATCTTGCATATGCCATTTTTATTTATTTTCACTCGTGTTCGATAGCTGTATTGGGGTTGTAACTAATCCAAATTCGCTGGGTAAGACCATCTAAGAGAAAAACACTTGCTTATAAGAATTTTTTCATATTTAGAGATCGAAATCAAATCTCTACTTTATGGTGACGAAATTTTATTCATGATTTGGCACGCTAGGTAGCAATAATTTTTCTATCATGATGTATATTATAATTTTATATTGCTTTTATTTTTATTTTTTGTAATTTTAAATTTCTCAAAATTCTGTGAACAGGTGAATTCACTACTTGCTTGGCCTGGACTAGCTACCTCACTTTGATCCGCAAAAAAATCACAAGGGATCGTATATTTCTGATTTGCTGATTTGTGTGTGACATATGATATTTCTTCTAGCTACTACCATTGCATTATCATTCATACCAGCACATATTATTGTTATTAATTTATTTATCATTATTTACTAAAATTATTTTTGAACTTCTTTTGGTGGAGGGGGGGGGGGGGGGGGGGGGGTTGGTTGAACATGACTATGTATCTTGCTCAACAATCTTGTTGTATTTAGCAGATTCGGTTGAAACTTTAACATCATTTCAAGAGATCTCATTTAGTAAAGAGATGGAAAATCTAGCTAAATTACTAGCTATTTTGTATTGAAACGTCTAGAAATATATACAAAATCCACAAAACCAAACCTGTTTGAGAGCTACTAACGTTACATTTTGGTTGATGTTTATGTAAGTGGAAAAGTGAGATGGTGATTCCCATTTTGATTTGTTACTCTTCTTACCACCAACTCTTTTTTGGTATAAAAGGAACGTTGTAATAGTTGTGAATCTCTTATTATTAAGTTAAGTATCTTGCTCAAAAATTTTCTTGTAATTGAAAGTATGAGGAGGTATATTTTTTTTCATTGAAACTTAATATTATATATGTATGATTTAACTTGGGAAAAAACATCTTTCAAGAGATTTCCTTCAGCAAAGAGATAGAAAATCTAGTTAAATTACTTGCTATTTTGTTGAAAAGTCAAAATCCACAGGGCTAGTTCGATCATAAAGCTATGAAAGCAATTGTTCGAGGCCCCAACTTTTTGGAGTCCATATTTTTTCTAAATATTTTTACTAACTGACAACAGAATGCATGTATAGCTTACAAAATGCACGTAAGTCGCACAAGATGCACATACGTCGCACGAGATGCGGCACATGAGATATATGTATGATGCACAAAAGTTAATTTTATTGAATATACTTGAAACCTCTGATTAAAATTTGACTTTAGACCACCAAATTCGTTGAGCCGACCCTCAATCCACAATACCAAACATGTTTACGAGCTACTAATTGATATTTTTGTACATCATTTCGACCTCCCATAAAGTAGTCACTCGTTTCAAAATCATATCAACAACAATTTTAGCATCAGACAATATCATATCAATAAATATAAGGAGGATTTTTTTTTTTTTGGATAGATAAGAAATAAAGACACCATGAAGCAAGTTAGAACTTATTTAATTTAGAGGTCACCAACCATACTGATTTCATTTTTTCTTTTTAATAAATCCTCATAATTATTTATTTTTGGGTTCTCGAAGAGTGGCCTAAATTGAAACTGAAATAAATGTAATAATGATCACATTTATTAAACGTGGGGAGAGGCTTGTTTAATTTTGTTACTATATTTATTTTGGCCCAATTTGTTAGTGTAATTATGAGACATTTTTTTATTTTGTTCACTTTACTTTTACATATCAAATGCAACCTACTTTCTAGTATACATTTTTTGGTTCACTAGAAATTTTTGCAGTAGTTTTTTGACTTAGGAGCGTTCATGTCTTAAAAATAAGAAACATATATACATTTGTTAGTGTACATATGTTTTGTTTTGTCACCTTGTCATCATTTGTAATAAAATTATTTAAACTCTTAAAGGTGATGGCAATTAATTAAAGTTCAAATGGAAGTATAATTATGATGTCTAGCAATTAGCTCAGCTAAATTATAATTGGTCATGATAATATGTGTAATTTAATAATTGATATTGGGCAAATTTGTTTTGCTTTGAGGGATGCAAAAGAAAATTAGAACATTTAAAAATTACAAT
The DNA here is from genome assembly GCF_002878395.1 of Capsicum annuum. Lineage (NCBI taxonomy): Eukaryota > Viridiplantae > Streptophyta > Magnoliopsida > Solanales > Solanaceae > Capsicum > Capsicum annuum. The sequence continues at coordinate 4,784,011 of NC_061111.1, forward strand.
TATATATGTTTCTTGTTTAGTGTTATATTATGTGTTTCCTAGTAGGACATGCTAGTATGAGTTTATATTTTGGTTTTAAAATAATTATTAAGACCTAATTTGAGCAAAATATGAAAAATTAAAATCCATATATATACTTACACTCTGAATAAAAATTGAAGATTTAATCTAAATAGCCGTTCAGACCAAAATTAAAGAATTAATCTAAATAGCCGGTGAATATATATAATTAAACTACCAATTGCTCCACTGTGTGTTAGTCCACTTAATTCAATTCGAATTATTTGTCATGTCGACATTTTTAATGTGTTACTGGATTTTTGCCATCTAGAATGTAGCATTATATTCGGAGTAACTGCTAAAGACTATAAATATGTGTTTGATCTAGCGCATATCATCTCCAATCGCTTGAATAATTTGAAATAATCCTATTAATTTCTATGAAAATAGGATATCACTTTGCATGTCAAAATGAACCTGTTCAACTTTCTAATTAATGTAAAATCGATTTATTATACAACTATATATACTCGCTATATATATGTCAAGTCAAATACGTCCTTAATACTCAAGTACCTTACTATAGTTTAAAGAAATCATTATACTTAAATAACGTAAGCACTTATATTTTCAATTGTTTAGCCTAAGAGTGTTCATACTTTAATTTAAATATTACATTAAATTAGCCATAAGCACTTTGAAACAACAGTTTATACTATCTCAAAGCAATTAAATATTCATATTATGAGCTATACATTTCAAGGAAGCTAATGTGGGTATAGAAATAATTTAAGCTCTCAATTATTACATTTTCTTATAAATCACATGTGAGTTAATTGTTAAGAATAAACATATATTGTTAAGATCGAGATGAGATGAGACTGATCTTTCATAAATTAAAAGTCAGCACAAGCTAGCTATTACTCATTCAAAAAATTATGATTGATACTTTAATTTAGAAATTGGAATCATATCTTATATACGTATAAATTAAGCTACATATATAATTGATGATACTGTAGTCACTAGTCAGTATTCTTATCTTCTCTATATATTTATACGTACATTAATATATATATATATATATATGTTGGACTGCCATGTTAAACGTGATATGAGTATTAGGTTTTGTTTGGTATATATGAAAGGAAAACAAGTGGTCGATTTCTTATTTATTTTTGGTGTTCACTATGTAAGTCGAAAATATTATTTTAAATGTATTCGTATATAATCTAGACAAATACTATTGGAGGTCGGGGTGAAGATGAGGTGTGTTGGAGGGTGGGAAGAATAATCAATGTAAAATATTTTTTGTGGAACTTGTTTTCTCTACTTCCACTCGTAAAGTGACTTTTCTCATTTCTAAGATTATTTTTTTATAAATAAAATTTATGTGGTCTATAGGTAAGTTTATAATATTGCATGAATTGATTACGCTAATAAGTCTGAATTGAGGAAAATTCAAGTTCATACTTGAATTTCACTAGCTCACCGAAGAAAGAGAGTCAACAATCAACATTAAGTCAGTTGTTTTTCACGTAGCTCAGTGGCAGAGCAATTTGTTGTTAACCGATTGGTCGTACATTCGAATACCACTTAGAAAAAATTTTCAGTTAACGCCTTTCTAACCTAGCGCTTGCTTAGATGTTGTCCTTCTCCTCTGTTTCTAAACTAGTAGATCATGGAACATCAAAGGCGATAAATTAATTGTTGTTTTTTATTCCTCACTCTCTCTCGTATAGGTTAACTTGATTTATTGATATCAAAGAAAACAAGACTTTGATACCTCAACTTGATTTATCGATTGCTTCTAAAAAACAATAAAGATTAATAATCAAGAGGATAAAATAGGTATTTGGTTAGTCAAGTGAACTACTGAGTGGAGACAGGACAAACAATTTCATTCATTTCTCTTTAAGTTGTTGTATTCAATATATTTGGAATAATAAAAAGTGGTTAGATTTTTCTCATTATTATTATTATTATTATTATTTTTTATTTTTATTTTTTTTGGGGGAGATAGAACAGTATCGAAGAATTTTTCTTTCTTCTCCACTAAACTATAAAATGTACTAATATCTCTAGCTCTTTCGGTACTATAAATGTTTTACTTTTCATATCATATTATTATGTTGTCGTTATTGTTTTATTCTTATTTTTTCCTACTATTTTAAAATATTTTATTTAAGCCACAAATTTATATAAAATGATCTCTCTATTTATACGAGATAGGAGTAAGGTTTAGGTACACTTTATTATTCTCTGACTCTACCTGCTAATATAAACTATATAGAATATGTTATTGTTGTGGTAGTATCTCTATCGAGCTCTTTAGGTTCACATATATATTAGATAGTAATACTCTTTGTTGAAAAGGGGAATCTTTCACTCACTATCAAAAAATATTTGAAGGTCCATATACGTCCACTTCTTCATGATTTTGCCAATTCGAATATAGCTGGTTTTATATGATCAGCATATATATAATTAAGTAACCCCATCTATTCAAATACATGGACCTTTCATTATTTAATAACAAAAGAAAACATAAACACACTATGTGTTTTATTGTCGTTTCCAATTTTGTGGTATCACATATAGAGTTTTTTCTTACAGATATTTTATTTTCTCTTTATATGTTTCCAAATACACAAACAAATTTCCAAGGTTAATGCAAGTCTCAAGTTCCATGACCTCTATTATAGAGTATGGTCACATGCATTATGTTTTTGTTACTTAGTTTTTGGTTTTCATGAAAAAAATATGTGGTTTGGAATGAATTAAAATAAATCTTTTGAATTATCACATTTTGTAATGTATACCAGAAAGGATTGGTCATAAAAGGAATAAAGTAAAAAAGAAAAAGGGTAAAAGAATTGTCCTGAAATATACAATAAAGAAATAACAATTAATTAACCAACATTGTTACGTCTGTTTAAGGGTGTAGAATTATTCTATGAAAATATGATTCACCTAATTTTGGATGGATTAATTTATTAACTCAGTTATTTTGATCGCTAATTGCAGTCATCTATAATTTGGTTGATTTGAGGTAGGTATGTAGTCAAAATTGACTCATGATTTTTTCAAAAAATATTTAATATTTTTTTTTTGTTTGATATGCAATATAAAGCTTTATTAAAGAAAAAAAAAGTTCGTAGGTTCGTTTGGAAAGTATACAAATTATAAGAAAAGAAAAAAACTTGATAAGAGTAGGATGGTTGAGTTAAGGGCGATTGTTTAGCTCATCGTAATTCAACCCATATCAATCCAACTCACTATTGTACAAGTTTTTTGACAGGTGATTTACAAAAATGATCTTGAAAATGAGTCGTCATGAATTTTTATTTTATTTGTCATATCTCAAAAGCTTCAAGTTCAATAAGCTTTATTGCTCCATGGGCAGCACTTTTGACTTCTGATCTTAAAGATTTATTCATACGGCAAGCGAGGTCAAAAATACAAGACCATCTATTTCGGAATCATTAAGTGTAATTTCTTAAATTTTGATCTTGTTTGTCATATGGCAAAAGCTTCAAGTTCAATAAGTTTTATTGCTCCACGGACAACACTTCTGACTTTTGATCTTGAAGAGTTGTTCATACGGCAAGCGAGGTTAAAAATACAAGACCACCTATTTTCGAAATCATTGAGTGTAATTTCTTGAATTTTGAGAATGATCAGTTTATTTGATTTAATAGTCCATTCCATTTTCTACTCCTAAGTCAAGACTCTGAATTAGTGAACAAACAGGTTTCGTCCCTCTTACTATAAGTCAATAATTGTGTACAAAAGATTCATCTTCTTTCAACAACAACAACGAAAAAAATTGAAATGTTCAAAATTTTAAATTGCTGTAATTGGCAAGTTGTAACTATTACCAAGCACCAATGTAACTTACTTCAATTAAGAAAGATTCATTAGAATAATTTGGAAATTATTATGAATTTATTTCACATCATATTTTGACTTGCTCCTCTTTTTCACACTAGAAAAGTGAAACATACAAGTCCAACTTATATTAATTTGTTTCAAAAAGCTCCAGCCGACTATGAAAGGGTGGTGCAATTATGCCATACTAAAAAACAAGTTGTTGGGGTTAATGAATATGATGGGACAGAGGAGAATTGATATTTCTCTCTGTTTTTGTCAGTTATTTTGAGTTCAAGTCATAAAAATATAAGAATTTATTATTACTAAAATTTAAAAAATAAAAAGAGAAAAATTAAATTGAAGCCTCTTTTCAACGTCTCTTCTGGGATATGAAGGGAAATTGACTTGTAGAAAATTTTACGGATAGACTTTTAGTGCATGGGAAATCCATATTTTCAGTGTCGATGGAATGTCCGTCAGAAAAATTTATTTTTATTAGTGATTTCTATAAGAAATACTATCATTTTTAATTTGAGGTTTTGGGTTTGAGGTTTTGAGCTCTGAAATATAAAACTTCTTTTTTTTTTCTTTTTTGTTTCCCCTCCCACCCTCAAGAGGATCACTAGTGTTTTAATTTACCCTCCAGCATTTTCGAACCTTCAACTTACTGGACGATAGTGAAGGTGCTCAGCCACTTGAGCAGACCTTATTTGTCGGGGAAAGATCATACATATAACTATTATAAACATGAGTTTCGAACTAAAATTTGTCAAAAATAGGCTTGTCTAAAACATTTCTTGCGAGTCTTTCTTTTGCCTTATTTTCGATCGTATTTTGAGGTGAATATCTTCCCCTTTCAATTTCATAGGTTTATTATCGCAATACAAATTCAAATTAGTTGAGTTAGTTAAGAAAAGAAAAAAAAAAGTGGGGGCGGCCAATGAGTGGGTGGATGACAATTCTCTATGATATACATGATGGCCATTTGTAGGGACAGAAGAAGCCTAAGAAAAAACAAGGCAAATTGCCAGCCAAACTTTGTCTTGTACTCACATGCATTTGGGCCAAGTGATTCTGATGCTTTTCCAAAAATAGTACATGGTGTGCTAGCACTTGCTTATCACTGTCGTCTTCTTGTCTTAGCCACCACATTGAGTCACATTCACCACGATTAATAGTGTTCTTATTTATTCTTAACTCATCGTAATTTAAATTTATTTTTATATGTGTTATCAAAATTAGGTTCAAATATATCTGATGTAGGATCCCCATACCAGGCTGGAGTCTGAATATATCCTCGATGTCCAGGCATGAGGGAGGGCCACATTGGACTAGAACAAGATCTCTGTTATCGAAATGGACAGGAATAAGCAATATCACAAAACGAAAGAAAACAAGAAGAAGACACACAGATTTACATGAAAACCCTGACGGAAAAACTACGGACAGAGGAAGAGGAATTTCACTATAATGGAGAGGAGTATAAAGAGGAGACGAAAGTCTCAATGACGTATAAAAACCGTCCAAAACCGACCCACTAAATTGCACTTATAATATATGCGTACAAATAAATCCTAAATTCAAAAATATACAAGTCCGATCCCTCCGTACCACCACAGACTCCACAAAAAATCACAAACATGAATCGCACCGCGAACTTTTCAAGACTAAATCAACAAAATTCGGGTCACAGACTCTTAACAATCCCGAAACTCCATAAATGACTTAGGCAATTCTTCTCTCGTTTAAGTTAGTTTTTGTGTTGAACTAGGCCCACGGTCTATTCAAAGAGGTTTATTAGATCATGATCTGAAATTTGTAAGTTATTGTAAACAAAATTTTGGGTCGATCAGTTGGAGAACAAGTTATTTCAAGATTAGTAATTTTGGGATAGTTATGTCACTCTCAATATGGGATAAAAATAACATTATAATTTCAAAATAATTAATCTTTGAATAAGTTCTTCCATAATTTTATCCCAACTAAATATGAGATAAATTTATCCTAAAATTAATTTTAAAATTAATTATTCTTTTATCTCTGGCAGCAGACGAGCCATTAATGTTTAATGGATATGGTTGGGCAGTCAGTTCATTCTTAAGGCTGATTGGAGTAATATGAGGACCCTTCATTCATATTTTCATGGATCGATTGATTATTTTACAATTTAGTCTTCTTTTTTTTTTTTTTTTTCAAATTATGATCATTATGAAGTATTGAAATTTTCAACAAAAAAAGTACTGCTGATATTAGCTGTGAAATATACTTCAAATCAACTGACAATTCATCGGACCAGTGAAAAAGATTGTACTTTGGGATTTTGTTCCTGTTTAATTAACCAGTAGAACATTGTTCATCGAGATACAAAATTAGTCTTGACACATCTACAAAATTGGACTCGTATATTCTCTTAACTGGTTCCACATCTTTGCAAGACGATAACATCGACGACTAAGATCAATTCCAATTAACTGGAGCTTCTTTAATTCTAAAATTCCACATAACTCCTCATAAAAATGTAATTTTATATAGAAACTCAATTAATATTCAAGAAAGGTAAGATTAGTACCTTTTGAATTACTCATTATAACAAAATTTCAAGATTTCTACAAGAAGAAATGAAAACGAAATGTAAACTAAAGTATTTAATTTCATCTTTTAATTTGTCCTATACAAATTTACAAATAGAAATCAAAATGCACACAACACATCCTAAAGTCAGAATGGTGGTTCTATATATATAATTCTTGAATTCTTCATATGGTTTCTTGATCATAATTTTCGACTAATTAAGCCACAAACTGTCACTAATGCCATAATTAGTGACTGATCAACTTGGGGTTCCACTTCTAGAGTTAACACATCATCTCCATATGCAAATCCTCTTGAAGATTGTTTTTGTTTTAACTGCAATAGAAAAAGAATAACTTAAATTTTAAAAAAATAAAATTATATGACTTATGTGGAATCGAAAATTTCAAAGGACCTACCTCAGCAACAATTTCTCCAGTACTATTTGTAACTTTAAATGATGATTTCTTGTCCAATTTTTGAATCTTGTAGCAATTTTCAATTGATTTTTCATTGCCCAAATTCACATTACATATGACATTTCCTCTTGTAAATGTGCAATTCTTTCTCACTTGAAACCATGGCCTCCCTTTAAATCCACCACATAAATATCCATTCCATCTACCAAAAACTCTCAATTTCTACACATAAAAGAACAAAAATATATAAATTCCAACCTCCATAACATGAAATATACCCAAAAATGAAAAATTACTCCTTCTGTCCCAATTTATGTGTAAGTATCGTTCGAATTTCGAGAGTCAAACAAAATTCTATGAGCGAATTTGAGGTATGACTCTCGAAATTCGAACTGTGCCACATAAATTGAAGCAGAAGAAATAGTTCAAACTCTCACAAAATTACCCCAATTTATGTGTCGGTATCATTTTGATTTCGAGAGTCAAACGAGATTCAAATTCACTGCTTGACTCTCAAAGTTCAAAAAGTGTCACATAAATTGAAATAGAAAGAACAGTTCAAACTCCCAAAAGATTGCCTTCTTTAATATATATATACCTCTTTTTTGATGGAGAAGAGAACTTGTCCATTAAGATCCATGAGAAAAACTTCATTGCAACATCTTTCTTGATAATTGTCAACTCTAAAACAAAGTTCACCTTTGGAATTAAAAACAGTACATCCATTCCCATGAAAAACTAGTGATTTCATCCATATAGTAAAAGTTTCTCTATTAGATGTAACATAAGGAGATGAACAAGAAGATGTTGAAGAAGGTGAAGATATATTTTCTGGATGAATTTTACCCATGATTAGAGCAAATATTAAATAAAAACTTATGGAATATTGTTGAAGTAGAAGAAGATGGAATTAGGGCTTGAGAGAATTTTTGGATTGGTGTGATGAGTAATAGAGAAGTTGAAAGGCTATAAATAGAAGTTAGAAGAAGTAACCACTAAAAAAATAGCTGAAGAAACAATCAAGAAAGTAGAAACATTTGACTTTGGAAAAAGAAAAAAAATAACATTTTCCCCACGTTTTACGTGTAAAGTTGACGATGATTTTCTTTTTTAATTTTTGTTATTATAACAATTTGATAAGAGTATTTGGTACGGACTATTTTGGTTAAATCAAATTCGTGTCGTTTATGACTTTATTATCGAGAAAAATACTTTCTATCAGAAGTATTTTTTATTTTGAGAGCTTAAACTTGAGATCTTCTATTAAAAATAGAGAAATATAACTCTTCATTGCATTCGTTGGTAGCTATGATAGAAGCTACATATGTATTCAAGGGGAGTCAATTGCCATCGCTTTATTGAAAAATTACACCTACGTAAAGATTATTTTTATGTGTTGAATTTCTATTATTTTTATGTGTTGAATTTCTTCAGTATTTTTTTTTTTTGTATGTTTAATTTTTCAAAATCCTAGCTCCAATATTGAGTGATAGCATTTGGACATGAATTGATTGGTATTTAAAAGAAAAGTTTCTAACTATAAGATAAGTTAAATAAATGATTGAAGTTGAAATTGTATTTCACCACAAAGCCACAATTGGAGATTGTGAGTGAAAACTTTGTAAAACTATGAAATTTCTTTAAAACCCCTTCTCAAATTACACATTGCATATTATTGAAAGAACAAGTCAGTTTAATAAATAAATACTTACTTAAGATAATTTCAAAATGTTATTTCAAAGTCAATTTAATAAGTAAATATCTATGTCAAATGATTTCAAAATATTATTTCAAAGTCATTTTAATAAATAAAGAAATACTATTAGAGATAATTTCAAAGATATTATTTTAAACCTTTTAAACAAGACATATAGACAGAGGTTATTGTCTTTATTTATTCATCCAGTCTGTCTTGGGCAAATAAATAAAGTAGAATATGACTCTCCATTGAGTTTTATTTTTATTCTTATATGTGTGTCCTATATATAATCTGCTTTTTGTGCCAAGTGAGGTGGCCTTGTGGAGAACCACTAAAACACAACATAGATGCATTTTGCTCCTTTATACTCCCTCCGTTTTATAATAAATAAATTGTTAAATTTTAACACATATATTAAGAAAAAAGCATTAAAAACATAAATTTAACACAACTTTCTATTTTTACCCCCCAAAAAAAAAGTTGATCTTGTAATACCTTTTTTAAAGTTAATTAATTGTCAAATCATAAGGACAAATTTGAAAAAAAATTCAATGATTCACTTATTTTGAAACATCAATAAATACCCCAACAATTCACTTATTCTGAAACGAAGGGAGTACTTCTTTACCTTGGAACTAAAGATTTTGGGTCAAAAGATTTTTATGAAAAAGTTGTAAAATGTGGTTTATAATAACTCACTTGGCGATATGTACTAAACTTGGAGGTGCACTATTGAAAAAAAAATGGTGACATGAAAGCAATTCATTCGTTCTTAGTCAGAGTTTTGAGATTTGTTTTTAGAATACGCAAATTTATGTAAAAAATATGAGCTTATGAGGCGCATTTGTTTTAAGAATACGCAAATTTATGTCAAAAATATGAGCTTTATGAGGCGCAAATTTAAATTGACTTTATTTTTGTAAGTACTGAATCCTAATATATATATATATATATATATATATATATATATATATATATATATTGTTAATTAGGGTCTAATATTAACTTAAGAGTACATTTAACATATATGATTTTAGGCAGTACTCGTATCAAAACAACACCGATCCTTATTTCTTAATTTTCCTTTTTATCTCCCTCTATTTTCTTAAAATGAAATTTTCTTCTTAGTCATAATTAAGTGATTTGAATAATCATATTATTAATCAGTATGACTTTTCGAGATTAATAAATTTTCTAGTTCCTAAGTCAACTCCTGTTTTCTTAACGACAGAATTATGCCCAATTCAATGGGGTTCAACTTACATTTGTGTAACGACCACTAAATATTTCTTTTTAAAAATAAAAACAAAAAACAAAAAGGAAGTGCAAAGAACTGTTCGACGTGAAGGTCACAATTAATTAGATGTTTTAATATCCACTTAGGGGTAAATGAAAATTAAAAATAAAATGGTGTCAAAAGGAAGGATTATCATTGATTAAATTAATAAGCAGTCGTTGTTAATTGTTTGAGTGCATCGTTTTGAGTGCTTATCGCTTGATGAGGGATTATTAGGTATTGACACTGACTAACTCTTTATTTTATATTATAAGTGAAAAATGTAAATTTAATATGTGTAACTTTTAAAAAATTATTCAACTGTATACATCTATCAACAGTACATAACAACAAAATTTGTGGCAGAATGGTAAGATATTTTATTCTTAGTCAGTTATCCTGAGTTCGAGCCTTCGATACAGAATCATTTTTATTAGTGTACACTTTACTCCTCATGTTGTACTTCTCAAAATAAATTTAAATTTAATTAAATCACGATATAAACATCAAACACTGAGTGAAAAAACTAAAAGAAATAATGGGCGGCTAGGCGCAATCATATATATCATATATGTAGAAGAAACTTACTCAATATCAAATCATTATATTAATAAATCATGATTTCGTGAGGTAAAAATACTATATACGAGTTAATCATTATAAAAGTGACAATGTGTATTTTAAACACACGGACAGATTTAGTATAAATAGCATATATATATATATGAATAAACATATTATATATTTCTACATAAATTACTCGTATAACATGATATAGTAGTTTTTTTTAAAAAAAATTCCCCTCAATATTTGATATTTCTATTTGATACTATGGAATCGAGCTCTGGACATGGAGAAAATTTCGCAGTTGAGCGTTAGTTGAGCGTGCTACCCCAGAATAACCTAGCAATGTGCGATCTAAATTAATTAAGGTTTCAGTGCACACATCGAACACCGAGTGAGAAAAAAAAAAGTTGGTGTAAAAACGAGTGAACACACACAAAAAGTAGATGATGATGATTGTCCACTGGGAATTTCTAACTAGCATCATGAAAAGTTGAAGGTGGTAAAAATGACAACCATATTCTTCTTTAGTGGAATTCATAAAGCTAGGCACCACCAGTAACTTATCTTAAACTTATTGAATGTGACATTTAATAAAAATAAATATTAGGAACAAAAGAATATGTTATCCTTTAATTTCAATGGTGTTTCTAACATTGGACGGCAAATTCCACTATGTACCAACACACAAAACAAAAAGATATACAGAAGTTATTTTGGTTTAGAATGATGACGAATTTGACTTTTATATTTCTTTTTGAAAACTTCTGAATTTTAATTTTTCAGATGATAGGTTATTTAAAATTGTAAAATTAAAAGATATTTTATATATTTTGTTCTATTTTTTTCATTTTTACTTGGTCAAAATAATATGTTTCATTTACTTGTCCATTTTATTTTACTTGGTCACTTTCTTTGTCGCAAATTGTTTGATCTATTTTCACTTGATGCAGAGTTTAAGAAGATAAATTTTTAAATTTTATGATCTTAAATTAAAGATATGTTAAATATATCAAAATAATCTTTAATTATGTATTTTTAGACATGTCATGAAAGTTGGAACTAAAGATCACCTAAAACAGAAAAGGAAAATTTCTTTTTAAATCAATTAAAAAAATAGATCAAACAGATTAAAATGAAGAAAGCAAAATTAATAATGACCAGTTAAATGTATGGTCAATCATTATAAATAATGACCAGATTTTTTTATCTTTTTTAACTTTTGTATGCTTTATGTCAAATTAATATAAGGCAATCAAATTAAAACGAGAAAGTAGTATTTTCTCCGTTCAAAAATAGTTATTTATTATTGACATGACATGTAATTTAAAAAATAGTAATGATAGAGTTAATTTTGACATATCAACTTTTGAATATAATTAATTTAATGTTTTGAGAAACGTATGAGGTGATGACAATAATTATAATGAAAAAATAGATAAATTATCTATTGATTTTTCAAACTGAACAAATACTATTATTGAACATCTATTTTTAATATGGTAGACAAGTAGAGATGAACGAAGAGACTCCCTCCGCTCATCTTTATTTGTCTACTTTATTACTTTTCAATGTCTAACAATACTTGTTCAATTTATTAAATCAATGGATGATTTACTTATTTCTATTCATTTTAACCTTATCATTAAATATGATTCATTATCTAAAATATTTTTTAAAGTATTAAATTTATTATATATTTATATTGAAGGATAATATAATAAAATTACTTTTATTAATCTCTGTATCCATTAAAAACATGGATAAATAAAAATAAATAGAGAAAATATTAGATTACTTTAAATCTGTACTCTAAGCATAAAACTCATAAATGTAATAATTTGAAGCTTGAATTCGTCACAATTCTCAATCATTAACATTATTACTACTAAAATTAAATCATCACACACCTTTACTAGTTATCAGACGAAGAACACTTTAATGAGGATGTTTGATCAAGTTTCTGAGCAAATTAATTTTTTTTAAAAATATATTTTTTAAAATTATGCACAATATATGATAACAATTAAAGAAATTAGTTTTTATATGTACCTAAATCTGTAGACGCCATAAGATTGTTCTAAAAATCAGTTCATAATTTCTCATAATAAGACAGAACAGCCGTCAGATGATGGACGTGGCATGTTTTTGAATAAAAACTAATCACATGTTAACTTTTAAAAAAGTTCATCCAAATCCTTAAAATATGATTGGATAATATATAGGACACAATGAGTAAAAACAAATTTAAGAAACCTTTAGGATAATTTTGTATAAAATAAATTGTTAGTGCAGGTTGATGCATGCACACATAAAAAGTTATTATAAGTTTTGAGTTCGACAAACCACTTGCATTTTTTCTAATTCATCACCATCATTAGGTACAAAATATCCACTTAGGGAACTGTTTTTTCTTTTTACTCTTTTCTTTTTACTTGATCTTTATATACTTGATATATTCCAAAAAACTTAAGTTAGAGTTTTTTTATTAAACTGGCCTTGCTAATAATGTTTTGAAACTCTAATTTGATAATTATTTCTTTATGTAGTTATTTAATATTAAGAGTAATACGAGAAAGAAGTAAAATTCTTTTGATTTGTTGAAAATAGATAAGTAAATTAAAAAAAAATTAAATAAATGTCAAGCAAAAACGAAACGGAGAGAGTATTTTAATTATTATTTATTTTTTAGGAAAAGAAAATTGCTAGTGGTGACTGGTGCTACATTTATTGAAGAAATTTAGGTTGTCTTTAAACTAAATCTTGATAAGGTATTCACGTGCATGCTGACATTACTGAACTTACGTTGGATATCATTTCTTTAATGTTCTATTTTAAATTACTATTTAATTATTTTTCAAGAGTTAATTACACGGAACATTTTTATAATTTGGCTCAGTTTAAATACGTTCTCTGTTTTTTAAGATCAGAATACTTACATCTTTTATATTATAAATATTCTATACGTACACCCCTTTGAAGTATACCATGATTAAATATATTAAAAAATAAATCAAAAGTATAAGCTTTGACGTAATTATTTTTATGAAATTTTAAAATGAATATTCACGCCTTTGATTTTAAAAAATAGCTTTTTTTAAGCTCTAAATTAAATAAAAAATGAAAACAATACTTGGTAAGATGACTAAAATAAATTAGGCTTCAAAAGATATGTGTCTCGAAAAAGTATTTGTTTCCTTTTTATTCAGGGATCCAAAAATCTTTCAAAAAAAATATTTATCCTCTTTTTTATAATTTATAAGCAATAAATACGTAAATTTTTTTACTAATTTTAATATACTTAGTTACGCATATATTCCATAGAGAGCGTAAGTGTATGAATTTAATAACACAAGGGGTAAAAATATAAGATTTTTAAAATACATAAATTGTATTCGAAATTAAGTCATATTACAGAGGTGTTTAGTGTAAGTAATCTTAAAAAATTAGTCATTCTGTCCTACTAAGCAAGCATTTACTTGGCAAACTGTTACCTAATTGCTGCCGCCATCAGCATTACCATTTGGAACACCACTTTTTATATTTTACTTTCTTTGTTACTCCTTTTGTCGGGAGTCTTGGAGTAATCGGTAAAATTATTGCATGTGATCAGGAGGTCATAAGTTTAATTTATGCCGCGGAAACATCCCTTTACAGAAATGTAAGGTAAGTTTGCGTATGATAGAGCTTTATAGTCTGACTCTTCCTCGAACTCCGTGCATAACGGACACTTTAGTAAACCAGACCGTTTTATTACTTCTTTTCTTATTGTATTTTCTTATCTATTCAAACATGGGTAGCTATTCAAAGCTTTTTGGAACACTAAATTTTCGAAAGAAAAATAAAAAGCAACTTAAAAAGTGTACATATACAAATTCAACTTAAGATATATACAAGAAAAATAATTAAGTTGCTGATGTCTAACTTAAACAAGAAAAATGAGCTCATTGATAATCATGAACCTAAAATAAGAACAAGGGCTACGTTTGAAGTAATTTATCGTATGTGATTTAGATAATTAATTAATTATTCCTTAATTAATTGTTTATAGAGATGGTGTGTTTTTTGTCCTAGCTTGTTAAAATACTCATCTTTTGTTTATAGTCTATATAAAGTTCAAAAATTATACATCATCTTAGCTACATTGGCTTTTAGTAAACAAATTTGATGATCCATTGATACACCACCTTGATGTTTGTGTATTGATTATTATTTCAATACATGAACCTTTTTGCATTCTTTTAATGATTTTCAATAGATCACACCTCCCCTATTCTTATTTTGGAAAGATTTTTTCAGTATTTTCTTATGATGATCTGATCGAGAGAGTATGATACGTTGATGTAAATGAATTTTTTTTTCTGTGAGCTTGGTTTACTTAATCGAAAAGTGCAGTAGAACTTGAACAAGAGGAATAAGTACCTGGTCTATAATTTTAACAAAAGATTTAAATATTTTCATATTTATTGAAAAAAAATATAAAAAGCGAAAGCATGTAATAAAACTCACTTGATGTAGTAAGCCAGTCCTCCCCATTCAATGTTAGTAGCAAAGCTTGCCAATTCTGTGAAGATTTGTTGAGGCCAAAAACCAAGTTCTTCATGAGTTCTTTCAACTAAAATCCACCAATTTCCATTCACAAGATCCTTTTATTTTTCAAAAGAAAATGTCTAATTAATATCTCATTTTACAAAGTATTGCACTACTACCAACATGGGTTTGTGGTGCAACGGATGAGGTTGCTCCACCCTTAATCAGAGGTCAAGGGTTCGACCCTGGGCATGGAGAGAACTCTGTTGGGAGCGCTACCCCCGAATGGGGCCCTACCCGGCGCAAATCCGTATTAGTCGGGTTCCAATGCGGGTACCGGACATCGGATGGGAAATAAAAAATAAAATAAAAAAATAAGTGCACTACTAAAAAATTGAAACAATTCTAGAAAGAGAAATGTAACATACACCCGATCGATGTAGCTTAGTTGGTTAGTTACCTGAACTTCCCCACATTGTAATCCCCTCCCTCATTCCCCTTCCCCTTCCCCTACCCCCAATTTTTTTTTTTACTTTTTTTAAAAGTAACATATACCCGATCGATGTACATTGTATAATCCCTAAAGTTACTAAGATCTCCACGCTGTGAAACTCTATCGAATGGCGCACCAACGGTTACCTCAGTGTTTACTTGTATAAATCCAGGACATACAAGTAACTAACCTGAATTATATATGACGTCTTTATAATTTCATGAACGTGAGATGGAAATTAACATATACTCACAAAAATAACTAACCTGAAAATGTATAAACATCCTAATTAGATAATCGTTATAAAATGTTGGATCCACCTACACAAAAGATAAAACAATCATAATCTAATTGAATGGTAGCTTGTTGATGCACTTTCTAATGAGTTAGCATTATATTCTAGAGGTGCAATATTCAAACCTCAAAACACGTAATAA
Source organism: Capsicum annuum (assembly GCF_002878395.1). NCBI lineage: Eukaryota > Viridiplantae > Streptophyta > Magnoliopsida > Solanales > Solanaceae > Capsicum > Capsicum annuum. The sequence continues at coordinate 4,799,873 of NC_061111.1, forward strand.
TTTAGTTACAAGAAAACAAATACAACAAACTAACATATAGACAAACGATTAAATTTACTCTCCAATCAATTTGTACTATATGTCTGATCCTCTTTGAACTTTCAATCGACATCCACTATGTTGTGGACCTGCAACATTAGGATTCCATAAAGTAGTTGTCATTTCAGCTCCCCCGAACTTGTTATCACAACCATTAAGTGTTGAAACTATTGCAGCCTTCGATATTTAAACACATAATTTTTTTTTAAAAGTAAATTAAACTCAACTTAAAAGGAAACCAAAAACTAGAAAATTAAAGTAAATGTACCCTGTATCCTTGTGAAGATAAGTATCTTCTTTTATTTTCACTGTGGTTATGGCTAGTCTGTGGAAAAGTAATAAATTAAAATATGAATTTGGTGCTAATGATGAAAATTAAACACGTTTAAGATTTATAAATGGACTACATATTGTTAACCTAAATAATTGTATAAATATATAGCTGAAAACAGTAGATTCTACTGATTGGAAATGAATTATTAATGCTAAAGCATAATTGAATTGTTTTGACATTATCTTACCTTCAAAAATTGTGTATGAAGTGTGACGGATTCTGGTTGTCACACCCCTTTTTCGCCAGAAGGTATCGAGTTGAAGGGTTTTTCCAATTAAAGTGACGGTATTGAATAGGGATTATTTTTATTATTTTTCAGAGTCGCCACTTGGAATTGAGTTGTGGTGTTCCAAGTCACCTTATTGTGTCCCTAATCAAGTCCCGTGGTTCTAGCACGGTCGCTTTTATTGACTTATCTTGACCAAAAAAAAAAAAGTTATGTTAAGGCCTAAATTTGCTCATTTATTATATTGAAAATAATTTTCTACGTTTCTTATATTAAATAAATTGAAGAAAAGTATTTGCCAAAGTGCATTATTGCATCCTTGAATTTTAAATGTCTCAAAGAAATGTGTACGCCGCATTCTTAATTGAGACGAAAATTTTAAACATATCTAAAATTTGCCTAACATTAAAAACATTGATTTATCTCTTGTAAACTCGAAACAAAAATTTTCTTATCAAAAATTGTCACACCCCTTTTTGAACTCCAAATGATTCATTTTTAAGGTTCGAAAGAGTTTTTATTATTAAAGTGACAAAATAAAGATAATTTGTTTCGAAAAGGATTATTTTCATTCAAAACTCAGATTCGCCACTTGGCATAATCCGGTGTGCCAAGTCACCTTTGAAAAATCCTTTTCAAAATGATTTGACTCTTTGAAATTGGTTTGCGAACAGAGATTCCGGCTAAGGAATTCTGTTGACCGAGGGGAAGGTGTTAGGCACCCCTTGATCCCGTGGTTCGACCACGTTCGCTTGGTGGAGCATATCGGCTAATTTGATATTATGAATTTATAAACCACACAAAGACATAAAACACGCAACGAACACATCAAACAACAATCCAAAAATATAGTGTCTAGTCTGAATTATACAGTCCCAAAGATAAGAAAATACGAAAATGTAAATCCTATTCTAGATTAATCCTAAACTATGCTCCAATGCTTACCCGATGCCTCGGGCCTTCATCACAAACGTTTTTCGCCAACATAATACATCGGGGCATTCCTCGGTGAATAAATACAATGTGTCTCGGGTCATTCCCCGGCTAAATGAATACATTTTCCATATGCGAGAAAAACAAACCATTCCACAAATATTTCAAACACTCAAACAATTCATAAGTTCTAAATTCGTCTACCCAAGCCTACTATTTGCCTACGCTTTTGATGGTCTTATCATGATACTATCAAGTTCGATAATATTAACATTCATTTCAAATCCAATAACTATCGATGAATCAAAACACTACAATATTCACTTTATCGCCTTTCAATTCCCGTCTTCCCCAAGTTAAAATTTATCCCAAACGAATTCAAATCCTTCAATTAATCCATTCAAATGAAATAAATCAATTAACATCAACCACCATCCATAATCCAAACATAATCAAATCACATGAAACAATATTCACACGCTATGAATTTACCACACCAAATATCAATAATTAAGCTCAATTGAGAAGGGATAAGAAATGGACCTTAATGACTTTCAATGTATTACTCAGTTAAGCGAGCTAGAATTCGCACCGGAAACCTCGAGCCGGAGTCCACAAATCTCCAAACTAAACTCGCAAACCTCGACCCAAACTCCATTTTCCCCAAAACTTGACACCCAGATATGAACAACGTAACTGAGATGAATCGTTGGTCACCAATGATCAATGAATTTTTGATTGTTTATTCACTGTTCGATAATAAAAAATGCAGAATCGTGACTTTGGGATTTGTTTCGACGATGGAGACGGGATCTCGAACCACCAGATTTACCAAATTTGATGCGAAGGTGGTGGGTTACTTCGTCCGACAAAAAATCGACTGGAATAGACCAGATTCCAACTAAATTTTATGCAGAAATTAGGAAGAACGAGAGGATTTAGAGAATTTTAGGATGGAGCAGACCTAAACGATGAGCTTGACGTCGATTCCGGCGAGATTTCACTGGAATCCAAAGTGAAATGATCAAATAACAAATGGAAAACTAATTCCGGCGAGCTAAGTCGTCGGAACAGTGACCAATGACATAAAAGCCTCTCTCTCGCAGCTTTCTCTCCCTCTCTCGCAGCTCTTTCTCTTCTCTTTTCACTCGATTTCCTATCCTCAACCTCTGTGTGCACGTATATGTCAGCTGGTGTATATGTGATGGCATGGAAATTGGGGGATATCACTGTGGGTATGTTCTTGTGGGAATTTTTGTGGTGTCACAGTTGGAGAAGATGAGATGATCCGTGATGGTTCTTCCTTATATTTGTGTGTTTTTGAAAAATAGAGAAGAAGAAAGAATCGTGTATGCCTATATCCTTTCTGTATATATCTATTCCCTATATAGCTATTTTCAATTAGAAAGAGAAGAAAAAAAAAAATCCTCACGTGGGCCGCACTCTTTTTTTTGTTGTTAGTCCATTCCCTTATCCACATTTTGTTAAGATGAAAAAAAGGGTAAAACGTGAAGGGGTGGGAGTATTTGGGGTAGGGGTGAGGTAAGGTAGGGTATGGGGTAGGGTAGGTTGTTAGGATGAGGTGTAAAGGGGGATAGGATATGATAGGATAAAATTTGTTAGGTAGTTTGTTAGGGAGTTTGTTTTAAGTTGTTATTTTTTTTGTATTTTTTGCGGGGTATAATTACATGGGTGAAGGTACATGGTAGGATAAAGTAAAAATGGATAAAAATGATATCGGAGAGGGACGAAATTAGGTGTCTACATCATGCCTCCTTTGAATGTAAACACGAAGTGTTTTCAGACAAAAAAGTAGACAACAAGACAAAATTTTATCCCGACCATTATTCAAAGGAAGAAATAGAAAGAAGAAGAACAATCGAGTTCTGACTTAAGCAATCCTGCCCACCCAAGTTATGGAGGAATCAAGTGACCGGTATTTCAAAAGATTTGAAAGAGAAGGACTATACCGAGTTGGAGAGTCAAGTGATGTTCCATCAAGGTTCCGGTCCGCGGCTTTGTCATTACATTAAAATAAAAATTACAAGTTAAACACATAAATGAAGTTACAAAAACCTATCTATGCAACTTATTTTGGACTCTTGACTTGAGTTTCATCACCCTATTCTTCAGGCGGACTCCTGACTTTCAATTTCTTCAACTTGTTGCTTGCTTTTCAATTTCTACACCCTGTTCTCCAGGAGGGTTCCTGACTTGCTATTTCATCAACTTGTTGCTACGCTTTTCAATTTCTACACCCTGTTCTCCAGGCGGGCTCCTGACTTGCTATTTCATCAACTTGTTGCTATGCTTTTATTTTATTCACCCTGTTCTGTAGGTGGGCTCCTGACTCGCTATTTTTCAATATGTTTAAATTTTAATTTCTTCACTTTGTTTCTTGGTTTTCCATTTATTCGCCCTGTGCTTCGGGCAGGCTCCTGAAATCACATCAAAACTGGAAAGACGATTATCCCAAAAAAAAATTATTATAAAGAGAAATTTCGTTTTCCAGAAAAGTAAAGTTCCAAAAACAAGAATTAAATTTTGCCCCAGTTTATCATCAAAGGACTTTTGTGAAAGTCCTATCATTATAAGAATCAAGGAGAATGATTCAACTATAAAGTACGTCTGATAGGAATCAAAGGAATTGACTTGACTAAAAGGTACGTCTTCTAGGGGTCAAGGGGAATGACTCGACTAAAAGGTACGTCTTATAGGAATCAAAGGGAATGACTCGCCTAAAAGATACGTCTTATAGGAATCAAGGGAGATGAATCGACTAAAAGGTACGTCCTGTAGGAATCAAGGGAGATGACTCGACTAAAAGCTACGTCTTATAGGAATCAAAGGAGATGACTCGACTAAAAGGTACGTCTTCTAGGGGTTAGGGAATGACTCGACTAAAAGTTACGTCTTATAGGAATCCAGGGTGATGACTCAACTAAAAGGTACGTCTTATAGGAATCAAAGGGGAATGACTCGACTAAAAGGTATATCTTATAGGAATCAAAGGGGAATAACTCGACTAAAAGGTACGTTTATAGGAATCAAAGGGAAATGACTCGACTAAAAGGTACGTCTTATAGGAATCAAAGGGGAATGACTCAACTAAAAGGTATGTCTTATAAGAATCAAAGGGGAATGACTCGACTAAAAGGTATGTCTTATAGGAATCAAGGGAAATGTAAATCTTATAGGAATCATGGGGGATGACTTGACTAAAAGGTACGTCTTATAGGAATCAAAGGGGAATGACTTGACTAAAAGGTACGTCTTATAGGAATCATGGAGGAATGACTCGACTAAAAGGTACGTCTTCTAGGAGTGAAGGTTCAATTTAAGAAGTGTATCACCCAGAAAATGAAAACTGAAATCCCTGGACAAGAAAGTGTGTCTTCGAGGGATATAAGATGATGAATTTTTACCATGATTTAATTATCAAACCTATGCAGCAACATTGCTTCCTGTATTTGTAAAAGTGAGGCATTGCTGCCCTTGATGTTTATGCTCTGAATTTCTTGCTTTGAAGGTAGTATGTTTCCTGTTTCATCAAAGAAAACTTGTGAGTTTGAAACATGGTGGTTGATTTGTGGCTTTAGCTTTTGCGGAGATCGCCCTTGTCCTCATCAAATTAATCTTGCTTCCAACCATTACATATATCATTACTTGCTGCTTCATTGACTCAAACTCAGATAATTAAGAGTGACTCTGAAACAAACACAGTATCTCTGCTTTGCCATGCTCCTCAGATAAACCTTTTGAACCTTGGTATTTCAATGAGTTCCTTGACTTCTCTGTTGACAAAATTTACTGCATGCCTCTTTTTGGCTCACAACCATGTCTCTTTCATGTGCTAGCTTTTGTCTTGCTTTGTGCAATTAAAGAAGCTGGTAACCAATTTTGAAATCTTTTCTCACTTGTTTTGACATGGACTTGACTCAAACACAAGAGAAAAATGACAATGATTTTTATTTGGATAACTGAATCAAGAAAAATAAAACAAAAATAAAGAGAATAAAGAAAAGACAACGAATGTCCCTATTTGAAATAAAGAAATGAAAAATTTATCTAGAAATGACAGTAAACTCTAATGATTATGTCATGCATTTTGGATTACGCAGCTTGATCTTTTCATCCAAACTTTCTACCCATGTTGTTGAGTTAATGGCCTTGAAACTGAGTTTCTTTCTTAGGTCAATTGTATTTAAGACCCCATTCGGCTAGTGGTGCCTTTAAGGGTTTTCGCCAACAAGCTTCTCTCATTTTCTTTTCCTCAGCTCACCATTGCCTTATGGTGTCTGTAAGGATTTTCCACTAATGAGACTCTCTTATCTTCGTTTTCCTTAACTCACAGTCGTTTTATGGTGCCCATGAGAGTTTTCATTGATAAGACTTTCTCATTGTTATCTCTCTCAACTTACCATCATCTTACGGTGCCTGTGAGGATTTTCACCAATAAGACTCTCTCATTTTTATTTCTATCCTATTTCTTATGTTGAGGAAGACAAGTAGTTCCCAAATGCATCATCATATCCATTTCATGCTTAGCTTTAACATTCTTAAAGATTGATCTGAAGGTATTTCTTTGGTTGTAACTTGACTTTTGGATAAGGTTAGAAAGAAAGGATAATATGAGGCCCAAACGACTCTTGAAGTGGAGTAGTACTTACAACTTTTGGAATCGACTCAAACAATAAGGATTAACTCATGCCTCAATTTCTTTTAACTGGGAAATTCTAAATTGTTTATTTGGTTGGACCGAGCCCGGAGTAGGGCAGCCTATGTATCTCACCCTTGAGAAAGGAGAATCAGGTCATACGTAGTTCTGGCAGATTGTTCTTTCACTTGATTCTATTTTTTTCTTTTGTTGACTCTTTTTCTCTTTGGGACTTTTCTGACTTTATTTTTCTTGACACTCATATTTTCTTTCTTTTTCGACACATTTTTTTAAAATTTTGTTGACTCTATCTTGATTCCAAAAGAGGGGTATAAAAGAAAATAACACTAAGGCCCAAATGGGGTAAACAAAGGATGACACAATGTTTGGATAGCAGAATGAAATGCTTTCGTCATATCAATTCTTGAAAATGCAAGTACATAACATGCAATTGAAAAATGGGAGATAAAGATCATGTGTGACACTTTAACAATACTAACTTAAACTGAACATGTGTGTCACTTCTTCTTTTATACTTGTCCAGTATACAACTCCACCTTTGTTATGCATCCATCACATGGAATGATTCATGCTTTTGGAGCTGATTTCTTTTTGTTCCTCTAGATATAGGATCACGCAACTACTGTTTGACCTAATTGAGACATGTCTTTCAATTGATGATCAAGTTATTATCACGATCCTCAAAATAATAACCTTAATTTTCAAAGAAGACTTCAACTTGATCACCAAATGCCCCAACACTCTATCTATTTTCTCATATGATCTCTTTTTATAACTTTAAACCTCTGATTCAATGTTCACGCTTAAACTGAATTTTAAGATCTGGCTGTAAATTTCACTAGCATGTCATGTCACTAGAGTCAACAAAAAATGTACTATGTTAAGAAAACAAAAAAACAACACATATTTAAAACACAAAGAAAAATGGGACACTTCATTTCGTTGAAACATAAGATAGAAGGGTTTGAACATTAAAAATAAAAGGACAATACAAGATAGATCCTGTACTACAACCCTGAAATAGTTCGAACAACAGAAAATAAAACAAAACAAGCTACCAAACCTCTTCCTAGTAGGGAGAGGGGTGACTTCTCAATTGCTCAGCCTGACATCTTAGCCACTGGTTTGCATATCAGCGTGACTAGAGCTTTCCTTACTGTCAATGTTCTGTACCATAATTGATTTATCTTGAATCATCTTTTCAATTTCTCTTTTCAAAGCACGACAATCTTCAATATTGTGACCCTGAACATCAGAATGATATGCACATCGTATATTAGGATCAAAACTTCTTGAATGTGGGTCAGGAGAATACCCAAGGAGAGGAATGATCATGCCCTGCTGTACCAATCTTTGGAATAAACTGGCAAAGGATTCCCCAATAGGAGTGAAATTATCTTTTTCCTTCCCCCTCTTTGCGAACTCTGGCCTTGGATGAAACTTGGATTTAGAGGCTCCTTGGTAAATTTGTGAGGGTTGAGGACGATGTTGAGGTACAGGTGCATGTCATTGTGGATAAGAAGATGGATGGGCATACAATTGTGCATTGTTCAAAGGATATTGAGGAAGTGGAATGGGATTTCTTGGATTTTGGGGAAATAAACCTTGTTGCAAGTGGTTATGTGGATCTAATATGTAAGCTCGGGGTTGAGGCTGACAATATTGGTGGGTTGTACCTCTCAAACTCTGCTTTGGCCCTGGTACGACAATAGGTGCATTTTTTTTTTCCTTCAGTTTCCCTTGGTTGATTGCAATGTCGTCCCAAATGTTTTACAGAATCCTTCTGTCTATTCGGCTCCCCAAATTTTAATATCTCAAAACTGGGAGGAAGGTTAACACTTGAAGACATGCCCCAGTTTTTGTATGAAACATCTTCACAACTCATAAGTCCAGGAGAATTTTTCATATCATTTTCTACACTCTTAACTTTCCCAACCACTTTCTCTAGCTCTTCTAGCATGCTAGACTTCTTAGTAAGAAATTTTGGAGGTCCACTTAATTTAACGGTAGGCTCAAGAGTATAACAATGATCATCAAGAGTATTGAATGTGGATTCACTAGTGAACTGGGGAAGCACAATCGTTGGATTGATAGCCAAAGTGGAAGTCTTAGTAGAAGGTTGAGCAACAAAAACACAGACAGTATGTGGTGCTGTGAATGTGGTAGACTTATACTGAGGAGCTAATGAAAGAGTGGTGGAAGTATTGAGGTGCATTTGACGTGGAATGGATTCTGAGGCATACTGTGGTGCATCAACAACAGTAGGAAACTGACTTTGCAATTTTGGTGGAAGACTCAAGGTATTTGTAGGGTCAAAAGTGGGGAACGGAGGTGGAGGCAACCCACTAGCCCAAGCTCGATACATTTCCATCATTTGTTGTCTCAGTCTCAAATTCTCTTTCTTTAAACTCTCAATTTCCTGACTCTTTGTTTCATCCATGGTGCCACTGTCTATATCCTTGTTGGACACAACTAAACCTTCCTTGGATTTAGTGTGATATGGAGACTAACCATGAAGCCACAAACCAACCACCTTAAACTAACTGAACAAGAGTCAACAAATATGTTAGAGTTCAACATTTTTTCAAAATCTTTTTTTTTGAAAAGATCACCGAACCTAAGAAGGGCGCCTACATATCTCACTCTCGAAAGAGGAGAATCAGGTGTGCGTAGTTTATGAAGTTTTGCCAAAATGGCCAGTTAAACTCTTTTTCTTTCTTTTTCCTTTTCTTAAAACTTTAAAAAAGAAAAGAAAATAACAATTTGTCAAAATAATTGACGAAGATGTTTTTGAATTTTTCAGCTTTAACATCCCTATACAAAGTGAAATCTATGATTACCAAAGATTTTTTTTTCTTTTTTTTGGGTTTTCAGTTTTGTATTTCATATGAAAATGAAACCTGAACCTATTAAAGGAAAATCTTTTTGCAGTTTTCTTTTGAAGATGTACATGAAACACTTACTCTAAATAAAGAGTGAAGAAAATCTTTTTGGATTTTTTTTCAAATATGATCCCCGAACCAACAATAGGCTGCCTACGTATCTCACTCCCGAAAGAGGAGAATCAGGGGTGCGTAGTTCGTCCAGATTGGACAATTAAGGATTAATTAACAACTACACCAAACTTTAGAGACACGACCAAAGACTAACGATGAAAAATGTCAATAAAATCTTTTTTGGAGTTTTCAACTTGACACTTCAAATAAAAATGACACCAATAATTATGAAAGAAAAAATCTTTTTGGTATTTTCATTACATGAAATGTACAAATTTCTACCGTTTTTTGGATTTTCTTTTATAAAAATTGCTAAAAAAATCTTTTTTCAAAATTTCGAATTATGAATGCATGCTAAAGGAGCAAAAGGAAAATCTTTTTGATGTTTTGGATTTTGAATAAATGAGTGCAGAAAATAAATAAATCTTTTTGAATTTTTGAATTTTGAAAAACAAATGCCATAAAGAACACTAAAAACTATGAAACTCTTTTTTTGTCCAATGGTTTCTTTTCTACATACCTACTTTTAACACATGTTTTCCCCAAATCTGTCCTCAAATGACCACGTTACCCTCAAAGATGCAACATTTAGCACGTAGAGATGCTTTAGAGGTGAGTCTCTTATACTACTAGAAAAACAATAAAAATCGACCACCCAAAACCGACCACAATAAAGTGATCGGAAAAAACCGACCACTTGTGGTCATTTTTTTAATTTTTAATTTTTTTTATTAAATGGTCACTTTTTTATTATAAAATATCAAAATAAATATTCCAATAATTTTAAGATTAATTATTATATATTTTAAAAATTAAAATGTTAAAAAAATAACAAAACCGACCACAAGTGGTCGGTTTTTATAAAAATAATAATAAAATATTTCTAAAAAGAGACCACTTGTGGTCGTTTTTTTAAAATGTTTTTCTTTTTTTTTTTAGAAATAAAAAACCATCTACTTTTGGTTGGTTTTGAAACTAGAAAAAAAAGAAAATACTTTTAAACATAATATGCATATGTAATCAAAATAATTATATATATGTAATCAAATATATATATATATATATATATTATTTGTTTCATAAAAAATAATTATATATATAATTTAATATATATATATATATATATAATTTTTTGAAATTACATTGATTACACGTAGTAGATAATTAGTATAATAATAATAAAAATCAATCATTTCACAATTTTTTTAAAAAATTACACTTAAAAATATATCAAATAAAATAAACAAATTATGTTAAACATAATCTTTATATTTTATTTATGTTTCAATATATAAAATAAATATTTTCTTTCGTATATACGTTAAATGACGTTAAACATGCATAACCTTTGTATAATAAATATGTGTGTGTGTGTGTGTGTATATATATATATATATAATATGTTACTATATATTATGTTACTATATATTTCGGTCATAATAATATAATATATAACCGATAATTCATCAATATATAATGAACGTGTTCTATTATAAGGTAACATTCTTGTGGATGTGATATATGTATAC